>NC_070587.1:23585907-24185907 GCF_027409825.1 Scomber japonicus | reverse complement strand
TAGGTGAGGAGGCTCAGACAGAGCTCAGAGGAGCCCTTGTCTAGACACCAGAGTGATACAATGATGGCATCCAAACACCTTCTATAGCTTCTCACTAAGTAATCAGGGTGGACTCAACCATCAGCAGGAGTGTTAACCACCATACATTTTTATAAACGCAGTTCGGCCATATTCATTTTATCCCCACTGCTTCACATCACAAGCATAGTATAATCAGGGAGTATCTATGGCCCTGTTTCCACTAAGGAAGTTCCTGGTAAAATGTAGGAGGCGGGAACTTTACAGGAACACCCTCTCACTCTGTCCTCTAGGCTGTTGTGTCTCCATAGCAGAGTATGACCTGGATAGGACCCACTGGACGTGGCATCACCGAGGCGATGCGCCAAACAAAGACAGTGAAAACGAGGAGGTAAACATGGATGGAGCTGAGCTGGCTTGCTTGCGGTTGGCTACGTGTTGTTTGCTGCTAGCATGCAGTTAAACGTCCATGCCTTCCCTTAGTGCAAAATGCCAAATTCTTTCCTGCAGATTAGTAACATATTTGCTTTTTAGCTGGATGTTCACTGGATCCTAGGCCACTGGGCTACATGTCACAATGGAGGGTGTAATGTCCCTCTGTAATGTTCCTGCTGCTATGCATAGTTGCTCATGGTGGAATTACTGCACACAGCAAAAAAAAACAACCCAAAACCACAAAAGCCATAATTGTAGGCTACGGATATGACAGCACTCATCTGGTCAACCTATTCCAGAGGTTGAGCAATGCACACTCAACACCACTGGCAGAAATGTACCAGCTGGAGCTTCATTTCAAGACAGTGCACACCAAACTACCTGGCAGTACTCATGGCTCTTAGTGGGACTGAATGACGATTAGCTAGTTAGCAAGCTAGCGTTAGCAGTTTCGCTATCGTTCTTCACTCCAAATCATTACAGACTGCTAAATTAAACCTAATGATAGCTTATATGTGACAACAGTATAGTGGTATGCAAAAAAACATATGTATAGCTTATATTTGTATAACATGGCGATGTTCACCGTAGTTACAACGTCCTTTGTGACATTGAGGAGTCGGTTGTGTATGTTATCATGGACCGTAACAAATATGAACAAGAAAGACAACGTGAGCGATCATAGAACCACACACTTCAGTTTTCAAGTATATTAAACAAACAAGATATAACATGTTATTTAGTCAACTTTAGAAGTGCTGGTGAACATATTTTGTAACCTTGAGAAAGAGCCAGGCTAGCTGTTCCCCTCTTCTCTAGTGTTTATTCTACGTTAAGCTACCCAGCTGCTCGTTTAAACAGACATGAGAGTGGTATGGATTTTGTTATCTAACTCTTGGCAAGAAAGCAAAGAGGCATATCTCCCAAAATGTTTTACTACTTTCTTAAGTTTTTAAAAACCTGATAAACTAAATATAATTATCTTTTGAACATCGAGTCCAGACACACATTCAACAAAAACCCAACAGATGTGATTAACAGACACTATTGACTGTATATCATACAGTAAATAAGAGGCAATGAATAAGATCTTTAAATGTCAATAAAAGACAGTGATGTATGAGCATATACAAATGATTAACGATCTGCAATATTTCATTATAAAATCAATAAGCCAATGTGATTGTTATGTGGAGCGGAGCAGGTGGACCCAAATGCAGCATGTTGGCAGGTTAAAGTGAAACTGAACAAAGAGTACCACATAAGGAAACTGAAAACTAGAAATTAAACACAAACTGAACTAATGAAACAGCAATGAATAGGTGGTAAGAGACAAGGGCAAGCAGGGAGGTGATTGGCTGGGGCTGGGGAAGACGCAGGGCTAATTAGACGGAATGCAGGGAAGGTGTGAAGGGAAAGGAAAACACCTAGAAACACAATGAATACAGTCTTACTAATGAAGGCAAGTTAAATGATATCATGGCTTTAACTCAAAACAGTTTTCTTCAACCCAGTCCACCCCAAACAAAAAGGGAAAAAAAATCTTGAGGGCCTCTGGAGGACCAGTGGAGAATGGCAGCTAGGGACATAAGAGTCAAGACTGCCAACAGAAACATAATAGAATTAGCAAACAATAGTGAGATCTGTGTCTTTTCTTTCACACATGAATTACAGAAGTAAGATGTGTAGAATCCTTTATGGGCTGCAGTCACGATCATAAATGTGACAGATGTTTATAGTAGCAGCGCACTATAAAATCATCCCACTATCATCATAAAAAATCAAAAGTGTAATCATCACTAGTAAAAATAGAAGAGTGTACTCTACACACCAGGTGTAAAGTCAAGATAGAGGAAGATAAAAACGGGGATTTATTCATCTCGTATCATGCCTAACTTTAATGGATCGTAACATATCAAGTATCCCAGATAAGCCCAGTTCTGGCCCACCCGACACTTTCGGCTCATTCATCCAGCCTGCATACTGCTTGGAGTGATGGCTCTTGGGCGGTCCACTCCTGTTTCCCAAATCTTGGCTACAAGCAAGCCATAGCAATGCCATATGCCAACCAAGAAAAAGGAGATCAACCAGAATTGGCTCATGTCCTGAATCCTCATACCTGAGATCCCAACATCTTTACTCAAAAAAGGACCCCCATTTGATTTTGGTTATTTATATAGTCATATTTGCTATTTTACATATGGGCCATTTCAGGCTCAGATAAATTTTTATCCTGGCCTGAAGAAGTCCAGCAGTGCCTAAGGAGACCCACTACAGTATGCTATATGGGATGGAATTAATCTGCAGATGATTCAGTTCAAGATCAGACCAAATTGTTCGATGTATGTCAGTTTTTTATCCTTGACAAAAGCCAAAATGTAGCCTTCAATAGACTAGATACACTTTGTGTTTTAAGGCTGTCAAACGATTAATTTTTTAAATCGAGATTAATCGCAGAATTTTCATAGTTAATCACGATTAATCGCGTTTTGAATTGCATTGTTTAAAATCCTGTTATTTTACATTTCAAGGCAGTTTTAAGCCCATAATGTAAAGCATTTCTTACCAGAGTGTCTTAACTGGGAATCAATCACGGCTCTGCTGCGACTCCCACACTCCAAAATGGTCCTTTGGTGGAGCTGAGGCTCGCTTGGCTGCACCTGGGTGTTTAGCGTGGAGGTGCTAACTCAAACTCCACGTACTCCGATGGTAGTTAAACTCCATTTGACACAGGTTGCATTTTACTTTTGATTTGTCAACTGAACCGTCTGGAAGTGTTTTAAAGTTAAACAAGCCGTTCAAAAGTCCAGTAGCTCTCTTACGCGGTAGGTTTACTGCAGGAGGCCACTTCAAAGCATAGCGCTACAGCTAGAGGAGCCGTCTACAGGTGAGTAGAAGGGACAAAAAGGCTTGCAAAATTAAAATGCGATTAAAAATGCGATTAACGCGTTATGGATTGCATTAATCTAATCACGATTAACGCGTTAACGCTGGCAGCCCTAATTTTAAGCCTAGCTGATTGTCCAAAATGCCTTTTGCTATGTTGTATCATTAAATGGTGAGCACTGCTGAAACTACAGAACTCTAAGCTTTACAATGAGCTCATAAGGAATCCTATCAACATTTACTTGAATTTACAACCTGCTCTCAAGGTACTTAAATTTGGCACCGATTGATCTAATGTTGGCAACGAGGCGTGATTGGTTGCCCCTAGCGGAAACAAGATACCAAACTGATGCGGTTGTTGATCACTTGCAGCCCTGCAGGAGTGACGAGTCAGCAGTCAGGAGTGTTATAAAATAGGTTTTCCAAAAAATTAGGAATCACTGCAACCACGAGAGTCATAAATGTGCACAAACATTATTAGGCTGATGGGTCTAGTAATATGTGAGATTAGTTGTGGATACACACACACACACACACACACACACACACACACACACACACACACACACCCAAACACATATTTAAAAAATAACTGAGTGTTGAATCAGGGAGACATTCACACAGCGAAAGAGACTACGGTTACATTCATAAAAAGAAAATTTCAGGAAGGTAAAGAAAGAGAAGGCAAGAAAGAGTTGGACGACTGAGAGATAAAGAAAGAAGAGACACAAAGAAAGAGAGAAAAAGAGGGGGAGGTGCAGCAGACAATAGGCTAAAACCGACTGGGGTGTTTAATTGCTGTAAAATAGGCAGTAAGCTTCTCCTGCCACCTACTCTTAGTGTTGTTAATATGCTGTTAGCCTCTTCTCCTCCTCCTCCTCCTCCTCCTCCTCCTTACCACCAGTCCCCTGACACACACACACACACTGACACACACACACCTCAACCAACTTACATACATCCACCAATACACACATGGATGTACACACACACATATTGTAGTAGTGACAAGCAGAGGTTCATGTGCACATTTATGGAAAGCCAAAAGGTTCATATTCACTTGTAGGTGCATTTTTTTTGGCTTTCTATACAGACAATTTTTGTATGTGTGTGTATGTGTGTGTGTGTGTGTGTGTGTGTGTGTGTGTGTGTGTGTGTGTGTGTGTGTGTGTGTGTGTGTGTGTGTGTGTGTGTGTGTGTGCATGTGTGTGTGGGTCCAGCATGAAGCAGCTAAGGGTTTTGAAAAGCTCTGACAAGTTTGGGGTTGTTTAGTGAGGAGGCTGAGAGCAGCTGTTATGCAACAAAGCTGGTTACTGCCTCTCCTGTCTGCATCCACCTGAAGTCTCCTTTAGGTGCCCTCACACACACACACACACACACACACACACACACACACACACACACACACACACGGGGATGCGCATTTACACACACACACACGCATTTCAGTTCTCTTTTTCTCCATCTCTCGTCTCCTCCTCAGGTTGCCTTCCCTACCACCCTCCTGTCTGTCTCCCTCCCTCCCTCCTTCTCTTCCTCCCTCCCTGGCTCCCACTCCCCTGAATGTTAACTGAGCCAGTGGATGCTGAAGGCTTTAATCAAGGCAGCACAATGTGCACGGGGTACTGTGGTGGAGATCGCTTTCCATCAGAGCTGCACTGTTCCCTCTGTTCATCTGTCTGGCTTCAGTAGCAGCCATCTGAATTGCCTGCTGAATTTCGGCTCTTCTTTTTATCCTCTCGCTGTGTGACATGACCAGGACCAAATGCTGAGAAGAATCCGATTTTTCAGATGAATGCCACATTAGAACTGAAGCTACAAAGCTCCTTTAACCAGTCAACAGGACATTTTATACTGTATTTTATATCTGTAGCCAATTAAAGTCTGGTCCATGCACAGTGTATCTTTTCATCCAACAGTTTTCACACAAAAAAAAAACATGAAATATGCCAGCCTGCACTGTGAAGACATTATTAGGGTCTGGAAATACTGTTGTAAACCAAAGCTCATCTGTTATTGTGTCATTACCTTTGTTTGTGATATGTTTTTAAAATAGCACGCCAAACTATTAATAGAGATCCTCACAAGGGCTGATCACTTTCAGAAAGAGCCTTGTCATTCTTTTTATTTCTCTATCATTGATTCTCTTTTTACTACTGTGCCACCTTAACCCCGTCCCCTAAAATATACTCTTATATACTGCCAATTTGCAACATTAGATTTATTTTTTTTGGGGGGGGGGGGGGGGTGACATGAGACAGGACATTTTTATAGGATGTAACCCCAGTTCCTGATGTGGACTGGAAAAAATGTAACCAGTGACATAGTCCATGCACAAATGATGCTTCCTCGAAAATATACTTTGGAAAATGTCATCTCTAGGCAACACACAGTTTTTCCCCATTGAAATTATATTAGTTTATTTTATTTCCATCATTAAACTCAAATACACATGTATAAATAA
The DNA here is from genome assembly GCF_027409825.1 of Scomber japonicus. Lineage (NCBI taxonomy): Eukaryota > Metazoa > Chordata > Actinopteri > Scombriformes > Scombridae > Scomber > Scomber japonicus. The sequence continues at coordinate 24,180,104 of NC_070587.1, read as the reverse complement.
AGTAAATAATCAAGTCCTTGTTTTCGTCATCTCCTTTAGAAATGATGACCAACCAAAAGGGAATATATATATATATATATACATATACATATATATATGTTTATAACACCAACCCTTTTTACATTAGTCTTGTGAATAGATCCCAGTGTACATAACAAACCGAAAACGTTTATAATACTTGTCTATAAATATATAATGCACATATAATAATACAGTACAGTGAATATATGGGTCAATGACAGGTTTTTTGTGTCCATTAGTCACATTTAAAGGGGTTAAAATATGAAATAAATATATGAATAACTTGCACACATTCTTTTTTGTGCATGCAATTTCTATTTTCAATCCATTTAGAGAGAATATATTAGGATTATGGTAAAAATGTCTAAGTGGTGTAACCATAAAAACTTTGTACCAAATAATTCAACTTGCTTAAAAACAGTAAATAGTCAATACAACACCATATCAACTAGTTTGGCATGATCTTACATTATAACTTTTATATTAAATAAAGGTAATAGAATACTATTGTTCTACGTCCACTGAAATACACTGTAGGTGGATAAAATATTTAATATTTATTCTTTTGTGGTTACACCATTTGACATTTTTCTTCTGGTAAAAAAAATGGTGCAAATATCATTTCAAATTATATAAAACCAACAAAAATACAAAATGTTCATTTTTAATAAACCTGATGCTGCTTTTAAACAATTTTTAACAATTTTGAATTGCTCATTCAATTGCTCAACCCTGATTTGTCACTGACCTGTATACACATATTTCCTTATATACTGTATGCATGGTTATATATCCCCAAAAGGTTCTTAATTAAGTAATCCATTACACAATTCATATACATATGTTTATATATTTATGCCTCAGTTTTAAATTTGTTAATCATTTTTACATATATTTTTTAAATCTATATGTATTACACATGTTCAATTCTTTAAAAATGACTCCCCTACATGCAGCAGTGGTGGATACTTTCACTTTTTACACAACTTTACAAAACTAATATTGAAGGCAGACCCTCTCTCTGGAGGAGAAGTGTTCATGCCTGCAGACTCCCCTGAGCCTTTCTGGGACAGTTTGTCTTCAGAGATTATTTTGATGCACATCTTCTCTATTGGACAGTTAACAGATAAAAAAAGACACTGAAAATTAGGAGAGACAGAAAATAACAAGCAATAGACCTCTCAGAGTTGTGACTAGATTAACCTTAACCTGGATTCAATTTGGAGGGTTCCTATTGACACCACCACCATGTTTCTGTACATTGGTTATGTATCATGTCACCTTTGAGTAAACTAATTCAATAATAAAGGTGTGAGAGTTTGTGACACAGGACCTCAAGACAACCTTGTCACATTAACATACAAATGCATTTAATCAAATTAGAAACTAAACACACAGTTAACCCGTGACTTTTGGTCTCCTGAGGATCTGTGAGTATGCATGCTGTGTTGGCAGATGTATGGATAAAAATAGGAGTGTATGAGAAACATGGCTGAGATGCTGTCTGTCTACTGCAAAGTCTCATTTACACCTGGTACTAACACGTGTTTGTATCTGGATACGTTACGTTGATAATGACATCCTATAAATCTTTGCATTAACACCTGGTGTTAAAACGCATCCTAGTTTACTCAATTGTGGCTGCATTATGATCAGATGTCAATACACAAATTATGTAGGCAGAGCTGGCAGACGTCAAGGTAACGGGACATAATTTATTTCTATATCACTTTATCTTTTCACTCTCATGATATCTACTTTTATTGGACGATATATTGTCTCAGAAATAATTGCGATAAACGATATTATTGTCATTTAAAGATAATTTTATACCACTGATATAATGATTACATAATAACATAATAATGCAAGAGGGGGTGGGATTTGTGAGTGGGGGCTACACTTGTGTAAAAACACAGACTGTCATTATGGTTGGGGACAGAGTTATTTACCTTTAATTGTTCTACAGTCTCCACTCAGGACGTACACAGTGAGGAATGGAGGACACAATGTGACATGAATAGTCTCTTAGCTGCTAATGTGAAGTGTGGACATACTGAGGTAAAAATATGATCAAGATGATTTACAGGCATCATACGATAAGTGTTGATCATTCATTGTATGATAAGTCGATAATGTAATTATTGTGACACACCTGTGCTTGAATCAAGTGTTTGAGTAGCAATAAATGCAAAAATAAAAAAAATAAGGCAAATTTATGCTTTGTTGTATGCTGTGGTGTGTACTATAGATCCACATTGGATATATATCTTAACAAAGACAAAAACATCTGCCAGCTCTGTATGAAATATGGAATACTTGATTTCAGATTTCATCTCTACCCACAAACCGTTTGACCTTCTGTATACAGGCACAAGAGGCCACACTAGTAATTAGATTTAGGGCTCGCTCATGTATGATTATGTATGGTTCCAGGAACCTGCAAATAAGATTAGTCGCCTCAACCACCCGTTCATTATTTATACTATCCTCTGCAGGGTCACCGGACAACCAGACAGGTTAGCAGTCAATCACATGGCTGACACACATAGATAGATAACCATTCATGCTCACATTCACATCTACAACTAACACCCCCCAATCCTCCTTAACCAATGCTTCAAGTTTCTTAATACAACAGCCTGTAAGTATATTATTACAGTGTATTACTCCGTGTGTGCCTGGATAGTTTAACTATTATTATTCTCTCAGTCAGCTGTGTAAGTCTCCATGTCATTTTCAATCTAATAACAGCAAACATCATATACTGTAGTTTATATGGTTTAATAATGAAGGATCTTTAATTAACACACCACACACACTTCAAATGATTGACTTTATGATAATTGTCTTTCTAGTTTCGTGGCAGTGTTTCAAATTCTCTCTTGTTGTAACTGTTTCTTTACTTTCTATTGTGACTCTATCTGAATGTGACATTAAAAGTTCATTAGAAGTTTAACTGAGTGTGATACTGATGTATACAGTACATACTGTATGATATACAGTACATTGAAACATATGTTACTCATAGACATATGTGTTTTTCTTACATACATTTTAAAACTTTTATTTTGAAATACTCATGTTTTCCAAATATATATCGTCATATAAACATATAAATCAGACCAGATCATTTCATGTCTTATTGTCTAATGAACAGACTCACTCTTACTTATCCAGACAGTTCTTAATTATGGAAGTCTTTTTTTCATTTGGCTAAAATCACATCTGTAAAATCCTGCGGAATATGTTTTTTTAAAAAGACTTTTACTGTGGTCTTATATATTTATTTATTTATCCTTGATTTAAATCTGGAGGGGATCATTGAGGGCAAGCCTTTATTTTCAATGATGTCAAGAGCACAGAACAACAAAGAAACAAACAACAACAAAAACAAACATTGTTAAAAACATTCAAAAGCATAGTAGGTATATATATGTAATATAAATTTAATGTAGAGGTGATGAAATAATTGCTTTTTTCCCCTTCCAGCATATTACCTTCCATTTTCATTAACGTGTCATTTCTTTGATATAAACTTTTGCTTATAAATAAAAACTCAAACCTCAAACTTAATAAGAAAACGATTGCTTTCATTTCCAATTGATCATGACAATCATTCTTGCATTTGAGGTCTTGTGGAATATTTTACATTTTCATTCAAATCTGCAGGTGATGTAGGTGACTGTATTCTTCTTATATGTCCAACTATGTGATTAATGCTAATCAGCAAATTGTGCTGTTGGTCATGAAGGATGCACTGCTTTGAAAGCGTTCACAATGCAGCAGATTTTCAGATGTTTTCCAGCATGATCCATGACACACACACACACACAAAAAAAGCACAGAAAAATTTCCGAGACTGATAACTTAAAATTCATTGGCTGATGCTGTGTGGCGTAACCTGAGGAGAGAGAGAATAATCCACACATTATTGTGCACTTCTGACACTTCATCATAACCTAAACCACTGCTCCTTTGTTGTATTCATCATCCTCCAGCCTCCTGTCCCTCCTCTCCTTCTTTTCCTCTCCCCCCTCCCCCCTCAACCCCCTCCCCTCTCTGCAGCCTTCAATCACTTTCTCCTCATCTGCAGCTGTAACAAAACAAGCCTTCCTCCTTAACAGTGAGCCATTTTAGATTTTTTAACTCCCAGTCTTTACTAGACCTCTCGGGGGAGAAGCCTCTCATTGTGTAACAGGCTGTCTGCCCGTCACAGTGCTCTGTGTAGGTGTAAAAACGCTGCGGCGCAGGTCTGCTTGCATATATGAATATTTCACTGCATTAAAAAAAAAAGTCCTGTCTGCATTACCTCTTGGAATACACAATGTAAGAGTCAGAGAAGATGAATGGAGGTTAGAGAGATGAAGGGAAGGAAGGAGGGATGGACAAGAGAAGTAAAAATCAAGCTTGTTTTAGATGCAGGACAGCTAGAGGCAAGGGTCAGCTCACATAAACTATAGAGGAAAAAACGTTCTCTCTTACCTCTAGAAATATACAAATGCACAGAATTTGTTTTTTATAAGTTAAAGTTTTGAGGTAGCCATCTCTGAAATATCACCAATACAATGTGGGTGGAATAACATTTGTGCTTTAAGCAATGGAAAGTGATCAGATCTGATGAGTGTGTGTAATCTGCCACCATATGGTTATAATTTGATTCTTTTTTAAATGAGTAAAACTGCTTGGGTAAAGCAGCTATGATCAATATTCTTATAATAATAATTTATCAAATGACAACATGTAATATGAGAGGCGTCGCTCATAATGATGAACCTACAGTACGGAGGATTTATCACGCCACTCTGCAGCTCTCCTCGGCTCTCCTCGGCTCTATAGAGTGTTCTGACCTGCAGCTTTACTGTAGTGGTTCACTCTCAGAGCTCTTATGGTGTCGTTTTCAGCCGCAGCCAGAAGCTGTTTTCAGGAAATGGAGAAGAAGATATAAAAATTCACTGTACACTACCTGCTCAGCACCAAACGACGCAGTTGGCGACCAGCTGGTGAACATAGTGGAGCATTTAGTGACTAAAGAGGCAGATATTTCCCTGTTGAGTTTCTACAGAGGAAAAAACCGACGTAAAAGAGAGTGAATATCGGACGTACATTCAGCAGATGGACAGAAACACGACTCCAAATGAATGATAATGTTGCTGCGTAGCTTCTGGATGTGGAAATAAGAAACTGTTGGCTTATTAAATATCACGTTGATATATCAGTGTGCCGATATTGGCCTATCACATGTGTCAGTATTGGTGAATATGTTGTCTGATATGTGCCGATATAAAAAAAAAGTTATATAAGATTATTTTTCTTAATTCTAGTTTTATATACAGATGTTTTTATTCATAGCTAATTATAATGATTAAACTCCCAGCTGTGTCATTCTATACAATAGAGTTTATTGTTAAACTGTAATGTGTCAATATTCCTTACATACAGTTGTGGTCAAAAGTTTACATACACTTGTAAAGAACATAATGTCATGGCTGTCTTGAGTTTCCAATAATTTCTACAACTCTTATTTTTCTGTGATAGAGTGATTGGAACACAAACGTCTTTGTCACAAAAAAGATTCATGAAGTTTGGTTCTTTTATGAATTTATTATAGGTCGACTGAAAATGTGACCAAATCTGCTGGGTCAAAAATATACATACAGCAACTTGAATTATCAATTTTGGTTATGTAGAAACTTGTGTCTATTAAATTAGCTTCATGGCATGGCCTCATAACTTCTTGTGAGTGATTATGATTGACTACAGCTGCTGACTTCTCTGAGCCCATTTAAATAGGGCTCATTTGATACAATCATTAGACTCAGCCACAAACGCTACAATGGGAAAGTCAAAGGAGCTCAGCACGGATCTAAACAAGCGAATCATTGAGTTGAACAAGTCAGGAAAGTCACTTGCTGCCATTTCAAAGCAGCTACAAGTCCCAAGAGCAACTGTGCAAACAATTGTTTTTAAGTATAAAGTGCATGGCACAGTTGTGTCACTGCCACGATCAGGAAGAAAACGCAAGCTATCACCTGCTTCTGAGAGGAAACTGGTCAGGATGGTCAAGAGTCAACCGAGAACCACCAAAAAGCAGGTCTGCAATGCATTAGAAGCTGCTGGAACACAGGTGTCAGTGTCCACAGTCAAGCATGTTTTACATCGCCATGGACTGAGAGGCTGCCGTGCAAGAAGGAAGCCCTTGCTCCAGAAGAGGCACCTTAAAGCTCGACTGAAGTTTGCTGCTGATCACATGGACAAAGATAAGACCTTCTGGAGGAAAGTTCTGTGGTCAGATGAAACAAAAATTGAGCTGTTTGGCCACATTGCCCAGCAATACGTTTGGAGGAGAAAAGGTGAGGCCTTTAACCCCAAGAACACCATGCCTACCGTCAAGCATGGTGGTGGTAGTGTTATGCTCTGGGCCTGTTTTGCTGCCAATGGAACTGGTTCTTTACAGAGAGTAAATGGGATAATGAAGAAGGAGGATTACCTCCAAATTCTTCAGGATAACCTAAAATCATCAGCCCAAAGGTTGGGTCTTGGGCGCAGTTGGGTGTTCAAACAGGACAATGACCCCAAACACACATCAAAAGTGGTAATGGAATGGCTAAATCAGGCTAGAATTAAGGTTTTAGAATGGCCTTCCCAAAGTCCTGACTTTAACCCCATTGAGAACATGTGGGCAATGCTGAAGAAACAAGTCCACGTCAGAAAGACAAAGAAATGTTGAACTGCACCGATTCTGTCAAGAGGAGTGGTCAAAGATTCAACCAGAAGCTTGTGGATGGCTACCAAAAGCGCCTAATTGAAGTGAAAATGGCCAAGGGACATGTATCCAAATATTAGCAATGCTGTATGTATATTTTTGACCCAGCAGATTTGGTCACATTTTCAGTCGACCTATAATAAATTCATAAAAGAACCAAACTTCATGAATCTTTTTTGTGACAAAGAAGTTTGTGTTCCAATCACTCTATCACAGAAAAATAAGAGTTGTAGAAATTATTGGAAACTCAAGACAGCCATGACATTATGTTCTTTACAAGTGTATGTAAACTTTTGACCACAACTGTAGATTTGTCACAAGTGTTTGATAAACACATTAGAGGATTCATTGCAAAAAAGGTATATTGAAAAATAAATAATATACATTACCAGCCAACGCATCTCATATTTTTGCTCCCTAATATCAGTATCGGCCCCTAAAATCAAGTATCGGTCAGGCCCTCATATAAATTAAAGGTAATGATATAACAATGTTGTGTTCACAACAACAAAATAAATGTATAAAATATGCTTTTGTTTCTAATTTGGGTGTACTGACCCTTTAACGTCTTAAAGTTTATACCAAACTCGTTTTCTGATTCTGTTTATGGTTGTATTTATTTCAGAAATGGACATCCAGTGTATTAACATCATGTAACTGCCTGACTACATCGTTAAAGGTGGAGTCCATGTTTTGTACACCGTGTACATGAACTGGACACAAGACAAAAGCCTGTGCATTCATGCATTTGATGTGACAGTTGCTCAAGGCATATACTCTACCCCCAGTTGTCAATACATGCTGTCATTTACAACACACCTCTGGGACTTTTATTATGAAAATGCATTTGCTCTTACCACCAGCAACCTAAGGTGTGGCCTCGTTAATCCTGTAAAGTCTGAACCATCAAATCATTGCAAGAAAATTCTAATTCTATGAAACTGGAGTGTTTATTGGACCTTCTCACAAATCATTTAAAAAACGAATTAAATAACATTTGGCAGTTTTGTTTTGTAACATATTTGATACATCTGTAATATATCAATATACATATTGAATACAACATTTTTAAGCCCTTATAGGTCCTGCATAGAGCTCATATCACCCACATGAAATGCAATAAAATGACAGTTGACAGATATTTATTATAGATAAATGAGCTTCTATACCTGCTGTATCTAATCTGATACACACATGTTCAACAGGAATTTACCATAAAATAAGATACAAATCATAAATAATTCAACATTGCATCAATCCAGTAACTGATGTAACTATTGATGTATCACTAACTGTTTGAATGTTTTTCTTACCTTAACAGCCCCAAAATTTTTGTCTCACTAATTTACAAGGTCCATCTTGGATGCCTCAAATAAAAGGTCCCCTAGTGGTTTATCTGTGCACTACATGTATCTGATTGTAAAAATATCCCACTGATGATGTAGAGCTCTCTAAAACTCATGTATTAAATATAATTCAGTTGGCATCACAGGGTTAACCAGGAATGAAATCTGATGTATTATAACATTTTAGAAAAAAACATTGAAAAACACAGAATCATCTTTTCATATTTTTCCCAAGCACATCTTTCATTTTTGTAATGAGATCACTGCTGTCTCTCCTGCTGTATATAATCTAGTATTTAACCTGTCTGACTGAATATACTGTACGTCAAGCTGATGTGACGGCCCTCAACACAAATACTAATTTTCTCTACTCTTTTCCGACTCAATAATGGTCAACCGGTTTTGATATGAAAGATTGTAATCATCATTGTAATGTGCGGGGACAGGCGCTGAGCGTGCTGGGAGGCTTTGAGCGTACTGCTGCTGCACATGACAAGACTCATTTTACAGAATAAGGCGGTCTGTCAGCAGCAGTGAATGCTATAAACTTATCAAGCTCTCTGAGGTATAGATGCTTCAGATTATTACTTACACTCCTTATGTTTCTATGTTACACGTGCTGGAGGATGCATGTATGAATCTTGTGTGTGCCTTCCGCCGGGTGTATCAGGTTTACGCCTCGTAATGACCCTCAGATCGGCACTTCCTCTCCTTTTTACAGCACCCAACACTACCGCTGACATACTGGCCTGTTTCCTGCTGCATGTTACGATCCCTGTAACAGCTCCAAATGTGATCTAGATGCTATCAAGATGGGGGCAAGTATTCCCAAGAGTAGAGGTAGAAATTTGACATTACAGGCCTACTTAAAGGGAGAATACACCCAAGAATTAATTCTGAAGCTAAGAGCCAGCTGTCCAACATCTCAATGTGTCAGGAGAGAAATGCTCTCCTTTCTTTTTTTTTCTTTGTTCTTTATCATTTTGATGCACGATAGCGTCAAGGCTCGACTGAAAGTGCTGCGAAACTCAAAATGAAGAGTGCGTGACTCAGATAGGAAGAAACGCTCCACCGAGGAGGCTTTTTTTTCGTCTTCCAAAAAAGCGCAAAATAGGCTACCACGTCACTGTAGAGATGTGCCTGGACCTCAAACAAAGCCCTAACAATGCAATCAAAACACCATTGCTTGCTTCAAAGCCAGCTGGTATAAAATGCCTCATTGCCTCCGTGCCTGTAAGTCCTGTTTAAATATGTGCCGTCGCTCTTGCTTCATTTTTTTCTCCTCCTCCTCCTCCTCCTCCTCCTCCTCCTCCTCCTCTCCATCTCCTCTCCTTTCTCACAAATCTTATTCACAGTTTGCATTCAGTGATCTGAAGGGAAAATAAATAGAATATCTGGCTCCTCGTCAAAACTGTGGGGTCGAGCGAGCTGCCGCGGTGCTGCTGCCACCTCCACCGCCGCCGCTGCACCCGTGATTTGTCGCCATTTCACAGCAGCCGGGGCAGCTATTTGGGTGAAATTATGGGGCTATTGATTGCAGAAAGAGAGCAGTTTTACTGAGAGCAGCAGAGCAGGACTAGAGGCAGGCTAGGGAGAGGAGTACTCCCACTTTATTAGCTTATAGTGTGTTAGCTATACCACCACCTCCTCCTCCTCCTCCTCCTCCTCCTCTCTTTTCTCTCCTATTTTCCTGACCTCTTGTAAAGTTTCACAGTAGCATTATTCCTGCCTTCATTCGCTAAAACATCTCCTTTTTCTTTCTTTCTTTTTTTTTCTCCTTGAAAAAGCTATTATGACTCATTTGAGCCTGGGGACATCAGCTGTGTCTGTCTCATTTCTCTCTCTGTTGCTCTCACCTTCTCCTTCCTTTTCTTTTTTTTTAATTTTATCGCCATTTTTACTTGTAAGTTTAAAACATTTGTGGATCATTCGAAAAGGTTATCTTCCTTCAATTCAGCCTCTTTTTAATTCCTCTTTATTCTGTCTCTTTTGTCAAGGAGCACAATTTTAGCGTCATGCCTCAAGGCGGGCTAAATCATGTGGACCCAAACTGATGAAAACCCTCACACAGAGCCAAACAGAGGAGTTTATTGCTCCCATATTTTGTTAGAAAGCGCTCCAACCCAATCACAGTATGTGGTGTTTTCTGCAACGGACTGGAGGACTGCTTAGGGCAGCAGGGAAGCAGTCAGACAGACATTCTCCGTCAGTGTCAGATGCTGAAACCCAATTGTCTGTAACCTCCCAGATATTGCATAACATGCAGGGAGAGAGCTGGAGCAGCTGCAGTAATTAGCCCATTAACCCTAATGTGTCTAAATCATCTGGACAGGGAAATGGCTTACTGTAGAGCACAAGCAGCACACCACTTTACTGGGCTCGCTTCAACCTGAAAACCCACATTATGACAGACATAAACCCATCATTAGTTCATGTGAACTCCAGTTGAAATGATTCCTCTGCATTCTCTAGAGCTGAATAATTAGGTGAGGAATTGATTAGCAGATCAACAAAAATTTAGTTGATGATAAATGAAGGAATTGATTAATCAGTGGAAGGATAAGGTTGGTGTTATATTTTTCTTGTGGTCAGCAAACTTTATGAAAAGTCCAACACCAACAATGTGTTGGTTTGTCTCTCAATTATATATATTAACATTCAGTGTTGGGAGTAACTAGTTACATGTAACAACATTATGTATTTTCATTACAAAATAAATGTAAGTGTATTCCGTTACAGTTACTGAGTAAAAATGTGTCATTAACACAGTTACTAATGAAAATGTTGATGATTAGAAAGGGGGTTACAGATGAAATAGTGCTTTTGCTGGTTACTATTTCAGTGATGGACTACTACACATATGTTGCTCTAGTGACTATTTCCAGCAGCAGGACAATATTAGTGGAGTTTTCTCAATATAAAGTACAGTGTGTGTGTGTACATTATTATGAAGGAACATATGAAGTGCAACAGTGTGTCTTATTGATATAATATTTGGACAATCAATGGAGCTCTACAACACAGAGAAATAAAATATATCATACTTTGACACACACAATACTTTAGGATAGATCAGTTCATTGGTCAATGCTCACTAGATTTTTGGACAATAAGAAAAGAATATATAATCCCATCAGAATATCATTGTTTTGCTCACTGCTTGAAGCTCTTGTATCAAAGCCTTGTTTGACTTTATTTTTATAGATACTAATACTATTTTAAACATATAGCCCAGCAGGCTATTTCAGAAACTATTTACATAAAAACTGCTTTTTTAATGACAACCAACCAGAATACAACTTGATGAATAATGCAAGTTCCCTTACGCTGCCTCTCAATGTGGTAGAAAGGCTGTTGATGGAGATGTAAGACAGTATATTGACAGTCTATGAAGGGGGAGAACGTGTTGTTGCACAGTTGAGATTTCAACAGGATGTTTCAGAGAGTAAGATTGTGTATGTTAGCCAGATGTCACTCACTTATAGCTTTAGCATACTTCCAATGTCCTGCTCTGCTCGTCATCCGGCTGAAATTCATTAACAAGTTTAGGCCTTGGCTCCACCGGGCTGTCGCGTTCCAGCTGTGACGCAGTTTTGTTCCGTCTTACGTACAGCACCATCCTCCACTGGGAGCATTTCAGAAATTGTTTGGCTCTGGCAACACCAGGCAGAAGAGTGCCACCCCTCTTCCTGGAGAAGAAGCCAATGGTGTCATGAAACCTTGAGATTGTCCACTTCCAAGATGAACCTTTCGTCATAAATGGTGACAAATATCCGGCCTGGTGCCACCGGTTATGATGTAATGTTGATGTAGTGATGTGATATACAGGTCTGCACAGGGTGTTTGGTGAAAAGTGGATGGCTGCTTAATGCTGTTCTGGTGTCTGATTTCCTGCCTGGCTCGATCTGCTCTGTGCAGCTGGACTCGGCTTCTATCAGAAATAGATTAGGCAGGTATGTTTAGCTGAGGAGAGCGGAGAGCCACTTCTGGGATGCTTATGAAAGAGCATTGACTAGATTGGCTGTGATCAGCTCCTGTGTGCCTGGTGGAATCAAGCCCTTATGTATGCAATCAGCGTAGCGCTAGTTGGTGGTGGCCTTGTGCTGATGAAGCTTCCTGTATTTGATATGAGCTACTAAAATCAAAGGTTGAGTGACGTAGGAACAAGTTCAGCTTCAACACTGCTCGCTTTACAGCTGCCAATTTCAAAATTTCAATTAAATGGACTGACCCATTTTTCTTGTTTTCCACAATCCCACCTACCACAATGCCACCTACCCATTAACTGTCAATCAACATGTCCATAGTCCTATTCCTTACAAGGAAAAAAATGATCATGCTCAGTTTTAACCCCATTTTGTCATGATGATCCAAGCTACATGTGTGTATTAAGTTTTACTGTGTCACACACAACTGAAGTGGAGGCGTATTTTGCAAATATTTGCCAATGTTATTTATTGGTAATGATGCCTGCTAAGTGATGAAGGGGGCTTGTAACTTGGACAACAAAGTTTTATTTGGCTGTGCTCAGCAGTGCATTCACTACAACAGCAGCTACCATCTAGTTCTGAATCTCTTAACATATTGTCAAACATTATTCAATCCAGACTTTCTAATTTTTGTTTATCACCTCTGTATTAATTACTTCCTTTCTACTCTTTTGCTCTACTTAAAGATCCCAAACTACCTTTTATTTCAATTTTGTAAAAACTCGATACCAATAACTACTTAACCTTTTTTTATGTATGTGGCAGAACTAATTAATTGCAAACTGACCTAAAAGTAGGTGTTTCATTCCCTATGAAGGTTTTAAAGCTTTGTTATCTGATGATTTTATATCTCTTGTGATTACTTTTATCAACTCTATTTCTGTTTCTTTTTGAGCTCTGGTTGTATGATCTGATCTGGTTCACTGAGTGTTTTTGTTCTCATGTATCAGGCTTCTGGTTCACTGGGAAGGACCACACCCCAATATATGTATAATATACCAGTCATATCTGATTATGACTATATATGTAATGGAAATGAGTAAGTATTGGATACTGAGGATGGATGAATGGATGTAAAAGGTTGGTCTGGAAAGGATGTAATGGAGACCAGGCAGAAGGATACTCAGTGTGGAGGTTCCATCTCAGGCATGGTTTCACCTGCACTGATTACAGGCCCAAGACAGTACCTAAAATGAGACATGGGAAAGGTGTGTGTAACCAGTATGTATTACTACAAAGCACACTCTTACAAATGAATAATAAAGTTAACTGTAAGGATTGGACCAGATAAGTATTTAGGAATGGCTGGATCCAAGAGGATGGATGACCATAGTAAAATAGAAACACAGGACATGGCTGTAGATTTTGGCTGCATGTATTGAAGAGTAAACCAGGTTATATGCAAGTCGTACCCAAGGTAAGTTCAAGTCACAAGGTAGACAGAGAATATCCATCCTCTTCAGGGAACAAAGACACTTTTGCCTGTGTCACTCCTACTGGCAGACATGCTCCCAACATATATCCCATCTCACCATTGGAAACTCCATGGAACTGTCTGAGACTCTATCATGACACCAGTGCACATGGGCATGATGCCTGGAACACACTTCCCTCAGTCAGCTGGACCACTCCTAGGAGTAAAGTCACTTTTGCCTTCATGTCCAGGACTGGTATGTAATGAATATTTGATTCTGGGGCTAAGAGTTTGACTTTCTGAATGATAAGTGAGGCAATCTGTGCTGTTGTGGTGATACCCAGACAAATGGACTATCATGAGGATGAACTGTTGTTGAGCTTACATTAATATGAGCTTGTGCATGATGTGAGTTTGTGCATGATAGCTCAACTGAGAACTTGTAGAATGAAAGGGAGGCTGAAGTTGTTGTCAGGATCTGGTGCTTCTGAAAGAGAGTTAAAGATCTTACTACTGCTCCTGCAGCTAAAAGTAAGGTGTTTGGAAAAACTAATACACTCCTTTTCAGTAAACCCTGGAAAGTTGCCAGAAGTCTGGGTGAATGGCAAGACTTTGAAAGCACTGTTAATGTCTGCTTTAGAAAGCCAAGCTCCATGTCCTGCCAAGTTGATGAGGGTGCATATTGCATGGAGAAATCTGGACTAGGACTGACGTTGGTGATGCTCAGAATGTGTGAGCCGTATGGGTAAGACAAGTATATTATTTAATCTCCTTTTCCCAGAGTATTTTTGAGTGGCTACACCTAATGGGCTGATGCAGAGCACTGGAAAAGGATTGTCACATGGGCTTATCATGAATTCCTCTTTGACTTCTTTTCCAATAGGGCATCAACAATGTGACCGTTGCCAAGCGTGGACAAAACTTTGTGGCAGCTGTGGGAGCTGTTGAGAAAGGACCAGTATGGGACTTGGGAGCATTCAACGATTGTGGTACCTCAAAAGATGAGTAGATTCAGGAATTGTCATGAACCATTCTTGGTGGTATTGTGAGTACAACTGAACCTGGCATGGGTGCCATCGCAGAAGAAACAGGTGCAAAGGAAGGAGCAACTTGAAACATGGGAACCACCAAACATGAGAAGCACCAACTTGATTAGTCTGTGGTGGAGGCCCTTGGGTTGCTGGATGTGGCACTTGGCCATGGAGGCTCTGTGACTTCACATATGACGACACTGGCAGTGGTTCGCTCTGGGGAGGATGCCTGAAGTATGGGATGGTCTGTGTTTGTTGTTGCTGACTTTACTATTACTGTGGTTGAAGGGAATGCCTTTCCCTTTCAGGACTCTTTGGAAGCAGGATAAAGTCCAGTCTCTAATGTTGGGCTCTCCTTGTGGATGTAAAGAACAGCCAAATCGAAGAGGAGGGTGCGCTGCATGTGCACTGTGGTGGATAGCTAGGGACTGTTGTTGGGATAGGCAGCTGATGATTGTGGCCCCCACTGGGAGTTGGATGGATCTAATTTGGGGAGCTTGAATGGAGGTGCCTTTGAGGCTATCTGGAAATCAGGATCCATGATGAGTTGACATGTCTGGAGTTTATATTTCAGCGTTTGTCCAAGTTTTACTCTAATGCTGTCATGCCTTTACGCATGAAACACAGTCTGTCGGAGACAAAGAAGGCAGTTTTACCTGGTAACCGAAGTCTCGACAGGTGATTAGAGGTATGTTTGAAGTGTGACCCAGCTCCCAATCCTAAATTAACTAATTAACTTAATAACTCTCAAATTTCATATATTTTACATCTTATAATTATGCTTTTGTAAACAATTCAGATCCTAGGCACACTTCCTGTTCTCCATTCACTGCACCAGCTCTCTGTTGCAGCTTGTATCCAGTTCAAAACTCTGGTGCTGCTCTCCAGGGCAGTAAAAGGAACTGCTAGTTATTGGCTAAGAAGAACAATGGAGCTATTTCCCTGCAGAGAAAAGACAAATAGGCGAGCTCTGGGCTGAAATAGGTGGAATATGACATCTGATGGAGTGATCTAACCGAATAAAACCCTATTAGTTGAATGATATAATCAACTTTGAATTGCATATTGATCGGCACATCAACAATGATCAAGGTGCGTCTACTGTAGCAGAAAACAAGATGATAGTAAAACCTATTTTCCTTTAAGTATTATTGCACTATAAGCCCCCCCACCCCCCCACAATTCCCTTCTAATATTACAGGCGCACACACATTTCCCCCCTCTAGTAATGCATCCATTTCCTTTCCCCCTTAGTTTTCCTCTTAGTTGGGGTGTGTCCATCCATCTCAGCGTCTGGCCGGGCTCTTGGCGAGTAGCGGGGGCTTCCCATCGCACTCAGCAGCGGAGCTGTCCAGCCAGCACTCTCCCTCATTACCCCCATGCTTCTTCTTCCTGAAAATGCACTTTTAAAGCACCTTAATTGCATTGGGGAGATAACCCCGTGGGCGCGAGACAGGAAGCCTTGGCCATATAGAGCTTTAAGGGGCTGGATGGGTGGAGAGTGTGTGTATGTGTGTGTGTGTGTGTGTGTATGTGTCACGGAGGGTGGAGGGCTGAAGCTCTTTGCGTCAAATCAATGGCCCATCCAGAGGCTAATGCAGCTCTGGGCAACTCCTCAGGAAGCATTAAGACTATTAGTGCAGGCCTGGCAGGAACACACACACACACACACACACACACACACACACACACACACACACACACACACACACACAACACACACACACACATATTGTGAGAGACAAAGAGAAAGAAAGATAGATATAGAGAAAGAGATAGATACTTGTGGGGTATTTGCATAGATTTATATTAATTTCCTCGAGACTAATCCTAACCCTAACCATAAACACTACTCACCTAAACCTAACCATTAACCTGACCTTCACAACTGACCCAAAAATCAGCATCTGAATTGGGTACATGGCTCTTGCCCCAAAAGCACAAGCTGTCCCTAATCAACTGGTCCTAAGTCTGGTGTGTGTCCCTTAAAGTAACTTAATCATACCCACACACACACACACACACACACACACACACAAACACAAACACAAACACAAACACACACAGATGCAGTGCACACACATTTTGTCTATCTGTGATGCACACACACACTGATGCAGAGGAGCTGGAGCAAGCATGTGCAATGTGTGTTTGCGCTTGTTCGTACATTGTATTTTTTATTTGTGTGTGTGTGTGTGTGTATGTGTGTGTGTGTAGACTTGGCCAGTGACATGTAGACAAGTCAATGAGGACAAAGCTCAGCACACCAGAGCAGACCTACATCTGCAGGGTCAACAATCACAGCAGGGGGTGGACTGAGGTTGTGTTTGTGAGTGCATGTGTGCGTGTGTGCGTGTGTGTGTGTGTGTGTGTGTGTGTGTGTGTGTGTGTGTAGGTGGTCTATTTGAGTGTATGTGCATGTTTGCACAGTGTGCACATGTTTGTACTTTTATCTGTCTCACAGCAGGGGGGAAGGCTGTGGTTGTGTTTGTGCGTGCATGTGTGTGTGTGTGTGTGTGTGTTTGTGTAGGTGGTCTATTTAAGTGTATGTGCATGTTTGTACTTTTGTCTGTCTGCCTCTCTGAATCTACAGTTTTTGTGCACAGAATGTAAAAACCAAGTCAATCTGCCTCTATGTGTGTGTGTGTGTGTGTGCGTGTGCGTGTGCGTGTGCGTGTGTGTGTGTGTGCGTGTACATGCATGTGTGTGTTCTGAGCTCAACACCAGGCAATGTTTTTATCTGTATGATTCAGGGAGTTTATTTCTGTTGCAGATGTGTGTTTACATATAATATAAAAAAATACCTAGAGACCGAAATCCACATGGTTCCAAACCTTTGATACTGATTGCTGATTACCATTTTCAGAGCTGGAGGAGATAAGCTAGCCAGTGTTTCATTTTCATTAAAAATGAGCCCCCCAAAAAATATTTTTAATCTTTTTTTTCTTTTTAATTATTTGCAACCGTTCCGATTGATCTTGTCACCGTTGTAGGTGTTCAGTATATGAAACAATAAGAAAACCAGGCTCACACTCATAAATTCCTGGAGATGAGAGATGATTCCACTACTGAATGTCTTTGTCAGTTGTAATAAAAACATCTCTGGATTGTATTTTAAATGAGTGAAGACTGTTACATTATTCTTTAGTCTTTGCTTCAAATATAATGGTCCTCTGAATCTAATGGAGAGTTGGCAAAATGTCAATGTGAAAAACATGAGGTCAAGATTGGTTGGCAGGCTTTTGTGAGATAATGGCAGAAGGAAACAAAGGAGGAGAAACTGGCATCAACAAGTAATTTAATCAAATATTTCTCCTGAGAAATACAGTTTAGATTACTACTAGACTAATACTTGCCAAAGCCATGTGAGATATATGAGACTGTAGAGTTATAGCGTAGAAGAATTGTTCTTGACACCAAGTGACTTATTTGTGCCTTCAGTTTGTTCATTTCGTTCAAAGTAGTTCATACATCATATTGTAACCCTGAACTTTATATACACCATCATAGAATAAGAATGACCCAGAAAATCCAGTTCAGACCCATCAGTTAACAGGAATTGGTGAAAATTTGTTAATATATATTATTGTATCACAGTGTGCAAACTACATCATGGCTTTCGGGGGAGCTCACTTTCTTTTTTTGGGGGGGGGGGGGGGGGGCCTCAAAGAAAGGAGTGACATTGGAAATATGAAAATTTACTAATGACCAAATAAAACCTCCACACAGGTACCAAACATCACAACCAAACATCACAATACGGCCTAGGAGGACACAGTATACAGTATATTATGTAGCTTTTCAGTACAATGTACAGAGGGGTCGAGGTGTTGAGCTGTTCCATCTTCGGCTTCTTCTGTCAGCTTGTCCTGTGTTGTCACCCCGGGTGTTGGCGGCTTTGTGTTGACAGCAGTCCCGGCAGCAGGTGTAACATCAATGTTGGTGGTCGTCAAGCTAACATTTGTGGTAGAATAAAAAACGCCACTGGGTCTGACTGCTCTTCAGAGTCGATTGACTTCATTTCTTTTAGGCATCACTGCATGCTGACTACCACATAACAGAGAAATGAATAATGTCAATTCAGTGTGCAGACTGAGTTTAGTTTTTTTCAGTTTTTGCAAATGTTTTTGGAAAGACTTTGCCGCCTCATGCTACCTCTTCAGAGCCACACACATCATCAAGGACCCTGCACACCCCAGCCACCACCTTTTCCAACTGTTGCCATCTGGTAGGCGCTACAGGTAAGCCAAAACATGTACCTCTAGAGTCAGAGACAGCTTTTCCCCCAAAGCTATAAGCACACTAAAAACAAAAAACCACTAAGAGATGCTGCTATTGATTGATTCACTATGCACTTTATCACCATCACATTGAATATGGACTATTTAGTCTTATTTTATGTATGTTATGTACTGTATGTAATTGAATAAATGGTAAATGGACAGTACTTATATAGTGCTTATCTAGTTTTTTTTTGATGACTCAAAGTGCTTTTACATTACATGTCACATACACACATTCATACACTGAGCCAACCTGCTCATCAGATGGAGACTAACATTCACTCAAACATTCATTCACTTTTGGTGCAGCCATCAGGAGCAATTTGGGGTTAAGCATATTTCCCAAGCAGACTGGAGGAACCAGGCATTGATCTTCCAATTGGTGGACGACTACTCTAACTCCTGAGCTACAGCCATGTATTTATACATACTGTATATGTGTGTATGTACATGGATGTGTATGTATATATGTATACACACACACACACACACACACACACACACACACACACACACACACACACACACACACACACACACACACACACACACACACATATATTTAATTTTGATACATTGTTGTATGTTATTGTATTGTATCTTGTTGTTCTTATTCACTGACCTATCTTTTCTATATTTGAATTTGTACCATTAGAGTAGCATTTTTAATTTCATTGTATGCGAAGTGGACAATGAGAATTAAGAAAACGATTTAATGATGAATAACCCTCATGTGTGAATCTCACATCCATAATGGACTAATTTTACACATGATCCATGACAATCAAAATGCAGAAAAATAGAAATGCATTTCAAAAATAGCATATCGTCAATATTTTATTATTATTTCACAAATCATGTTTTCTGGGGAAATGATGTCTTATTAAGCGCTGGCTCCCCTGCAGTGCACACCCTGTTGTATCATATAAATAATTATATATTTTATTGACTTTGTGTAATCTGTTTCAATATGAGCACTACACTAAATCACTGATTAACTTTGGAGTAGGCAGCAGAATTACTATGCAAACAAGCAACTTGACGACTAATGAAGGAGGGCACCATTTAGAAACTTTACTTTATCAAACATCTTGCCTCCTAATGCCTCAGTATGCCTTTAAAAACTATGATACTTTTTGCTACTTTCACATATATATAGATATATGTGCAGCTACATTTTTCTTCAATAGTTTTCAGGAAATGTATTAACTGTAACCCCTTTCTTAACCCTCGCTGATGCTTATTTATTTGCATCCCCATTAGTTGTTACCTTGGCAACAACTGCTCCCCCGGGAATTCATACTATATGCATTTTAATAAGCACATTTAGTTAAATGTGCCTTTGACGACATCTAAGCTCTTTATAGGGATTGTAGCCTACGTCAATGCATGTTTTGGATTTTTCTCATGCATGTGACCAAATGCATCATTAGCACATGCATGTATGTGCCAGTGTGTGTGTGCAGAAAGCCAAACTGGGCTCAAACTGCTAAGTGTCAAGCAGCATCACCATGTCTCATTGTTTGTTTAGACTGGAAATTCTCACAGCCCAGTAAGCGTCTCCCCAGATACCAGCTACCGCCTGCACTTTAGGGAATGAATCATCTGTTTCTGTGCTGGTGTGTGTGTGTGTATGTGTGTGTGTGTGTGACTGTGTGTGTTAGCCGGTGCATGTGGCTCTGCATCTGAACTTGTGTGTCTGTGTTTGTGTGTTGGCGTGGGTGGGTGGGTATTTTTCTCTGTCTCTCCTTCTGTTTCTGGATTGTCGCCCTTGTCTGAATCACAGCTCAATACTTGCAGTGTCGGGGGTTGCGACACAGAAAACCACACAGCTATTAAATATGGACACTGACTCACTGGCACAGCAAATTAATAAAGTCTGGAGCACACGCACACACACACACACACACACACACACACACACACACACACACACACACACACACACACACTGATGTCTAGGGCTGCTGTTTCACTTCTTGTGGGTGAAACATTTCTCGAGCCACTGCATCTCAAGGTTTTAGCTTAAAAAGACTCTGTCAACAGGTCTGCTGTCACACTGTTTGTCTCTCTGTGGGAAGGTTAATTGTGCATGCACGCTTTTTCCAAAAACGCCTTGCTTCACATTTGAATAGTCACATGCATACACACCTGCCTATAGTGCAACCAGCAGACTGTAATTTTAGTCAGACATCCCTCTGAGGCAGAGCTGCTATGAACAATATAATAGTCTTACTTGAAAAAGTAAAGCTTCATGTATGTTTTTCCCACAGTGGCCATATAAAGCAATAAAGGCACAAATTTGTTATCCAGCTTCCACAATGTATTATAAAACATTTTTCACTGAAAAAAAAGACTATTTCTGTACTTACACTTAATATTTTGAGTACATAACTACGTTCACACTGAGAAATATGGAAAAATGCTGCACTATGAGTACCTGGATGTTGCACTCAAAATGGCCAAAAAGTTGAGAGTGCAACTATGGACATTTCTTGTCCCCAATGATCACCATCCATGTAGCAGAAGGAGTAACTATCACCACTTGCAAACAGGAAATGGCGGCTGAGGACATTGTCACTATGGTGAACATCACCACATTATACAAATGTAAATTATACATGTTTTTGTTTTCTATACTGTTGTCACATATAAGCTATCAGTAGGTTTCTTGGATTAATTTAGCAGTCTGTAATGATTTGGTACTACGAACAATAATGCAAATGCTAATGTTAGCTTACTTATGATAGCTTACTAATGCTAGTGTGCTAACTAGCTATCATATGATTTGAAACAACACTAACCTGCACAAGTACAGAGCTTATACAGTGTACTAACAGAGGCATGCTAACAGAAGCATGTGATATGAGACAATAAAAGTCAAGAAGTCAGAAGTATGAATATTCTAAACATAATAACTTGTATTATATTTATTCTAAAGCTACATTTATCAGGTTCTTGGCCACTGAAAATCACATGTGACATTATATGGGCTCATGAAGTTAGCGTAAGTAACTATCAAATAACTAGAAAAAGAACAAAAATTGGGCCCAAAAATCTGAGGTCAAATAAACAATAATGAAACTAAGGCTTCAACTTAAGGCAACACAATCAAAACCAACCTAACTAACAAGTGAAACAACAAACAGAAACTTTAGGCTCTGGTGGTTTTCAGCCTTCCCCTTTTCTCATCTCATCAAGATGGCTGCTTCCCACAGACTTTTTAAATGGGTGTGCTAGTGGTCAAAATGTTTGCTTGGTTAATAAAATGTATAGTAGGCTTTGATATCTGCTCTACCCGGCTCCCCCAGTTCTGTGAGCCAATGGGATTTGAGCATGACCTGTGATTTAGACGTTAAAATCGTTGGTTATTTCTGTCGTCTTTGCCCATGACATATCCAACTATGGCCACACTGGCTGACATGCTGGTCCTTCAGTGTATCTCCAGAGATATATATGCATGTGAGGGAAAGAAAAGACAAGTGCAAAGAGAGAAGCTGACACACATCACTATGTCCATCATTATATAGCCTACAGTCTATTTTTATATGATTGAAATTTTAAATCTTGCTTTAGCTGCTAAATGCTTCACTATGTACACACCTAGTCACTGACTTAGTCTATAATTACATGGTGGTCAGGTATTGTACAGTAGCTTTATTCACAAAACACTACATCTGGAAATACTGTTGAGAGAGTGAAATGAAACAATGAGCTAAAAGATGCTAAAAGGCTGGCTTGATACTACATTTAAAGTCACATTTCACATGAAACATTATTGATTTGACCAATTGTATTATCTCATAAAAATACTGCACATAGTGGCCTTGAGTTAATTTGCCCTACTGTTGTCACTACTAAAAAACAATCAAGCAGTGACATTTTAAAAGGGGGATTATGTTTTTTTCTTTGTCCTGTACATTTTGATACCAATCCAGCGGTGCACTACAATGAACACTAAAAGTATTTTGCTTGTCTGCTCCACTTTTATAACGTCCCCCTTCGGCAGTAGTCAAATCTCTCCAATTATCACAGTGATGTGAGGAAGGCAGAGTAAAGATTAATGTGTGTGTGTGATTCTTTCCAGCATGCGGCTTCCATACGCAGAATAAAGACTTTTCCCTTCCGGCTGATTAACTTCCTGTTCAGCCTTCTGAAAGAGGCAGGTATGTGTTCCATCTGCAATGTTCAAATTGACTGATGCACAGTGTCAAATTATTGTTACACATGCCAGATCCACCGGTGACCTTGATTGAATCTTTTGCAACTGGCGGCAGGCTGTTGGAAAATAACCAAACAAACTTCTGTGCTCTTGAAGGCATCAGACTTTATTAGCAGCCTGCTAGTTCATGTATTGTAGCTACCAGCCACCTACTAGTATTGTGTCATAGCAGTATATCACTCATTTTAAACAGTATGACAGTTGTGCATGTGTGTGTGTGTGTGTGTGTGTCATGATTAATATATCACTTGTGTCATGTCTGAAACAAAAACATCCCACATTGATGTATTTTTATGACGCTACATGTTTCATTACTGTGCATTCTAATATGAAAACAGAAGACAACACTTGTTTTCCTTTCCGAATTTCAATAAAGTGACTGAGGTAACTCCGACTAGCGGGGAGTTGTGGAGGGCTGGACGCTCTGCTTTGTAGTCAGGAGTTGCAGCGGGTGTCGTCAGCACAGACCTCTCTGCTTCCATCAGGAGAAACATGAGAAAGTCTTATCTTGACATCAAAGATCACTTTGACCCCTTGCAACAGAAATCTTTGTGCTATAGACATTCTTTTTTCGGTTTTGTCTCATACTTTGCTTTGCATGTGTGTAGTTTATGACCCTCAATACATTTTCTGTGGCTATTTCTCCAAAATTGGAATATTTTTCCTAAATGTACCAATTTGAAGGCTTCCAAATGTTTTGACTTGAGACAATGAACCTGGCATCTCAGCACTAAAAGCAGCTGTTCTTTTAGGCTTCATAGTCCAAACTGCTGGAATACTGCAGATTGCATTTGATGAGTTTTAACATCAGCATAATTGAACAGATTACAGATTAGAATCATTCCTTTTCTCTTTTACATTTGATTAATTTTGTTATAATGTAGTTGTGCACCATGGTACATGCACACCCTTTTCTATAAATCATAGTGTATTTCCATGGAATTAAATGTCTATGTACTATGTACTATTAATGTACTATGTAAGTAATGTTTTAGTCTGCTTGATCACACAAGATTATTTTCCATTTGTCCTCATAAGTACCAAGCTTTGATAAAGGTTCTTTTACTTATGTTTAGGTTCTGGCAGTGAGGGTGAAATATGTATTTTTTATTGCAGCCAGAACACAGAACCTGTTTTTTTTTTGTTGTTTTTTTTTTTTTTTTTTTTTTTTTTACAAAGAATAGGATTTTAAATACTCCAAATGAGTCCAAATTACCCTAGTGCAACCCCAATCTCTTTAGTCATGAAAAAAGTATTTAAGATGCACTGAATAGTGTCTTCATTTAATCATTTAACTGTTCAATTACATTTCCATTAAATTATATCTCTTGACATGAAAATGCTGTTTTGTAGTCTTCTCCACACTGTCTGAAATACAATTCTGGTGGAGGAATACAAAATTCTTGTTCTTTGTCTGACATCAGTGTTGGATTAACACTACATGTTTCATTTGTTATAAAAGTCACCTGTGTGAGTACAATCTGACCAAGATATGGAGCGAGCAGAGCAACGCCTTTTTTCAGAAAAGGTTTCTGAGTGATTGGATCTGTGACATAACTCATCACATCTTACTCACATCAATGTACAATGCTCCTAAAGAAGATG
Source organism: Scomber japonicus (assembly GCF_027409825.1). Classification (NCBI taxonomy): domain Eukaryota; kingdom Metazoa; phylum Chordata; class Actinopteri; order Scombriformes; family Scombridae; genus Scomber; species Scomber japonicus. The sequence goes on along the minus strand of NC_070587.1, from coordinate 24,155,427 downwards.
TTTACACAGCAGCAGTATTTCAAGTAGAGGTTGTTGCTTTTCTTCCCCACCTGGATGTTGTTCATTTCCTGCCCCAAACCAATTCCTGGTAACTGCAAGAGCCCCCTGTTTCTGAGCTGCAATGGTCCTCTGTTCCTGTTCTACAGCAGTCTGTGGCTGGGCTTTTGCAGCTTCTTATTTCCCTGGATCCTCTGGCTTACCTGCTGACCTCCTCCAAGACAGTCAGCTGTTTCCACTGACCACCTTCTAGATATTCAAGAGTTGTCTGTTTCCATTTACCTCCTTGCAGAACTTCAGCAGTCAGATGCCCCTGCCGATGTTCTACCAGACCTCCACTTGTCAGTCTCTGCCGACCCACAGCCCAGATCGTCAATCAACCATCTTTGAAGACGCCAAGCCAGATCTCAGTCCGCCTCCTGCTCTCCACCACTCCAGTGGTCTGTTTCTCCTGCACCTTACATTCACCTGCAGTGGAATTTTCTGGTGCTAGATGCCCTTCCTGGCTTCTGGCTTTGTCGCTGACCTCCAGAGCCGCTCTGGTTTCTTCTTGTTAACCCTCCTGAGCATCGCCCATCTGTCATACCTTCTGGTTGCCCTCCTGACCAACTTCGGCCGTCGGTCCTGCATCCCAGTTGCTTTGTTTGACAATCCCAGTGTATATATACCTGCCTGATTTCTTTGTCAGTGTTTCTGGTGCTTGACATACTAGCCTGATACCTGGGCCCTCTGTTACCTTACTGCTACTGGTGTACTCAAAGAGCCTTAATCAGTAATTCCTCAGTCTCAAATTTATTGCAGTTTCTATGGAGATAAGAATTACCCAAAAGGGGAGTGTCTGTCCATGTTAATGTAGAGTTAGCTGGTCCTTTTTCTGGTCATTAATTTAGTTATTTTGTCAACCAGGGTCTTCTCAGGATGTCTGGTTAACCTCAATTCTGTCAGACCCCCACTGGGTAATGAGGTGTGTTCAGTGAGACACTCACCTCCATGCCGCTAGAGAATTAATGATTGTGTTTTGAAAAATTCAGAAACAAACAAAACTGTCCTCTGGCATCAGTAACTGAAAGGATAAGCAACTTTTTTCAGAGGCATCCTGGTGAACTTGGCTTTATTAGGGTGACCATGTAATCACAATGTCCACATTTCAAGTCCAGCCTGGACCCTCATTTCCTGTCATACCTTATCTGTCGGCTATCTAAAGATGAAAAAGTGTTACTACAGTAAACTACTCACATGCCATATACTGTATACATATAAATAGTCATTGGTTGCTGTAAATCCATATTGAAAGTGAATTGATCCCTTCCTGGCATGACCACACACACACAGACACAGACACACACACACACACATACACACACACACACACACACACACACACACACACAGACACACACACACACACACACACACACACACACACACACACACACACACAGACGTTTTTGCCTTTGCTGTGATATAGCCTGGCAGTGGCTGGCTACAAACCTACAAACTGACTGTGGATTTTGGAACAAGTCCTCCAATTTAAACAACACAATACAGTTTTGGTCTGTGGACTCCAGAATGACACACATAAGTGCTTTGCCATAATTTGTTTGTGCCTTACAAAACTGTTCTAAATTAATAATTTTATGATGTGGGAACTCTGTTGTTAAAGGGGACATATTGTGAACATTTCCAGCTCTGTATTTTGAATCTGGGGCTCTACTGTAATATCTTTGCATGTTTCACAGTTTAAGAAAATTATTGATTTAACTCATACCAACCTTTTACACAGCCCCTCAGTTCAGCCTCTGTCTTTAGCTAGTGTCTCTTTAAGGTCCCCTCTGGATGAGCTCACTCTGTTCTTATTGGTTAACTTCCGGAAGCTACGTCATAGCCAACTTCCAGCCACTCAGGAGACGACATCAATATAATAGAATTTCACAAAGCACTCATAGCAGATTGAATCCTTGGCTTTTGACTTGCAGGGAGTATTTCTATATACATTAACCTCAAGTTTTGGAACTTTGGTCATGTTTAACATACTTTACATATTCAACATTATGACATTATATAAATAGCAGAACATAAAGCAAAAAACATAATATGCCTGGACCTGATTGCAGCTTCTCTAGTTCATGCTCCCACCAGATGTGCTGCAACACATTTGAAAAGCATTCTCTGCTCAACATATGTACCTTGTCTATTTTTGACTGAAGGTCAGGCTTCACAGAGTAGATCATGCCAGGCAGGAAGTCTGACATAGCAACGGTATATAGCATCAGGTCAGTTTTTCAAAATAAAAATACTCTGTGCGGGCGCATCATATATATCACATCACTACATCAATATTATCTTATAACCTGTGGCATCAGGCCAGAAGTCAACCGAGACAGAGGCTATTTGTCACTATGGATGACAAGAGGTTCATCTTGGAAGTGGAAAGTCACAAGATTTCATAACACCACTGCTGCCATCACTGTCCTGATCCCTGGCTTCTTCTCCAGGTAGAAGAGTGGATCATTTCTCTCTGACACTGCCAGAGCAAAAAGCCCTGCTTCTGAAACGCTCCCAGTGGTGTATGATATCTTACCAAAGGAGGAACAAAACAATGTCACAGTTGGAATGCAACATGGCCATACCTAGTGGAATCAAGACTTAAGGCTCATGGAAATCCCTTTGCTCCCGAGAAATGCAATTTCATTCCGCTGTATGTATTTATTAGATATGGTTGGAATGACAAATAAATAAACTTGAACTTGAAACATCATGGTTTAGGTTAAGTTTAGGGGACCGTCATCATCATGGTGACCATGTGGTTAAAGTTAAGGGATGATGATTGGGGTCATGGCGTTGACTCGCAGTTGAAAATGGGAAACTAGCAGCAATGGGTTATTTTCAAGTCTGCTGTTTTGTTTACTCATCCATCCACCTCAACCTCCTCCCAACATGGACTTGATCACACTATAATAAGTTACCTAATTTCCTGCTTTGCTCACGTCATAAATACAATGACCACTGGAGGGCTTCAATCACTTGAACACTATTTGGGGGCACTTGCTGAAAAAAATTATTCTATCATGTTCTATCATTTTTCTTGGGAGCACATTCTCTGACATTGTCCCCAGTTTCTTACAGCTAAGGTTGAATATTGTATGATCACTATCCCCTGCTGTTGACAACTGAGCATCTGGGCATAATGTCCTGCTCAGAGGCCCTTTAGTAGAAATTGTTAAAGGAGGTAAAAAGTTCCTAATCGACTTTCCTCCCCAGCTGGAAGTGCCTCTCTGATATATAGACTTCATTTCTCCCTGGGTGCTACCTGTCTTCCTTGCCTTTTACCTGCATATCTGTCTACACACCTGCCTGTCTTGCCGTCAGTCACCAGCCAGCATCCCCTGCTTTCAGCTGGGACATCTGTGGTTGCTATGGTAACACCGCTTGGGGGGCTCTCAGCACGCCTCACCTGAGCGGTTCCAGACTGATGGACGTACAGACAGACACGCTGTGGGCAGGTGTGCATCATCATCACCATTATCACCGCCATGAAGATATCACCATGGAGACCTGCATGTATGTGGGTGTGTCGCTCTGTGTGTGTGTTGGAGAGAGCTACCTTGCCTGGCAGACGCCGGAGTGGGTGACTACACACCTCCTCACCTATAGAATATCATCGCCATCATGTATTATGGATTTTTTTCTCCCCCCTTTGTTCGTCGCTCCCCTGCTGTCGATCGTAGTTGCAGGGTATTTTTAGGCGTGTATTTCTGTTTTCTCTCTGCTTGCACATAACCCGACACAGCCAGCTCCACATTGATTTTGGCATGCAAGATCTCTTCTGCTCCCCTCTCTGTCTTCTACACACCTCCCCTCTGCCTCTTTTCAGCATTCCCTCTCCATTTCTTCTCCTCAGATTTCCCTCCATCTGTTTTCCTCAGCCACTATTCATTCTCTCTGCTTCTGGCACTTTGCAGTCTTTCCAACACTCTTCCTCTCCCTTCTATTCATCTCTGCCTTTCTCTCTCTCTCCTTTCCTTCTACTTTCATATTCCCTGTGCCATGTCACAGCAGCTGAGGCCTCCATAAGCAGAATCTCTGGGTACCTGGGTGGGTGGGTGGGAGTGTGTGTGTGTGTGTGTGTGTGTGTGTGTGTGTGTGTATACAATAGGACCAGCAGTCCTATGGGGTGGGAGGCACAAACAACATCCGCAGGGCAACAAACAGTATTTTTCCACTGGTGCTAAAACACATTGCCATTCGGAGAAAAAGGGATGGATGTGGGGTGGGGGTGGCAGAGGGAAAAGGTAAGAAAATGAAAAGAGGAGAGGGAGAGAGGGGGGGGGGGGGGCCTTAGATGGTGTTAAAAATACATCTTTGTTCCAGATGCTTTTTATGCTTCTTTTTAATTCTTGCGCTGCTTGTTTGTGCTCAGGTTTTTCATAGGCATATATAACGCATTTCAAACTGTAAAATCCCACCCAGGATGGCCCCTGGATAATTTTTTATCTCTTTTCATGCTGCAACAGTCAGCACAAGACTTGACTACAGCTGTATTGATATACATGCACATTGGAGTTAAAGGAAAAATCCATCCAGCAACACTTTAACACTGAAGAAAGAAACCGCCTTAAGGGATGTACCTTGCATTTATTTTGTTTGTTTTTTTTGGTCTTTTTGGAAGTTTGCTAGTATATTCTTCTGTGACATCACTTTGAAATATCCCACTGGAGATTTTTTAAAAACTATATAAAGTGTGTATGCAAACAAAAAGGTTTTTTTTGGTGTCTTTTTCTAGATTAAGCATTTTATAAGGAAAATAAACACACGTTTAAGGAGAAATCAATCAAAGAAGAAGCAGAGATACTCCACCAATAATAATCCCAACAGACTAAAATGCAATGCTGCTTTTACTTTTACTTTACTTTAACTTCACTTTACTTTAATCTCATGTGCACACATTTTTTTAACTCAAACAACTGAGAAAACAAGTTCACAAGAAGTAAACCAAGTAAATTCAAATAATTGTGTCCATTTGCTTTGAATACACAGAATGACAGTAGGCTATACTGTAAAATGTAGTGGAGTAGTCCCCCAGTATTTTGATCACTAGGGCACATCGATTTGTCCAATTAAAAGTTACTGAAGAGGGAAAATAAAGCTTTCTATGCTTGCTAACGGTTAGTTAGCAATTCGTTAGCTCAGTTGGTAATGGAACGAATGGAATGGAAGCCTTTTTTTAAATTATAAATCACATTGACATGAATTTATAATAATATAAAAATAACTCAAATATTAGTATTAAGCCCTATCTAAAGAAAGCTCATCTTCCTTCTATTGCTCTTCCTTTCATTTTACTTTAAGTAGCTGACTATGAACATTTGAGCAATGTTACACACTTTAAATTAATCCGTGAAAATCTGCTCCTTATATCACAGTCTCTGAAGTAGTCCATTGGAGACAGCGATTTCCATTAAAGCAGATCAGGTCTCTCTGACATGATGTACTGAACCCATTTTGACCACATTCCCCTAAATATTCCTGTTTGTATTTTTATAGAAAATGTTAGTTCTTTTATTCATTTCATTTCATAAGTTATTTTTAACCAGTCTTCTAATGATGGAGCATCTGGTTGCAACCTCTTCCTAGTCTGGACCCCCCCCCCCCCCCAATAAGTAATATTCCCATTTGCCTGCCTTAGTCAGAGTAGTCTGTGTACAATACCCATATACATATATATTCACATTGTCAATCAAATGAAAATAGAGATTTGAAATATAGTTTCCAAGCATTTATGAATTTACAGCTATTAGGATGTAGTTTTTGGGCAGTTCCAAAAGAAATGATTATGGTTGCCCACATTTGCTCCACATAGCCTCCAGCAATTCATTCCAATACCTTGATATCTCTACTGGGCAGAGGTGATGAAAAATCTCATAACATTTTTCCACCCAAATTGCCTCCAACAGTGCGAAGATGTAGTTTCACACAGCTAATAAGTTATGTTAGGTTCCTGTATTTTGAACTACCTCTTACACCATCAAGATAGTTTGCTGTAACTGTGAATTGACCAAAATTGAATTCAGGGTGTAAAATTTGCTTGGATTTACTACACCCTCATGAGTAAATCCACTGCTCTCACACATTCCATTGGAATAAATGGAATTTGCTGCTAGATTTGGCCGTTTTAAATTCTGGTGTGTCCAACTGAATGCCGTAGTTGATAGGCCTTGAGCTATCAGTTATGGCATCCAATCACTAACAGATTTACAACAAAGAAATGTCGGTCTGATAAAAGACTTGCATGAAAGCTTATGTAACCTTGCTGAAGCCTCCATAGGGATCCCTCATGGGGTAATTTCCACTTTGCGTTTCAACTCCTTCCAGCAGGGATGAAAGACAGAGACGGCAAGGACAGAAGCATCTTATTTACCAAATTCTCACTCTAGCATCATTTTGACAAGATGGCTCATCATTACATATAGTATCTTGCTTTTATGATATTATGTGCAAATAATCAATAGCAATTTTAATGATTTGCTGCTCCAATACTAATCATTTGCAGCGTTAGGGCATAGCAGAATGTAATTGACAATACACACAACAGATAATTACAATATACTTATAAATGAAATAACACAATAGACATTAGAGAGCAATGAAATCATCTATAAGTGCTAAATTATTTTACATAAATCAGCTATGTGAAAAGGCTACAGGTACAGTTATCTGTAGTCTGGATATTACAGGACAACTAGTACTGTAACCATATCAATATATTTTTAATTTGATACTCATTGTTCCTGAATGATCCTAGATGAAATGGAGAATAAAATAAATGTCTACTGAAGTTTGAGTCATTCATCGTTCAGGTTACACAGTATAATTGTTATTGTATGAATAAATATGAATAATGTTAGTGTTATCATTCTTCTCTCCATGGGTAGTCTGCCTGATCAACATTATTGTAATTATGCAGTAATTTCAAATTTATATCATAGTAAAAGTTCTGTTTACACAGCAGTCCAACCATTTTTTCACTGTCCCATCAGATCAGCTGAGCAATAACTAAAAAGATTCTTCTTGTAGGACTATTGCAGTCTGATTAAAACAAACACTTCCACAATGGAAACAACTGTGGTTCTTCGGCCTCTGAAGCCTAGTCTCTCCTTGTCTCATCCAAGACACATTTAAAGTATTGGAACATCCCTGGTAGACCTCTCAAATTTGGCATTTGGATTCAATTCTGCCAAATACAACAAACAAAGGAACTTTTCCTCTTGGTGTCATAAGGTCGCCTTGTTTCTAGAATGCATGCGTGGAATGTGTGTAAACAACCCCGTGATTGCAGAATGTATAGAAACATGTGCAACAGCAGATGTGAATTGGCCTTTAGTTATACAGTAAGTAAATTAAAATGTATTGTACTCTAATTCCTGAAATGCTGCACTTTACACATCAGTGTCAATTATCAGCTGTACTTTATAAAAAGAAAGGTATCTGCTGGCTTTATCCACAAACCAATGGGTGTCGTCACTGTGATATGTCTGAATTTTTTTCACAGTCTATAGTGAAAACCTGTCCTTTAAACTGAAGCATCCATGTCTCACTCAGTCTCTGACTTAACTGCAGTAGTGCTGTAGTAATTTGTGTTGTCAGTTACACCACTCCTTGCTGTTAGGTTTTCACACACTTTGGACAGTGCCAGACTAGCTATCTATCCCTGCTTGTATTGATTATGCTAAGCTAAGCTAATGGCACACAGACATTAAAGTTAATCTTCTCTTGTAACTATTGGCAAGAAAGTGAATACGCCCCAAAATATTCAAATATTATTCACACTTGTGTAACAATTTATTTTCAATTTCTCTAGACTTTCCCAAGTTTAAGGCCATGGCGGACCGTCACAGGATGAGTTTAGAGTCTGTTTGACATCGGCTCATGACATTGGCTCATGACATCAGCAAATTTGACATTGCAATATTGAAAAGATCAAAATGAAGTAAGATGCAACTGGTTGCAGTGTATTGCAGGGTTACTGATAATGGCTGCATACAGTATGAGAAGCAATAATGTGTGACAATTTGCCGCTGGCAGCACACACCATAAACAGAATCTAAGCCCATCTGCATGAAATGGATGAAAGCTGATACAAAGTGACACTGCAGCTCGCCAGTCGTCCTGCTGTTTCCCTCTGTGGGTCAATGCAGAGACGAGATGAGAAACTCCTCCATGTGAATGTAAATGCTTTTAAACAGAACTGAAAGTAGTATGCCACGAAGTCAAAGCTTAAGACAAGAGATGGGTTTGTGTTTTTGTGTACTCTTTGTGTGTGTGTGTGTGTGTGTGTGTGTGTGTGTGTGTGGCCAGTGAACTAATTCATTAATCTGGATGACAGTTCTCTGTGAACTCGACAGTACTGTCGGTGGTGAGGAATTACAATGAGACAAACTAGGCGTTGTTCGGTGGAGCAGTGATGCTCCCCTGACATCCCCAGCACTGTTCAAGCCTTTCAAAACAGCAAGATTGTGTTTCGTAGGAAACAAGGAATGACAAACATGAAAATATATTAAAAGAACAGCCAAGAATACTGTAAAGTCAAAACACCTTACCAATCTTAATTAAACTTGTCAAAAATATGAAGACATTACAATGAGATATGCTGCTTCTTGACATGTAAGGTGATCTGTGGATGCCTGATAAGTGTAGGAATACACAGAGGGCATCAAGGAGATACAAGGGCACCACCTAAGCTAGCTTAGTTTCAGTGATAACTGAACTACTAATGTATCTACATTTTCCTTCTTTATGTTATGGTAGTTCCCATTGTTGTTGCTGGAATTTGGATTCAAATTGCATACCCACACACAATAGATTCACACAGTACATGCATGTACTTGACATAATACGGAAGACAAAAGCTGGCTACATTGTTGTTTGACTTCTTCAGGCTTCTTTTTTTTGTAATGGGAAATGAATTTAAGTCCCCCTTTATTCAAATATGTTTTTGTATCTTTCGCTTATCTGTCTGATTGATGAGACTGATAGATGTGTATGGTTTATTTTTACATCCAACATTTTGGAGCCATCACTGGAGCCGCACAGCTAGAGTGGCTAAAACATTTATTTCCAGTCAAATTTACACCTCCCATTTTTAGTGCCATTGTGTCCTCATTTGTGTCACTAATGAGGGCATTACCCAGCTAATGACTTCCTCCCACTAATTGCAAGAGTACCGTGCTATAAGAATAATTTAACAAACTCCAAATAGGCAAAAAAAAACTGTTTCCTTTTTTAAATACATGTCTTTTTTTAACTAGTTAAATAAATTGCTAGCATGTGTAGCAGTGGTACAGTACGTTAAAATTCACCTTGTGCGTACCACATGTTGATGTCATGAGTTCTAAAAGGTTGAAGAAACATGAGGTGGTGTTTTTAAAACTTTTCATCATCTACAAACATCCACAATGAAGGTTAGACCTCCTTTAAGTCTTTAGCAGTTCTCACTTTATGGCTTTTAGATCTCCAAACACTTACATGCACGCACATGGAGGGAAAAAAAGCATTAACAAATACACACACACACACACATGGAAGCACACCCACACATGCTACTACATCTTCTTATTTAAATTTTGTTCAAGCCTGGGGGCATTACACCAGTGGGTGGGTATTATTTCACTTCTTCATCACCCTCTGATTCTGTCATACACACAGTAGTACCTAAGGGTGGTTATGATTCATAAAGACCAAAGCCAGGGTGGGATGAAATGGGTAAGGGGACGGTTAAAAGCAAATCTGGTTTAACAAGCGTTTTAATGGCCTTTTATTGCTTTTAGTCTTCACATTTCATCTGGGTCTGCGAGTGGGGAGTGGCACCTCTAGTTAACCTGCTACCTCCCAGTTTGCTGTGTCACTGTAGCTGACGAAATGATGACTGAAGCTTACGCGCTCACGCAGCGGAGTCACTGATCTCATTCTGCTGAGGTCATGATCGACTACACCCTTGATGATGAGAAGAACCGCATCTCCCATGGGGCAACTGTCTTCTTTCCTGGCAGCAGGATGTGGAGGGTGACTGTTGCTTACTTCAGTGTGATGCCTTGTACATCTTTTCCATTTTATGACTGTGGGTTCCAATTATAGTGTACAGGCTAGGCTGTGTGTGAAGGGGCACAGGCAGGTTTGTGTGTGTATGAGAAAGCAGAAACTGATGCTAAAACACATTTTGAAGAACCGAAGAGACTGTAAGAGTAACGCCAGAGCGAGGACAGAGTGTCTGTGTGTGACATGAGTTCTGCTGACATGTGTTCTGCTCTCAGTGTTCCCTCATCACACCGCCTTTTCATTTGTCATGACCTGTGCTGACCTGTGATGGGAGCTGTTCCGTGACCACCATCTTGAACAGCATAGAAAACAAAAATAGGAATATTAATATACTGCTTACTTAGATTTCAAACACTCTAATACACTTTACAGGGCAGTAATAGGCCTGTCACAATAATATCGTAATTATCAACATCATCATGTCTATATATGGACTCATCGTATGATACATGGACATGACTGTGATCATTTTTTTACCTCAGTATTGCCACACTTCACATTAGCAGCTAAGAGACTATTCATGTCACATTATCTAAACAAGTAATGTCCTCCATTCCTCACTGTGTACGTCCTGAGTGGAGACTGTAGAACAATTAAAGGTAAATAACTCTGTCCCCAACCATAATGACAGTCTGTGTTTTTACACAAGTGTAGTGCCCACACTCCAATCCCACCCCCCATCCCACCCCCCTTCCATTATTATGCTATTATATTATCATTATATAAGTGGTATCAAATGATCTTCAAATGATAATAATATCATTTATCGCGATTATTTCTGAGACAATATATCGTCCAATAAAAGTAATGATCGTGAGCTGGCAAGCCAGGACAAAATAATGTACCTTGACGTAAACACCTGAGCCTGTTGCTTCAGTTGTTCATATAAAAACAACGTATACTATTTCTCATGTAATGTTCAGTTTGTTACTGAATATTTATACCTACTGTTACATGTACGTAGGTATAAATACTGTAAAAATATAACAGTATTACTGAAAGTTACTGTGTAGCCTGTGATGTTGCAGTAGCTTTCTGCTAAAATTGTTAATTGTTTCCTTGCAGCAGATGTACATGTTACCAAGGCTTTTATGAGCTAAGACATTCACTAAAGCCAGACTGTAACTTTTGAGAGGAAAAAAAAATCTCCACCCATCCATCCATCCATTATCCAGCTCACCCACCAGCTCCTCCTCTGGGATCCCAAGGTGCCAGGAGATATATATGGTGCCTCCAGCGTGTTCTGGGTCTGCCCCGGGGTCTCCTACCATTTGGATGTGCCCGGAACACCTCTAGAGGGAGATGTCCAGGAGGTATCTTAACCAGGTGCCTAAACCCCCTCAGTGGGCTTTAGGGTTAGGGTTTAATGTTGGCTGGCTTGAGGTGGTTTAAGAGTTTACCCTCACACTGTTATACATTCCAGAAAAGTCTTATTTGGCCTGGCATGACCAGGAACTTATGGTGGCTAAAATTAGCTAATGTGAGCAGTAAGTGCTCTATATCACGCATTACTGAGTCAACTGCTGATGTGATGAACTTTATTCGGCCTTCTACCTATGATCAGTAGCAGAATTACTTTGTACTGACATGAACCATTGTTTTTCTTTGCAGAGAGTGAAAACACCAAACCTACCTTCGGCTGTTAAACACTGCTCAGATTTTACACCTCATTCAATTGCTACCTTTAAGTCATACCTCGGTCTGGTCTCAGATGGAGGTCTTGAACTCCAGAAGAATGTCAGCAGTCACACATTGCAGTAAGGTTTGTGAGATAGTAAAAAATTGCCATTTCCCCTTAACTGGTTCATCTTGGTGACATAAACTGATGCTACAACTTAGTTCTGCACCATTGATTGTGACACTGTTCACATACTTTTGTGATACTTTTGCTTTTAATTGTGCAGGCCTATTTAGTAAGTCAATAGTCAACTTTCTAGTAGTAAGAACTTAGGAAGGAACTTTACACAAAAAACTCTTTATGATTAGCTGGTGCAACTAAATCCACCTGAAATTGTGTTTTTAGGTGTCAAAGAATGCTGTTAGTTCTGTCTGCTCCCTTTTTGTTTAAGTGAGACTGAAACACTGGCAACTCCCGGACAATGGAGCATACATGCTGTTTTTGATACGCTCAATATGTTTCCATCTGGGAAGAAAAAAAACAACTTTATCCCTTGGCAACGAACTCGAAAGCATTCTCACATATACCTCCTCTATCGATTATCTTGAACGTGAATGATCATTGATCGGGTTGAAGATAGCCGTAGTGATGTTGAATAATTCAGGCAATAAGCACAGCAGAGTGCTTTGTAGTGAAAGGCTGATGCATCAACATTTATGAATCTAGACTCCAGGAGCAGAGCAAGACAAAGTCACAGTCTAAATGGCTGTGTGTGTGTTTACGTGTGTGTGTTTTGTGTGCTTGGTAAGTCTGGCCTGCCTGAGGGCAGTACTCACGGCTCGGTGTGAAAGATATGGGGGTGGCACTGCCGCACAGCCTGAGAGGATACGCTGTCTGAGGTCTGAGATGGAGGGAGGATGGGAAAGAGAGAGAGAGAGAGAGATATATCCACACATACACACAGGAAGCTGCGGAGCGCCTGATAGAGTGAGGGCGAACAGAGTGAGTGAGCGGAGGAGAGGAAGGGAGGGAGATAAGCGCCTTAGAGGGTGGGAAAGATAACGGCAGATAGGGAAAGCAGCATGGAGGCCGAAAGTGAGCGAGCGAGACAGACACAGGAAGAGAAAGAGAGAGATATAGAGGAGGCGAGAGGCTGAATTTAATAAATTAGATCAGGCGCCTTGCCGGTTTCCTAGCAACCCAGACAAGATGAGCCTGGTCTGGCCTGGTCTGTGCTCCAGAGTAAAGGTCTTTCTCCTCTGCCTCTTCTTCCATCTCCCTCTGCCTCTCTTCCTCCTCCTCCTCCTCCTCTTCTCACTCATATCAGCACTGGACACATTCACTGTCGGAGTCATTGTTATAGACGAGTATTTTTAGAAGCAGATTGAGTACGGAGGTAAAATGGTGCCATAGATTTACAACTCAGATAGTTGGTCTTGGAGTGAAAACTGAAAGTCAGTCCTCTTTTCAAAATAAAAAAATCATTAGTTATTACAAGCATTCAATAGCCTACTTATTTGTTATTTGAGCATTACACCCTAAAAATGGAGAACGAGAGTGTCATTTTTGTATATTTCAACCAAACTCTCTTTACCCATGAGGATTATTGAGTTTAACCTGAGTCATATTGCGATGATATGATGATGCTTTCCAAGTGTACTCAGAAGTTTTTCTGAGTTCCCAGTTGGAAATTTCAACATTAATGCCCCCTGAAGTCAGTTTTCTGACTTAGAAAGTTGGACATGCATCACCAGCCCAACTTCAAAATCCAACATTGTAGCCCCGTGTATAAGGTGACTCCACTTGGTGTCCCAACTCCAAGCTTGGGAAATACTTTTGCTAAGGTGAGGTAGAAACAGAATCAAGCACTATATCTGGATTACTCAGTCCTCAGTGATGGTTTAAAAGATCAGCAGTCAAATGCAAATGTAATCCAGTATGACAGCTTGAGTTATACAGTGTTTAACTATTGGCAAATGCATTGGATTGTTGGTAATGCAGGCAGTAGTTTTTGACAAGGAAGAAAATTGCATGGAATAAACAGGATATCTCTGGTTGTACATTCATTTTCATATTTTTTTAAATTAATCATAAATCCAACAATTTTATAAGAGTACAATGTTAAATCAGTGGACTACTTGAAGAAAATGTGATATATGGTAGTCATTGTTAAGATGAAGGGGTTTTTTTTATTTATTTTTTTACAGTGCACACACTGTTAGATCTAATCAGGCTGGCTAACTGTGATTGAGGTTTGTGTACTGGGGGATTAGCTCATAGAGAAAAACATCAGACTGCATGCATGTTCATATCAGAGCTGTCCTCTCCTGCACATTTCCAGGCAGCCACATCACAGGACTGAGGGCAGACCGACTGTAGCTCAGAACCGCATGTTACAGAAGCTGATGATAGCTGTCCGCCGAACACGCTTCAAGGCATGACACAGCAAAAAAAGACAGTATGTACTTTAAACTAGTGAAACTGCAGCGCACCAGCATTCAGACATATTGTCTGCTACCACTGCGCCTCCATACCTGCTCCTTCATTACACCATTGGACCAGTAGGGCTTCATTTGAACTTGTTTTTTTTAATGATGATGCTTTCTCATCTGATTTGAGTGTGTCTGGAGTTTAAAAAAAACAAACTCCAGCTCCAGTAATCAGCTCTGTGATTCATCAGACAGATTTTCTCAGGCGGTGGAGTGACTCACGGGTCTGTAGTAGCCCCACCCTGCCATGATGTGTTTTATGGTCTGGTGTCAGTGAAGGATGGCATTACTGTAGCTTTACAGTGTGTACCCTGAGGTGTGCTCTCAGTTAATTGCTTGATATCCAGCTAATGCCTGCAGATAAACCACATAGGAAAGCTCCAGTTTTACAGTCTCTGTGGGTGGGGATGCATTTTCAGGTATTAGATTCTCATTATGAAGCTGCTACCTTCTATGATGTAACAGTCCTGATTTCTTAATGAAATGAATGAGATTTCTTGTGTTTTCAGGGCTCGTCAACAGCCACTGTAAACTACCACTGGGAGGAAGCTTCATTACACCCACCTCAATTATTCTCCAAACAGCTGAGTGGGATAAAACTGCCCCCACTGGCTTTATATGACTCGGAAATACTTTCACATGAGCTTGCATATTTCCCTTTGTATCGATCAAAGAGCGGAAGAAGATAAACACATATAGGATGTCTTTTAGAATCAATACCCGTGTTAATGTTAAAGCCAGGATGTAAAGATGGAAACAGAGGAGGAGAAAAAACAATGACTATCCACCTGGCATCCTTTCCTCACTATCCTCAGATACCCTTTCAGTAATTGGCAAAGTGAAAATGTATTTGTGTCTGGTCATGCAACAATGAGTGTCTGATGTCTCAGCTCGGTCTTCTGGCTTCTGCAGATGAAATAAAAAGGTGAGCGGAGACAAAAGTGCAAAAAAGGGCCGACTGTGTGAACATTTCCACCAGCTCCATGTCTCCTCATCTACATGTGAGTGCCCTCTAGCGGCCGTGAAGTGAAACTGCAGAGGCCCTTTGCTGAGCACAGATGCGTAGGAATCATTTCTCTCACTGGCAGAGGGTTGACAGCTCTGAAATGATAAGGGGAGCTGGAGGAAAAATATTGATTCATCTGTCACATTTGCTCCATTAAAATGAAAAGGGAAAGAAGGGGAGAGGCTGTGTGAGAACGTTGCATGGCAGATTACACATATGATGCAAACTCAAATTAAGGTTACATTATTCATGTAACCTTAAGACAAGAAAGCAAGTGGACCATAGCATTATATCAAAGATCATTCGGGTTTACATTTAAACATATGTTAGAAATAGCAGATTATTCATAAGAGTGATGATTTCTCGGGGCAAATTTGAACAATGCAAGAATCCTATTGTTTTTAGTTTTTTTTCCTAACACATCTACTATCACTATTAATGATCTGAGTAAAAAATATGCTGTTGCTGACACGCAATTCTACCAGAACATCTGTGAGACTTCACACTTAGGCATCAAGACGACTTTCTTCATAACACCTCATTAAACTCTCAGTCTTTGCCTTTAACACTATATTATAGCCACACATTACATAATACATTCCATCTACAGTATGATTTTAACATTTTGTTGATCCATTCAAAATATATAAAAGCAAAGATAGGCCTAAATATATATTATTCTTAAGATGGCAGCAGAGGAGGAATGGCGTGAGATACCGTTGATCCTATTCAGTGGTGTATTACATTTTCCACTAGTTTCTTTACTGTGTATGGACACTGCACTTAAAGAGGTACTCCACTGATTTTTAGATCGCACCTTTATTTGTTAGGGGACTTTGAGAGACACATTTAAAAAAAACAATCAAAATTGATGTGGCAGAAGCCAAGATACAGTAGCATTAAGTTTCGTCACTAGGATGTGTCGAGGTCCAAAAAAATACAGGATCCTACATTTCCCATAAGTCAACTTGATAGCATCTTTCATTGTTGAAGATGTAGTAGTGTCCAAGCATACTCTGAGATAACCAGGATGACAGGATCCAAGTGTTTTTTTTATTTCACACTTTAAAAATTCCTCCTGAGCTGCAATCCAGCCCTGCATCGTAACCTTTCTCTGCAGTGTATTGTACAATTCACTCAATGTGGATGGTAAATTAAAAAAACTAAAACATTTATTAAATATTTCTGTTTGTAGAGACCTTTAATGAACACCATTTTCCATATGGACAACACCTTTTATGGTCATCAGAAGAAGCCAGTTGAATGGCAGTGGGAAGGCTGAAACCAAACAGCACACATTACAGCTAACACATTGGAATGATGACATTAGTGTTGGCAGTTATTAATATATCAATGTTTAAATTCCAATTGAGCTGTAATTTAGTTGCATGCTAACAAATGAAGCATTATTTAAGGCACAAAGGTTTTCATTTATTTATCTTAGAATATGATCATCACATAATCACAGGAACATGTTTTACCTTTCAGAAAGACACTAGTGGAGCAGCTGCTAGCTCAAAGTTGAAGAAGAGAGAGAGAGAAACCAACTTTTATATATATATATATATATATATATATTTTATATACATTACTAAGAACCGCAAAAGCACCAAGTTACATAAAAAAACAAAGGCACAGAACATACATTTGCTGTTGTTTTATGCATCATCACTGCCCAGCAGAATATCTAAGTGCTGATAGATTATCAAATGAGATCAAATGAGCAAACTCTATATTATTTGTTCGGCACATTTAAATAGCAGCAGTTTGTAATTGACAGGCTTCTCAGGTGAATGAAATGATGCATTGTCCTTAAAACATTGTAGGAATTGTGCTTCTGCTTCTTAGTCTCAACATGGTCCCATGCTCTTCAACAACCAAAATGCAGCTGAAATGAACATTAGAGTTGTAAAGATTAGGCAAGGCAAGGCAGCTTTATTTATATAGCACATTTCATACCCAGGGGTAACTCAATGTGCTTTACATAAAACACACATTTAACAGTAAGAATTGGAAACTTAAAACATAAGAACATGATTAGGCAAAACAACAAAAAAAACAAGCAGCTCTCCACCAGAGGACACACATTCAATAGATTATTATTGGCAGCTGATGAATCTATAGCTCCTGGTGCTTCCTGTCTGTATAGAAATCATATAGAAAAAACAGAAAGGCAGATTGAGCACTGCACAGGAAATACATGACACTGCAACTCAGTGTCTACTACAGTTTCTGTTCTAGTTTATCATTTAAAACATGACTAAATATCATATCTCTATATCTTATAAATTACTCTTCTAAAATATCCAGTCAGTGTATTTTTCTTTATCAAAAATATGCAAAAAAAATATGAGTTTATCAATCAATTTACCTTTCAAGGATTTTTATATTATAAAAAATATACTCATTTAAAAGTCATTTTTGGCTCCTGTTTGACTTTCCGTATTTGACACCCAAACAAACTATTACAGAAGCAATTAAAGGCCACATCCAGACAATAATGTACATTCATTAAATGCAGAATATTTGAATTTTAAAAATACCTCCATCCTCCTTTTTTCTTCTCTGCATTTGAGAAGCAAATACAGTATAACTAATGTTTAGATTAATTAACCAAGCAGCTGCACCACCACCCGTCTCTGTGTGTATGTGTGTGTGTGTGTGTGTGTGTGTGTGTGTGTGTGTGTGTGTGAGTATACGTACTAAAAAATGTAATGTGAAAAAACCATGTGATGTAAGCCCACGGGCATCATTTCATTAGTGTGGGAATGCTGCTAAAAAGCATTTTAATGGGGGCTTAAACTGTGATGTCAGCTCAGGGCCTGTATTCACCAGGTTTCTAAGAATATCACGTAACATATGCGTCAAACTCTAAACAGTCTTTATTCCTGCTTTGAGAGATTGGGACTTTGTGGCACCGTTTGCTCCAGTGATGCATGTCGTTATTAAGCGCTCCCCTTTTTCTCCAGAGTACAGAAAGCTTATCTTCTCTTCTTCAGTCCACTTTATCACACGCTTGCAAAACTCTGCGGTTGAATTCCTCCGGCTGGTCAGCATACACGTAGTGTCCTGCTCCGCGGATGGACTGCAGTGAGGATGAAGCACAGGAGGAAGAAGAGGGCAATTAAGAGCAGGAACACGAGTCTAAATATGCTTAACGAGGCAGTGAAGTGAGCAGAGCTTTCACTGGAAAGCACTACGTTATTGATCCATTGCTTTTATACAACAGAGGAAAGAAATAATAAACATACATTTCCACAAACTCTACCAATCAGTGCGGAACACAACTTCACCGGTGGCTAATGATGCGGTCGCTAGGCAACCGATTTGATTTTTTGGCTGGCAAAATGATATTTACCTGTTATGTGTTCACCTTTAAATAGCTTTAAACGTGTCTCAATCAATTAGAACAGAGGATACAACATCGAGTTCTCCAGCTAATATGATTACAGTATTTAGCACAGAGTATTTTTAATAATACCCTCAAGGTTTGTTTAATGAATTTTGATGCTCCATTTTTATTAATGTGACATAACAAGCTCAATTACTGAGTCAGTAGCTGAATCATAATGGATAAGAGCTTAGATTCCTTTGAGACTGTCTCATGGTAAGAATACAGTGTATGGTTATATGAGGAGAAAGGGGTGGGGTGGGGGGGGGGGGGGTTGGGTATTTAGTCAAATTTTACTCCCCCCTTTTCATTAAATTTCACCCTGGAATGTTTCCTTATCATGCATTTGATTAAAAATACTTTTACAGTCCTAGTCAAAAGTTTGAGGACACTTTCTCATTCAAATGAATGGAGCAATGTCTACAAACTTTTGACTATCCATCATTTCCTCTTTAAAAGACATTGATAAGGATTGTTGTCTGCAGTTACCTGTTGGAGGTGTGTGGTCTGGACTTGTGAAGTGACTAAGTTGAGTTCCTTGCGAGTTATTATATTTCTTATGTGTTTGCGTGTACCTTATGAAATTATTAAAATGCATTGTATGAGAAATAAAAGTACACATATAATTATTTAACCTATGTGAACACTCTAACACTGTATAGTAGTAACACTATCTTCCTACAATGATAATCAGAAACTTTGCCAATAAAGTCCAAATTGATCAAAAAATGTAATAAAATATATAATCATATATGTGAATTGTGATCATTTAAAAAAGAAACCATAAGCATTGAATCATGACGCAAGAGAAAGCGTAACTAAGACCTTGACCAATCAATTCGCTGGAAACTTACGATGATCTCCACATGAGAGTGTGGCCTGTTCTCTTTGATGATGCTGCCCGAGTTGCTGTCGATGCTGGAGCGTGAGCCATACACGATGGTGATGGGGATTGTTGGGTGGAGCTGGTCCATCCTCTCCAGCATGGGTCTCTTGGCCCAGCCGTAGGGAATGGTCATGTTCTTAAAAGCTGTTTCCCCGCTGTGGTGAGACACAAGGAACATACCTCAACACAGTAACATAGCGGAGTGTGTATTGCATTCAGATAAGCGGCGATAATGAAGCTTGGCAGGGAGAAAGACGGAGACGAACCTCGGGGTTTGCACGTTCAGGTGGTAGATGTAGTCTGAGACGGTGTTGTCACTGAACATGGAGGAGAACTTCCTCTTGAAGTCGGGTCTCAGAGTCTGGACCAGAGTGGGACCTGCGGGAGGGGGGGGGGGGGGGGGGGGGGACAGAGGAGATGCTCAAGTGTCAAAAGTAATCATGTAGCCATTAAGAGATGAGGCAGCTTCATTATATTTTACATGATTATGAAGAATGGGGAAATGCTGGAGAGCACATAGGAACTAGTTTTCATTAGTAGCTTCACTAGTTTCTTAGTTCCATTTAGAAAGACTTTAGAAAGTGAAAAATTCACATATGTACTCCAAAAGAATGCCTTAGATGTGTAAAATCAGTGGTTTCTCCTTTAAATCAGTTCTGTTTAGGTCCATGTAAAGTAAGAATAAATGTGTGTTCTGAGTGTGACGTACCACAGAAAAGTGTGTTGTTAACCACCCTGCCAAATTTGAATGATTAAAAAAATCACCAAATATATGAAATTAGGCTTCAAAGTTGTGTAAAACTCAGCCTCTTTCACTGCTACCAAACGCTGTGGGAGTTCGCTGAAGCCCCGCCCCCTACAAAGTGTCACCTGTCAATCAAAGTCACCACCTCTACCAGAAACATGGACGCTACTTCTGAGAACTTTCTGCTGCTAACTCAGCGGCTAACTCGGCGGCTAGCTCGGCGGCTAACTCAGCTAACTGGCTAACGGTAGACTATAATAGTAGTAGTATGCGCTGAATGTATTTATACCTCTACAGCAGCAGGGGCAGGTTTATGCTAACGTGGTGGTGATTTTCAGACCCGCCCACTAAATCCTGAACACAGAAATCTTGAAACACAGTTTGTGAAGCCTAGCTACACAATTCAAATCTAAATGGTTGAAATGCTAGAAATACATTTATGACCTATTTAATGTGTTTAGAACCAAATGTCTGAATTCACTTTACACGGTCTTTAAGCTCAATCTTCTCTATTTGCTCTGTTTCTCTTCTGTGTATCCTGTTGTTGCTGTAGCCTCACCAAGTTTTCCCCTCGGGGATCATTAAGTTTCATCTAATCTAATTGCTTAAAACAGGTAGCGGGGGTATATGCTGCCAGCACTGAGCTGCCATGCTATCTTTCACAACCTCATTGCTTCAGTCTTACCCAGCGGTCCGACCAATCTCAGGCCAGCCAGGGGGTTAAAAGGACTGAACATGGCCCCCAGAGCTTTGATCCACACCGGGATGGGACGGTCGGTCTCTGCTGTGTCTGGACGCTCGGGGAAACCCCAGGGCTCCACCAGGAATATGTGATTTACTCTGTAGGCAAAGAGACACAAAGGTATTACATGCATAGTCAATTGGGTTGTATCATGTTTTGTAAGATGTGTTATATATGAGTCAAGTAGGTAACACAGAGCCGTAGAATGCTTCAAACTTTCATGTGTTTCAATTCAAAGCCTAGATCTTATTTGCATAGTTTTGGCCATCATCTATTTTGGTTATGAAAACATTTGACACATTAATATTATTGCTGATATCTGATGACTGGGTAAAAACTTTGTAACACTGTCCATTAGACCAGGTCTGATAAGTAAAATGCTATCATAACCAACAGGACATAATGATACATAATAATAATAACTTTATTAGCACCTTAAACAAGAAATGCAGCTTGAAGTGCTTTACAACCAAAACATTACATACACCAAGAGATTCACAGTAAAAGGGCCTAAAAACCATAAAAGGTTAAAAGAAAAAAGAAAAATAGACATTCATGTTATATAAGATGGAAATAAAAATAGTCATCATTTTAAAATAGTCAAAATACATAGTAAAAGTAGCCAAATCAGTGTGAAGAGAACTGATAGAAGGCTAGTTAAATACTGAAGTAAAAAGGGAAGTTTTTAGCTTTCTTTTAAAAAATATTTAGTGAGCTGGCTGATCTATTAGTAGTGTGTTTCATAGTTTTGAGGTGTAATTGATAAAGGCTGCACCCCTGAGTTTCTGAACCTCCAATAAATCAGCAGCAGATGATCATAAATAATGGCCCAAACTTACAGAACATACAACGCAGATGTTTTTCTAGAAATACAGATGTAGTAATATGTTAAAGACCAACTTAACAGCAGCTTCATATTTAACCTGTCACTTTGCTGATGTAGCGTGTGACTCAGGGTGAGTCAGTAAATGGTGACATCAGTGTTGGGTGCAATGGGTTCAACAAATCACAACAAAAACGCTTTTCAGTACATTGTCCATTTTTACCTCTTAAATAGATATATTTTATATCCACAAATGTAAATGATTTAAAGTCACATGTACTCTTTAATGAAGAATCACAGACATGCCTGATTACTGTAGTATTAATAATCAGTATTTTTACAGTGCTGTACCTTTGATGCTGTGGTTCTTTTATTTCCTTGTTTGTTGAATATTTACCTGTGTTTGTGTGAGATATCCATTTTTGTGGGAACACTAATTAAATCATTCATATTCAGACAGACAACAGACAGAATGACTTTACAATGATTACCTAACTGTTGTAAACATCATCACAGTTTATAGACTGGCTCACTGGTTCAGCTTCGTCCTTATCATATTATCTTTAGTTCTGTGTGTTTAGATAATCTTGTTTACGACCTGTCTGATCACCTGACTCGTCTTTCCACATTGAAGTGATGTCACTTCAGCAGTCGTAGTGAACAAAGTAAAGGAAATAATTACAAAAGTAAGACCAAAGTTGTAATAAACTAAAATGTGTCCTTTCAGAATCATTGAAAGCTACATAGATCTTCTCTATCTACACTAGGACTGGGCTATATGACCTAAATCCTAAATCCTGATAATGACACCTATCCCAATATAGCACATCCTAATTCACTGAATGAATAGTTGGTCAGTTCATCATGGTTACAACAGAATGGGAACTTAGCCTGTATCCATAGAAAGTGAACACTATAGACATGCAGCCAGTGCACCAGAAACCATCCAAAATCCAAGCCAACTGCACCACATGGTCCAACATTTACACACTGTACACATTTCTTTCTGTAAATAGAAGACTTTTTCTCTTTTGGCAACAGCATGAACAATGATCACAGTTCAGCTTAAATAAGGACACATTGTACACTCCCGATCCTGTTATAACTTAAAGGCCATTTGGAACAATGAGATAACAATAAGAGGACGAGTAGAGTTTTTTTTAAGTGTTACTGATGAAGGAGGACGATAAAGGATTGAGGACATTTTTATCAGACGTCCCTCAGGGGTGAGCAGGGTGCCTGCTGGATGCTGGGAGTTGGAGATTCAGTGAGATACAGTGTAGTGGGAGGAGAGTGGGCTCGGAGGACGCCGCTGTTATCATGAGCTGCCAGCACCTGCAGGCACACGGCTACAACTCTATCCTGTAAAAGATGCCGGCGTGTTTGGCTACAGTCAAGTTAACACTAAATAAAAGGGCAGCATCATTATTCAAACACTGTTCACCATGCAAAGTCATTTTTCTCCTTCTGGGCAGCTTTCTTTGGATTCATTTCAACCCCTGCAGTGTTGATAGAGAAAAGAGTGGAACAACTATCTCCACTTTAAGTCTATTTATTTGCTTGTTCTAGAGCTTTTGACTGGATTACACCATAGGCCTGTCACAATAATTACATTATCGACTTATCATACAATGACCTATTATCAACATCATCATGTCTATATATGGACTTATCATATGAGACAGGGATCATTTATTTGACCTCAATATTGGCACACTTCACATTAGCAGCTAAGAGACTATTCATGTTACATTGTCTAAACAAGTAGTGTCCTCCATTCCTCACTGTGTACGTCCTGAGTGGAGACTGTAGAACAATTAAAGGTAAATAACTCCAATCCCACCCCCACCCCCCCTTGCATTATTATACTATTATATTATCATCATATCAGTGGTATAAAATGATCTTCAAATGATAATAATATCGTTTATCGCAATTATTTCTGAGACAATATATCGTCCAATAAAAGTAGTTATCATGACAGGTCTATCACACTGGTTTCATCAGTACATTAAATTTGCTCAGTTGTCATGGAGATAGATAGATATGATCAAACTTTATTATAACCTTATTTTGAGGACTTCTCATCTATGTTTACTTAAAAATTGATCTTGACAATTCGACGTTGACCATGGACACAGCCGAAACAATACCTACTCAAGGTTGACTTACTCTCTGACAGTATCACATGGTCCTGATCAGCAGTTTAGACAATGTTTACAGTACTAATAGGGATGAAAAAACTATGAAAATATTGAATTTGAAATACATCTGAATAATACTTTAAATGTGTACAGGATTGTTTCCGGCTGGGCAATAATCTACAGTAGAAGTTCTTATTTACAGTAGAACACTTAACCCTAACTTCCTGCCAGTCATTTAGGAGGTTTATGCCCTTTGATTTAATAAGAGGTGACAACTGCTGCTGGAATGAACTTCTGAGATCTGTATCTGCTTTTATTGTGTGAACAACTAATTATTTTCATTATTGAATCTGTCAGTATAAGATCCACAAATAGTGAATAATGAGCATTATACTCTCATTAAGCACTTTCTCCAAAACTAAAAGATAATCAATTTACCTTCAAAAACACAGAACTGCAGAAAATCCTCACAGCTGAGAGGTTTGAACTAGGACATTTTTGTCAGTTTTGCTCTAAAATGACTTTTCAACTATAAAAATAGTTGTTGATTAATCAGATTATTTGATTAATTCTGTCAACTAATCAATCACTATTATTATTAAAATAGTGAATGGACTCAAAAAGCGCTTTTCTAGTCTTTTGACTAACTATTATTACACTATAAACACTATTATTATTACTATTTGACTACTTGTTTCTGATTTAGTGTGTAAAATGTGTATTATGATTTATATTTACATTGAATTCTACAATGTGAAATACATATCTAGATAATAATAATGTAAAATGACTCAATAATTTAACAGAGAAGACCAAAAGTTGCTTTTTTTGCTTTTGAAACTTCTAGAAGATTATATATATATACTAAAAAAAGAACATATTATTTAAATTTAAGGGACAAAGAAGGAAATGTATTAAAATGAGAGCTATAAATAAATAAATACAATGCTTTATATTTCACTAGCCGATCATTCTAATGAAGTAAACACTCAAGTTGAGATTCTTAAAATATCAAACACAGATGAACAGCTGGATGTTTCAGACACATTTCCTGACTGTTGCTTTGCTCCTGGTTAAACATTTACCACACCCAAAGCAGCTCATATCAACAAGATCAGCACCAAGGCAATAAAGATCTCTCTTAAATTAAAAACAACACAAGCCTACAGTGAGATAAGAAAAACCCCATCATCTGCACTCACCTGTTGGGATATTTAATAGAGTACGACACAGCCAGGTATCCTCCCAGGTTGTGTCCCATCAGTATCATAGAATCCAGACCCATTTTATCCCTCCACTGCTCTATGGACTCCATAAACTGGTCCTCGGCCTTCTCTGCGTCTGTGGAGAACACGGGCCGGCTGCTCTGGCCGAAGCCCAGCAGGTCGAAAGCGAAGACGGGCCGACGCTGGGACAGAGCGTCCAGGTTCTGAGCCCAGAGGCCCACGCCACTTCCGAAACCATGGAGGAGAACTATGGGGGTTTTGTCTTTCACACTGTCATTGCAAAAGCTCAGAGTCCACAGCACGTTGTCTTCGGAGATGGAGATGTACTGTTTGGTAAAGGTGCTATTTACACCTGTGAAGATAGAAGACAGAGAAATTAGAGAGTAGACTAGAAAAAAGAAATGTAACAGATATTTTGTGATGTCGAGTAGAAGTTATTTTAAGGATTTTAATGTGACACAACTTCCAAAAATAACAGTTTTAAGTGTCAAAAGATAAAATCATTTTTACTGCCAATACTTTGTGAATATAGATGTGTTTTTTTTTACTCCATTATTTTACTTTGTTATCTGCATAGCTGGAGGAATGTGTGTGTTTTAGAATTAGCAGTACTCATGCAGTTGTTGTAGTGAGAAGGAAAAATCTGATGATGCTAACCAAACTTGACCTTATTCTGCAAATGATGGCAATGTATCAGGTCAGATATGTTAACCATATTCATTATTACTTATTTTACTCCATCTGAACCCCTAATCTCTATATTGTAACTTTTTATGTGTTTGTGTCGTGATGCATTAACATCCACCTAGTAAACACTAATGTTAGGCTAAATTTAAACTGAACAGCTGGTGATGCAACCGACTCCTGGGTTTACAAGGGTTTACAACAACAC
Organism: Scomber japonicus; assembly: GCF_027409825.1. Classification (NCBI taxonomy): domain Eukaryota; kingdom Metazoa; phylum Chordata; class Actinopteri; order Scombriformes; family Scombridae; genus Scomber; species Scomber japonicus. The sequence goes on along the minus strand of NC_070587.1, from coordinate 24,129,376 downwards.
CTTTATATTTAGTTTTATATGTCATTAAAAATAACACTCTTGCGGTCCAAAACTCATATGAGGTAGAGGACTAAATGTCTGATCCTTACATTGCAGCATCCTGTCCTCTGCTGTCTTCAGCTTGCTCTCAGAGGTGGGACACCATGAAGGCAGCCAGCCAGGAAGCCAGCACCACCTGCACAAGGAGGGAAAACTCTACTTCAGTCATCAGGTTCATGAGCTTCATCCTCATAAACTTCAGAAGGAACATGGTGTTAATGTAATGTGGGATTATTCGGAAATAATGCATTTTGACAGGAAAAAAGAAATCAAATTGGAGAGAGCGTAGTTTAAAAAGTGTTTGTGACTGTCCTCTGCAACAGTTCTTTAGAGTAATAGGTAATTACATATCTTAGAAGACAAAAATGATGTGTGGAGTTCCCCAAGGCTCCATTCTGGGGCCTCATCTGTTCCCCTACATGCTCCCATTGGCTCCGATTATAGAAAACAACAAAATACATTACCAAAATTCTAATAATATGTAGATGACTCACATGTTTATATTATCATATCACCAGGGAACTATGGTCCAATACAGGCAGCAAGAATCAATGATTAAACATGCCAGCATTTTATTCAATTAAACAAAGATAAAACTGAAGTCATTTGCTTTTGGAGCCAAGGAAGAACAAATAAAAGTCAGCACTCAGCTTCAGCACATAATGTTATAAAACCCACAAACCAAAATCTTGGTGTAGTCATGAACCCAGACCTGAATTTCTACAAAATCAGCCTATCATGAAGAATATATCTGGAATTTAAAGGTCTCAGCAGGATTTGGAAAAACGTGCATGCATGAATGTATTTTCAGTAGACTTGATTACTGGAGAAGCTGTTTTTCTCATCACATATAGGGAAAAAACTTCCAGAAAACAGCAGGTCTGCTCCAACTCTCCCTTCTTTTAAATCACGGCTGAAGACTTTTCTGTTTGTGACTACATTTTATTAAATCCAAATTTTAGGTTTAATATCTCACACTGCACTTTTTATTCTCCTGTTTTCATCTGTCTTACTCTATTAGCTAGCTTGATTTTATTTCTAATTTAACACTTTAATTATAGTTAAAAGTTGGGGTAAGGGTTTGGGTTTAGGGCAGTTTTTTTTAATTTGCCAGGTTTATATTCTGTCATGATGCATTTTATGTTTTATGTAAAGCACTTTGAATTGTTTTGCTGTTGAAATGTATATATATTTGCCTTGCCTTGCCTAGAGTGGGTTAGTCTGTAAAAAGCATAGAGAGAGGATACTTCCCTCCTGAGCTAACTCTTATTTCATCAACAAACACTGTTGACACGATGTGGTTTACAGGACAGAGCTGATGACCAAACCTCGTCTGTATTGCAGTGTAATCTCTCTTACTTAATACAGCAATTATTTGCTTTAGTTGTATTAGTTACTTACGTAAAACTCCTGTAGAGGTGTCAGAATGACGCAGAGTTTAAAGCACCAGGTCCTTCAACTACACATACACTGCATATCTAGACTATGCATACTTGTCTCTGACTACCAAATCCTGAAGTAAACATTGCAAAAATCTTAATCATGTCAATGTTTTTTAATAACACAACCACAAACATTCAGATGCATGACTGGATCTGCAGCACAGATCACAGTTTACATCTGACCTACATTAACTACACTGCACCATTATTCAGTATCAAATGTGAAATGAAATGTATGGATTTAAGTGTTTTCAGGTGTATAGGAGTACTAGTATTTTGTATCTCCAGAAGAAGTTCTTTGAAATCTGATAAACCGCCTCAGGTAGGGTCACTGGAGTCACAAGACTACAAGTTTTTGAAAAAGCATAACATTTAGGGGGTGTGGAGACAGAGAGAAGTTCAGGTTACAAATAGCTGGAAGTGTATGAACAGCAGTTACTCTATATGTTGCAGGTTCCTGTTCTCTACCAACAGAGGAAGCTCTATCAAGCAAAGGTGAGTCATAGACTATTTTAACTGTATGAAATGTATTGTTAAAGATCCTTTCCTGACATAGGACATATAAAAATATTCTATGTGGGATGATCATTTGTTGCTGATGATGTATTTCACAAAACCTGTGCAAATTGCATACAGGACCACAGCTGGCTTCCAAACTGGTTGTGAAACAGTCCTGCAGGCAGGTACACGTCTTAATCTGAGACTTACTGTGAGCACAGACAAGCTTTCCACATTCAGAAAATGAATGTGAAGACAAACTCAATCTGAAAAGAGAAGCTCAAACATCCAAGTGAAGGAACAACAAGCAAAATATACTTTTGAGTACAGAAGGGAAACAATGCAGCATCGAAAACTGTCATGATTTAAGAGATTACACCTGCCTGAGGGCTCGTTTTCAGTATGTGGAGGGTGAGAGATCAGGCTTACCTCATTGTGGTGTCCACGTAGCCCCACATACTGCTGACCAGACTGTGAGCACCAACAGAAGTCAACATTCTCTGAACAACCCTGGAGCCAAAAGAGAATGGAAAAATAAGTGGATGAGGGCAAAGATCACTCACAGTCTGTTCTAGGAGAATACATTCAGTTTTCTACTATAGTAAATTATAACTGTCTGCTGAAAACAGATGTATTTAACAGGAGGAACACCTTGCTATATCAGTTCTTTGAGTAAAGAGTATTCAGACAATTGAATTTACAATTGAATGCAGGTAAAAATGTAAAGGGCAACAAACCTGTTCTACCTGACAACATGTTTGTCCTTCAGGGGCAGGTAAACACTTCAGGACTTCATGTTCATGTGTGTTTAACAGAGTTTAACATACGTGGGAGCTGAAAAAGACACGAGCTCCTCTAAAAGCTTAGTTTGAGGAAATTCAGGAGGAGCTCTAAGACACTGTCCAGTTTATAGATGCCAAAGAAAAGCAAGGATTTTAATGTGGTAATTATACTTTTTTTATACTATATATTACACTATAGATTATAGATTTTGTTTTTCAGTAAGTTATGGTTCGTGAAATAAATAATAATAGTAAAAATATGTCGATATTGTGTTTATTTGCTTGTTACATTCCAATATGGGAACATTAGTCTCCACTATAATAAACATAATGCAGTGTCTATTCCCACACACTGAAAAATACTACTACTACTACTAATAATAATAATAGGTTAATTTAATTTGTATAGCACCTTTCATACAATAAATGAATGTAATAATATAAGTAATATAATGTAATACATGTAATAAAAGATGGAATATAAGAATAAAAATTACAATAAACAGTACATAGGAACACTAGCTAAAAACAGAATAAAAATATATAAAATCAAGTAAAAATACAACTTTTAAAAGAAGTGCAGTAGTGACTGACAGAAAAACGAATTAAAAGCTAATATTTAGTGAACTGAACATTTAAGTCATATTTTGTTGTTTTAATTGAACACAATAAACAGATATTTAGCTTGAGTACATGAAATGGACATTCTTGTATGGATGTTCCAATATGAGTGAAAAAGTAGATATCAATAAAAAAAAATAAAAAATGTAAAGATATTAAATGAAAAAAATATTATAAAATATCTAAACATAATAAATATAATAAATAACATTAATAACTATACCTTACTCAGGGGCTACTGGAAACATTTCTTCAAAATAAAACACTTGGTCTGTTTACAAGCTCAAACTATTGGTCTCTGTGTGGAGTTTTGTTGTTGTTGTTTCATGAGTGATATATAAACTATTTGAATTGTTTCTGTCTGTTAATGTTTCCTGCATGTTTACATAGTCTCTGTATGAAGTGGAATGTTGTCAACAGTATTAACATGAACTGTAATAACAGTGGTATGTATTTCACGGTAACCCCTAAACTGACCGTCCATGTTCATGTGTGTGTTTAAATAATCCTGACTCTTGACAGCAGTGGGTGACAACAGACATGTTGGGATTTAATAATAAGATTGGGATGTAATAATCGAGTATCGCTTATAGTACAGCGCGTACTGCCACAAATAGAGGCTGAGGTGCATTCGAGGAAATACTCACCCTTCGCTCTCTGTCACCGGCTGCTCGGCCATACTGTAACAAACACTTTTTGATGTTTCACGCAGTCACGTGGTCCGGGAGACTCTGACGTGAGGTCAATACAGTTGGAGACACTTGATTTATCGTTCACCGAGCGGTGCCTTTATATACAGTCTATGGTTTTACCACGAGGGCACCTAATGCCACTTCATGTCCCCGCCCACCGCCGAGGTTCATTTTCTCCTCTGTAACACAAAACAAGCGCACCTTGGCACAATGCGTGAGGCAAAGCGGAAGTGGTTTTCCTGTCACATATCTAAACACAGTTCAGCACAGGAGACAGTTTTGGTAAGAAAATTCAACTTATATCTGTTTGCCAAAGTATTTTGCGCATATCAAACATAACTATATATTATACCGTTTATTCCGACAGCTTTTTGTGCAACTTAAAATGTAATGTTTTGTATCAAACCGCAGTATGACTCATTCAAATGTTAGCAAAACTGTTAAAAGTGCTGCTTTGAACTTTGACATGTCTTCTTTGATAAACGACTTTCACGTCTTTATTCAACGTGTAAGTACTCATATATAAAGTCATAGAAAACTAAACATTTAACACCTTAAAGCTACTATTGTAATTGAATTAAATCATGTCATTCTATGACAGTCACAGCAGGAAAAAAGCAAGCAGTGCAATTCATACTACTCACAATGAATCATTATCATTAAGAATACTGTCATTAAGGTTATTTATAACACCTGAGCTTTTCCTCATATTACAGCTCAAAACATATATGATGAATATGATTCAAAGCAGTGGTAGTTCTAGTGTGTACATCCTACCTAAAATAAGCTTATACATGCTAAGTTGTTGCTGACATGATCAGAAAGGTGATAATTCACCTCAGTGTTTATTATTGAGGTCATACTGGTACTGGGTGATGGTGGTGTATTAGGTGCAATGTAGTACATAAGGGAGCAGTACAGCAGCTCCACCCACTACAACCTTAATAAGAAACATGACATACAACTAACCCCTTTCTAATGATGTCAACAAAAACTTCACATGTATAATCTTTATACATGTAGAATTTATAGTAGAGCTGTTGTATTGGATTGAATTAGAATTAGATTGTACAGGTCTTCCTAATAAAGTGACCAGTGACCATATAAATATATAAATTACAATCATAAATACCAAAATAATACATAATCATAACAATCCTCAATACCACAAAGTACTTCATAAAAAATAACAAATGCTTCCTGATTGACACGATTCTCCAGATGAAATGTAATATTTAGAACAATTGTATTCCATTACCTGTATTTAATATAAAAGTTATAATGTAAGATCATGCCAAACTAGTTGATATGGTGTTTGGTACAAAGTTTTTATGGTTACAAGCAGAAATGTGATGCTGGATCCACAAAAAGGAATGTGTGCAAGTTATTCATATATTTATTTTCAAATTTTAACCCCTTTAAATTAAACTAAACCACATTGACCCCCCCCAAAAAGTCATTGACCCATAAATAAAATAAAGAATCAAATAATCATGAATTATGACATGTTGTTAATATAAAACACAGAAATAAAAGTAAATTACACAAATCCTGTATCACACAAATATACAAATAGAACAACACATCTAAACTGTGGTTGCTGTTTTTTTTTTAGTGTGACTCATTTTAATTTTTGCATCAGTAGGCTACCATAGATCCCGCTCCTCTGGTGTATTCTACCAATCAAATAATCGTATCAGTCGTATCAGTAAGTTAAAACGACAGCCTGACGATTAACTTAAACACAGACACTGGAGGTAAAGTTGAAGTGACCTATGACCCAGTTAGTTTTAAAATCACTGCGAGCGAGCCCGACACGTTTGGTTGGTTTGTAGTTTCACGTCGTTTGGAACGTCGGTGGGTGTGACAGCTGAAGTTAGCTGCGCAGCTTCGTGACGTGGAACCTTACTGAAGTCCAGGAGTGCAGGAGCATTGAGACTTGAAATGAAAGACATGTTGTTGCTAATCTAATATTGTCTGTAATAGATCAGCAGGGCCAGCTCCCGCCCCGAGGCTGGATCACAGCTTTCCCTGCAGTACAGACAGAGAGGCAGACTGACACAGATCTGGGTGAGTACCGAGAACAAACCTCACTGAAGTACATTTAACATACATGCTAGTCTGTTCACTGTACAGTCAATACTAGCACGCTTTAGTCTCACTCCATGCTGCTTTTACACCAATGTCTTGACTAAATCTAACATGCATCGCTCCTAGATTAACTCCACCCCATTTGTGTGTGTGTGTGTGTGTGTGTGTGTGTGTGTGTGTGTGTGTGTGAGAGAGAGAGAGAGAGAGAGAGAGAGAGAGAGAGAGAGAGAGAGAGAGAGAGAGAGAGAGAGAGAGAGAGAGAGAGAATTCTTGAGCAGCAGAGAGAGCTGGTCAGCTGTCTCTGTCAGTAGGCTATATCTGTCATCTGTTATCCAGCCACTGCCCTCATAAATTTATGGATGTGAAACAAATTCAGTCCCATTACAATGAATCATAGTTAGTGACTTGTGATTGAAGATCACCTCATGACTGTGTGTGTGTGTGTGTGTGTGTGTGTGTGTGTTTATAAGTTCACTACACACAGCAGATCTTGACAGGCCTCATAGTGAGCTTGTCAGTAGATTGTACAGAATATGTAATCATATCCTGTTTCTGGCAAATATAGATTTTTATTTTGTGGACTTTTTACTTTTTGTCATAGTGCGCAACAGCGCCCCCAAGAGACAAAATATCTAAACTGGGAAATCTGGGAGGATACTTATATAATCTTTAGCAACTGTTCTAATAATTTAATATTATACATTAGAATATGTGTATAATTATGACATAATAATAATGATGATGATGATGATAATAACAACACAATAATAATTACAACAATACTATACTGTACATGTGTAGCACCTTTCATATAAGTGATGTATCTGAAAGTGCTTTACAGAGAAAAATAAAAATACAATAAACAAACGAAACAAATAAAAATTAAATAATACAGTTAGACAATTTGTTTTAAAAAAAGACTTTAAAATGACACTCATTAAAAGACAGATTAAATAAATATGTTTTCAACTGTCATTTTCAAGTGTTCATACATAGCTTTAGGTAGAGTATTCCATCATTTTGAAGCATAATTACATTTATGACATAATTGCACATCTTATTTTCTTGTGCGCATAATTATGTGTATTTAATAACCTCAGCAGTAGATGATCTGAGAGCTCATGAAGGACTATAAAACAAGAGTCTGTGATGTAGGCCAGTCCCCAAAACCATTTAGAGCTTTAAAAACAAGTAAAAGAAGCTTAAAATATAGATATTCTTATTAGGGCTTAATTATTTAGAAAATAGATCTAATTGTAATATTAGATCATTTCATTTTATGCATCTTCCACATATAACATAAGCTACACAGTGATGGCAACACTTTTATTTAAATCAATAACAATATTTATAGTACAGATATCAATTGTTACAGTATATTGTCATTTTAAATTCATAGAAAGAAAAAAAATACATATTTCAACTTTGATTTTATTTCATATTTGAAAGTTACACATTTCACCTGTAACAAATGTTGTGTCTCCTGTGATTTGAAAATTGCAGTAGGTCATATTGCGATTTTACTAAAATTTCAATGAATTGTTCAGGCCTAATTCTAGTATATGTATCATCATTTATACATACAATTTTACCTTTTTGTTCCCTAATTTCGTCTGGTGTTCCTCTCTGGTGCAGGCGTCCTGGGAGAGGCGATGGTGCTGCAGGAGCCGTCAGTGGAGAGCAGTGGCTCCACCTTCACTCCTCTGGTGGTGTTGGAGCTGGCCGTAGACAGCAAGGAGGAAGCTGTTGCATGGCTGCTGAGCAGAATAAGAGACCCACAGCAAAATGGAGGTATGGAAGTCATATACTGTCCACTCATACTTTTTTCCCACTATCTTTAAATATATGTCTTGTGTTAACATGTTATACGTTCTCTCCCAGGTGCTGAGCTGCTTGTGGAGCAGCTGGGTCCTGGAGTTGGGGTTCAGGAGAAGGAAAACCCCAACATGTTCCTGGTCGGGGCCTCCAGGCAGAGGCTACTCTCTGGTGCTGAGGATGTGGGTCTCTTCAAGGAGTTCAACGATGGATCTATGAGGGGCTTCACCTGCTCCAACAAACACAACTTCAAAGACTTTCAAGGTAAAGTCCAGGAGGAGGCCTGCATGAAGGCTATGTGGTTTATGAGTATTTCTGCTGAATAAATAAAGTCTTGACTTACTGTGACTGAGGTGCAGTACATAACATTAATGATGGCTGAATACATAGACTGTATATAAAGAAATATATAGATATATCTTACAGGTTTATGGCTGAATCCCATTGAGTTTTTCTTCATTCATGTCCCTGTTATAGTGCATAATAATTCATCAGTATATCTTCTTTGCCACTGAACCATCAGTAATGTTATCAATTCCAAGTTAAATTTCTGCTGTTATTAAAGAATATAAGGCATAAATGACTCTGATAATCAGTAGAGTTACATCATGGTAACCATTTCCATTTTGGATCTGATTCTAAGAATCAAGAATAGAATTAATTTCCTATTTTATCCTTAAATCTTCTTTCTCCTTTAATATAGCAAAGACCAAAGTTCAAAGCAGTTGGTCAATCATTTAACTAGATAGTGTATCAAATATTACATCTATTAGACCAATCTTTATTACTTAGATATTGATTTATGTATTACTTTTTAAATTAAAATAGTTGACATCTGACCTTTTTAATAGATTTGTATAAGAGATTCAGATGTAATAATTAGAATCAGTATGAGTTCAGAGTTGATTAAATGTAATCTAACCTCTACTCTAATAGGCATTAATTGGATGAATGACTTGGAATATGCATGTCCATGTCAGTTACAGGATACATTACCACTGTGTATACTGTGTGTTATAAAGGGCATATAGGCATATTGAAGGCTCCAGGTAGTTGTATACTACTACACTTGTATTAAAACGTACACAGTGAGGAATGAAGGACACTACTTGTTTAGACAATGTGACATGAATAGCCTCTTAGCTGCTAATGTGAAGTGTGACAATACTGAGGTCAAAACGACAGACCAATAAAAAAGCAATGGTGAAATGTAGAGAGAAATCCAGTAGAGCTGAAACTATTAGTTCATCAATCAATTAGTTGAAACAAGAAACTAGTCAGCTACTATTGTTGAATAATTCAGGTATTTTTCAAACAAAAAGTATTCTCATCCAGTGTGAGAATCAGCTGATTTTCTCATCTTTATGAATGATCAGTGACACATTTCACAAGTTAATTTAATTTTATCGGATTAACACATGAAACAATAATAGAAATAATACAGTTTGATGCTAGCTGACCTGATCATTACCACAGTATTACAGCTCTAACAGCAGCTTTGTGCTCCTCAATCAAAAGAGCCAGAGGAAAACTGATGTGAGGCACCAGATGCAGTATTGGTCACTGTCTGAAACCACCGGCCTCACTATCAGCTGTTTAACATGCCTTTGTTGTGAATGTCACAGTGACTGTCGGTCTCTCTATCTCTCTCTGATCCTCTCTTGTCTCTCTCCAGGGGACGGGGACAACTTCCTCAGTATGGCCGAGTGTCAATACATCATTAAACATGAGCTGGACACGTTACGAGCCAAAGATGAGACTCACGTGCCAGGATACACTCAGGCCAAGCTCTACCCTGGGAAATCCATCAGTGAGTGTTTATTCACCTCCCACTCTGTCACTGTCACGGTCACGTTTAGAGCTGCTCTGCTGCAGTGAAGGCATTGACAATATGGCATTATACACCATGAGACTATACTGTATACTATAAATGTGACCACTACAGGGCTCTGGTCAGATAACACAAAGCACATCTGTTCAATTCAACTCCTTAACTTGAAGAATAATAGCAGTACATGTAGTACAATGGTACAGTTTAGTGGTGCATATCTCTACAGTTCATCACCAGTGACTCCTGCACCGGGAAAGACAGCAGAGAACAAGAAATAGCAACAAAAATGGTACCTTCAAAATAAGAGTCTCTGAACATGAAAATTTCACAACAGTAACGCTCTAGAAGTTGTTTTTTTAACTATCTGGCTCATTGTGGGAATATTAGATTTTAGTGTCATTTTTGCTTTAATTTAATTAATTGGATTAGATGTGTTATGTTATCCATAATATTCCTGAACATGTAAGACATCACAATATAAATAGATATCCTGATATAAAATTACACATACTGTACCATGAGAGTCTGTATCGTCAGTTAGTCGAATTTTGCAAACTGATTAGTCATTTAAGTTATTTATCAATTTGTTTGTTACAGCTTAGTATATGTGGGAATTTTATTTTCTCTCTTGGGTTTAAGTCTGTTAGTCAGACAAAACGAGTCATTTCTAGATGTCACTCAGGACTCTGGAAACATTGCAGAGGACATTCTATAGACTGAACAATGAATTTGTTAATGGGAGAAAATAATTCACAGATTAATTAAGAAGAATAATTGTTACTGAAGTATCTGAGAGCAAAGCAAGCTGAATGATTATGTTTGTCATCATAATAATAGCAGTGATTATTAATGTGTAAATGCAAATAGAAAATAAATAATGAACTATAGTGACTTACTTACTTGGAAGACACGGAATCAATATAATCAATGCGTTTCTCCATCTTTCAGTATTCAGTTTTAGTGTGTTTAGTGTGATTTTCCTATTTCATCATCTATGTTGGTGAATTTACATTTTTCCTGCAGCCTATCAGAGTTTCTTATTCGTAGCAGTGAAGCTTTAAAGTTGCAAGAAAAGAAGGCAGCACAACTTTGCGTCCACCTTGGGATCAGACTTTTTCCTCCTTCTCTGCTTCCTCTGTGCCCACCTCTCTCTCTCTCTCTTTTTCTGTCTCTCTTGCTCTCTCCATCGCCCCCAGTATGGAAACAATAAATATGCAAATGCAGTGAAATATTCCCAAAACGAGATAAGGAAGCAATGAAGTCGCCGTGGAGATAGGGCGCCTCCATTCAGCACCCGTGTTCAACAAATCGCATTAAAGCCGAATGTAATCATTCCCGACAAATGACACACTCAAGAAACGGCAGATGAAATGATAGCGCTTTCATGTACTTGTATTTAGTGGTTTTGTATTAGACTATAGGAATTATTGCTATAGACAGTAATGTACATTGTGTACAATGGGCCGGCACCCAGCTATTGTTTCTGTGTCCTTGTTTCAGAAAATTAAGCTGCGTGTTTGTTTAGTTGGGAAAGTCAACTCAGACAAACAAAAGTAGGAGGAAGAAACATCTTGAAATATCCTCTAAAAGAATCACAACCTTTAGCAAATACAAGTTAATGCAACTACCTAAACATAACATTTAAGTTCAGAATGATTTCCAGTATTTGAGAAGGTAAATATGGTGTGAGGATGGAACCAAAGTTGGTCAGCTGGTGGCAGAAATATAATGGAAAAACGTCAACAGTGGAAATAACGTGATGATGTCTTGTTGGTATTTGAGTTCGCAGACTGCTGTCCAAAGGAATCCTCATCCAAATATTTCCTCTGCATGAGAAGGAAGAACTGAAGAGACTTTGTTTTACCTGGTACAAAAAGGTCAAGCTGTCTCTTCAGCCTCTCGGTAAGTGGTAAAAATGTACCAGTTATTTCACTTTATGTCATTTTAGTGAAAACCTTGAGGGATTGTGCTCATAATCCACATAGTACAGTACGAGCAATCATTATGAATCATATATTTGACCCGTTTTGACATTTGACAGCTTGTAAAAACACCCCAAATGACTTTTATTCTGAAATGTGATGACTTTTCTTAAAGTGGCCCAAAATGCACAGAAATGTAAATGTTTCAAAATGTTATTTTGTATAGAAGCTACACATTTTTGTCCATTGAGTCTGTTCTGGGTCAAATTTGAGCCTTATCTATCAACATGTCTTTTTATTAAATGAATAGTTTTAATAAGATAGTAGTTTTTAGAATGTAGCAGTGAAGACTGATGGCTCTAATGGTTATACAATAAACCCCACACTTCCTTGTCATTTTCACTTTCAATAAAATACATTTCAATCATTATTGCTATGTTATATATTCATGTCTTAGGTAAAATAGGACGTTTTTTCTCCAAAATTGAGTTGTGTAAAACCTGAAATGGACTATTGACATACCATTTTCCTTAGAGCTCAGCTACTCTTACCTCCAGTGGATGTTTTATTCCTATCACTTTACCTCTAAATGCTCTTATCCACTTCTTTCTTATCTGTTCTCTTTCTCCAGATGACATCAGACACTACTATGGAGAGGGTCAAGCTCTCTATTTTGGCTTCCTGGAGTACTTTACCTTTGCCCTGGTACCTATGGCTCTCATCGGGTTGCTTTATTATCTGTTCGATTGGGAGGATTACGATAAATATGTCGTCTTTGCTATGTTCAACGTCATCTGGTGCACTCTTATCTTGGAGGTACGCAGCTGATTCTTACTTACTTAACCAGACTCACTTGGAAGTGTAATTACAAGCTTAAAGGTTTCAGAAGAAGAATGAAGTGGTTGAATGTTGAGTTACTGATCCGTCTAACCTTTCCTCCAACAGTTATGGAAGCGTTTCAGCGCCTCACTCGCCTACAACTGGGGCACACTGAGCAGGAAGAAGGCGTTTGAAGAACCTCGGCCCGGTTTCCACGGCGTCCTCGGTTTCAACCCTGTGACTGGACGTCAGGAGCCCCTCTACCCCAACGCCAAGAGGCAGCTCCGAATCTACCTTGTGTCCCTGCCCTTCGTCCTGCTCTGCCTCTACCTGTCCCTCTACGTCATGATGATCTACTTTCAGATGGAGGGATGGGTGTTGACGCTCCACGATGAAGACCCTACATTCTGGACAGGAATACTGTTGTTCATCCCCAGTATTATCTATGCTATAGTTATAGAGATTATGAACATCATCTATAGATGTGCTGCTGAGTTCCTCACTGAGTGGGGTGAGTTGGTAGTACCTTTTTATTTATTTTTTTACAGTGTATTCATTCATGCACCAAATATGTTCAAGTAGATCAAATAGTGCTGAAACTAATAATCCTTAAATTGCTTGCTTGATTGACAGACAGTTTTTTATAACGGATTAACTGAAAAATCTCTCCAAAAAAATGATTAGCTACTTTATTTATCACTGAAAAGTCGTTATCGTTGGGTTTTTGACCGCTGGTGGACAAAACAAACCATATGGGCCCTGGGAACTTGGGATTTTATAGTTTTCTGCATTTAATGGACCAAATAATGAAGCAGTAAATTTCAACTACAATTGACAGATTCAGCTAGTATCACAACAGTTTGCAATAACCTTTTTTTTCTGGTCCTCAATGATACTTAGTCTAATTTGAAATGACTTCAGAGATCATTTTTCTAGAGTTTGACCCATGTGGTGACCTTGTTTTGAAGACATCTACATACAGCTACACTTAAGTGAGATTTAGGGTCTGTTAAAGTCTTTAGAGACTGATCCCATGTAGGAGTTTATTTTGCTGAGTAGACTATTTCTAACATGTGGTACAGACTGATATATCCTTGACTGTGCTGTTAGTTGTCAGCTTTGTTGAACCTGTCAGGGCAGGACAATGGACTCATTCACGGATACATTTGAGTACCTGTTGGATGACTCTTCAAGCTCCTAGTTTGTTTTTAGTGTTCTGATCTTTCAGAAACTTGAACACCTGTGTGGGTGTGCAGAGCTTTTTAAAGAGAAACCATCCATCCTCTTAAGATTTAATGAAAGACTATATTGTTATGGGAAGTGCAGGATCCAGTGTTTTTTAATCTTGACCTACACTAAAGGTCTGCTGCATTCATTTTGACGATTCTAATATGTTTAGTTTATTTGGATCCCCATTAGCTGTTACCCAGGCAACAGCTAGTCTTCCTGTCTCACAAGTTCCCCAACTTTATGGAAGTTCAATACTAACCCAACTAACCAAATTATTTTTGATTTGGACGGAACCTTGTAAAAAACAAAAAAAAAAAAACACTATTGTAACACAATCATAAACTTTGATGATATGTCTGTAGGTTGAGGAAGGATCTTAGCAGTTGTGGTACTAACATGCCCCAAATGTTTTTTTCCTCTCTGTGTATTCAGAAAATCACAGGTTAGAGTCGTCATATCAGAACCACTTGGTCCTCAAAGTGTTAATAGTGAGTATAAATGACTTATTCACGTTTTCTGAAACGTTGCCAATTTCATCCTTCAGTGATCAGAGCGCCACTTTTCTTGTCGACGCTCAACTTATCGTCCTTTCTCCTTAGTTCAACTTCTTCAACTGCTTTGCCTCGCTGTTTTACATCGCCTTCATAATGCAAGACATGGTGCTGCTCAGACAGGTAGGTGTTATGTCCTCCCTTTCCTTTTCACCTCCACCCTGGTTTCCCTCCTTTCTTATTTCTCTATTTCTGTTCTTCTCAGCTTAATTCTCTTATTCCTTCCTTTCTCGATTACTTAATTATTTCCTTTAATACAGGTTACCTTCCATTTATACCCCTATGCTACTTTCTGTCTTCCCTCTTTGTCTAGCTTTTTTCCCCCTTTCTTCCCCTTCTTTTTTTTCTTCTTCCCTTTCCTCCTTTCCATTGTTTCACCTGATCTCTGTTGTCATATGTATATGACATATGTATATGACATATGTATATGACAACAGACAACATATGTTGTCATATATATATCTGATCCTTGTCTGCTCTCAGAGTCTGGCCACCTTGTTGATCACCAGTCAGATCTTGAATCAGTTCATGGAGGCCTTCCTGCCTTACTGGCTCCAGAGGAGACGCAACAAGAAGTTGATCCGCAAAATCCGGAAGAGAAGGACCCTGGAGGACAAGGAGCTTCCTCTGGCCGAGCAGGTCCGACTGGAGGCCGACATGAGCACGTATTTGGTAGGTACACAGTCTGTTTCTATTCAGATTTCCATGATTTCTTTATTCTGTGGGTGTGAGAGTATATCAATACTTCTGTTTGTACTTTGCTCTCTTTCTCTCAGGGTACATTTGACGACTACTTGGAGCAATTCCTGCTCTTTGGTTATGTCAGTCTGTTCTCATGCGTCTACCCTCTGTCTGCTGTCTTGGTGGTGCTGAACAACATCACTGAGATTTACTCAGATGCCTTCAAGATGTGCCGTGTGTTCAAACGACCCTTCTCTGACCCGGCAGCAAACATAGGAGTCTGGCAGGTGAGCCATGAAAACACAGGTAGCCTGTGTGTGAATGACTGATTGTTTGCTCCAGCAACTATTCATTGATTAGTCTGATTTTACTCGACACAATAGACGTAGTTGACCTTTGATTTGAAAGATAAGTTACAACAGTCAGGTGTTGAATGTTGCTTGCTGTAATCAATTAAAATGTAATCTGAAGCTAATATGAGGCTTCAGCCATCTGGTAAAGTAGACGTCTTTCACATTTATGGTCTTTTTAGTAAAAGATTCTCTCTTTGTGTCTCGACACACAGTTTTTTTCCTGTTCAAATTAACAAAAAAGAGAATTTGGCACTAAATGCAGTAACTATTTTGATTAATTTGTGTGAATGAGGCCTCATTTGAGCTTAAAGTAATCTATTAAATACTTTTTTGCACAGTAGCAGGACTGTTGATTTTATCCCCCCATTACTTAAACTGAAAATGCGTTATGATGGGATCTCTTAATGGTCAGTATGAACAGGAGGAATGATTACAGAAAGAAAAACATGTTAACTTTGAAATGCTTGAACCTGTCCTTTTAAAGAACACACAAAAGTAAAAGCTCAAGTATTATTGAACAATGTAAAGCCAGTAAATGACACATATATCTTCTCTTGTTGCCATAGTTAACTTCCATATGAAATGTTATCAGAGTACACTGTTCCTAGGAATAGTATAACTCCCTAGGGTCAAAATTATATTTTTAACATCTACAGGACAGATAGATAAAGGACAAGGTATCATTACTCTCCACTGTGCCCAGCCAGTAAAAAATGGTTTCCATTTTCGGAAGCAAGTCATTTATTGTTTCTCTCTCTCTGTTTCCAGCTCGCCTTTGAGGCCATGAGTGTGATAGCCGTTGTGACCAACTGTGCGCTCATCGGCATGTCTCCACAAGTCAAAGCTTATTTCCCAGAGTCAGAGATGCAGCTCATACTGTGGACGGTGGCTATTGAGGTAATGAATATGTTCATGTATAGAGAGAGACGTTGTCTATCTAGCTGCACTGTACAGTAGGCTTTTGTGTAGTGGCAACACACAACATCTGTGCTATATTTTGCAGTGCGTCAGTGGCTTTCTAATTGTTTTGGTATGACTTATCATAAAACAAGGCATGGTTTGTTTCATACTAAAATGGCTAAGCACTGTCAGCCTCTAAGGAAAAGTCAGCTTTAAGTCAGTTTGTGTTCAAAATGGTGATGTCCAGAGCAGTCTGTGGAATGGCAACCCGAGATCAAGGCTACTTTTAATCAGTCAGTACTGGCTATGTACTTTAGATTTTTTGTTGTTGTAACCCATCATTCTCTGGATACAATAGCTGCCAAACCCAACACTGTTCTTCATTGCACTTCAGACATATTGGTGAACAAGTTTGCACCTAGTCAAAAATAAAATGTTCAAATCCTGTCCAAACTGACATTCTCTCTACAGATATTATACACAAGGTTATAGGACACTATCTAAAATGCTGTTGGAAACAAAACAAAACAACTTAAGGAAGACTTAGACTTAGAAATGTCCTCTGAGAGATTATTTGTGGCACAGCACAGAACATATAGACACATTGAAAGCATGCCAGATCAACAAAAACAACAATAGTCTAAGATCATCTATAGCAGCCATCATAAATATAATCACAGTCCAGTCCAGGCATGTCAACTGTAATAAAAATAAATAGCAAGTATACTACACATCCCTTATGTATCCATGCATTTCAGTTTCTAGTCTACGTGTTTCCCTCGTTTTTTGCTTGGTTAGTGACCTATACCTCTGACCAGAAAGAAATGGCTGGAACTTCACTAAAAGAGACCTTCTCTGCCTCTCAGTCAGCTTGGTCAGGTACAGGTGGTACAGGTCAGCCTTCTGCTCCTTCATGATTTTCACACAGGTCTTCACAATTTCTCCTAATTTGTTCTTTTGAATGATTTTTGGAATGTCCATATCAGCATACAATACAATAACAAAGCATACTCTCAGTATGAGATTTGTAAAATAGAGTGACCATTTTGTTGTCAGTGTTAAAAATAAGATTTCTAAGAAAGTAAAAATGTGTGGTTGGCCGTTCTTAAAAATAGCATTAGCACACTGGTGCCAGGAGAGTTTGTGATCTATAATAAGATCAAGATACTTACACTCTATTACCACCTCAATCTTCTCTCCTCTGATCCTAAATAGAGTGGGTGCTGGAACATCATGTCTAAAATCTCAAGTCAATTGTTTGGTCTTAGATATGTTCAGATTAAAATGTGAGGCCTCACATCAGTCAACAAAGTCATTTAGAACTGGACTGCGTTCAACCCTAACCCTAACCCTCCAATAGGTTGACCACTAATTTAACTACATGGTGTCCTGTGTATCTAATGTGACAACAGTCCATGTGTAAAACATATAGCAAAGGTGACAGCACACTGCCCTGTGATGTGCCGATAGAGTTAAATGTACCTCTGACATGGTGTTGCCAACCCTTACCCTTTGAGATCTGCCCATAATGAAATCCAGAATCCATGTTATTAGTTTTGAATCCAGTCCAAACCGCTCCTTCAATCTGTCAGCCAGGATAAATGGGTGGATTGTATTAAATGCAGAAGATAAATCTCATGCATATGTTTTACAACCCTCCAGGTGCATATACAGAAAGTTTAAAAGCATTACAGTAGCGGCGTCTATCGTCTTACAGAGCAATAAGAAAATTGTAGTGGATTCAGGACCTGCTTAGTTGATGATGTGGGTTTTAATAAACCTCTCAGGTGATTTAACTATGAGTGAGGTGAGGGAACTGGGCTTATAGTCATTAGAAGAGGGTGGATGAGTGACTTTTGGAAGTGGGAACGGCATTGATGATTTCCACAATGAAGGGACCACCTGGATATTCAGTGAGCCTCGAAAGAGGGAGTAGAAAATCCCACTCAATTGGACCGAGTAGCGTTTCAACACCCTGACACCGATGTTATCAGGCCCTTGGCTCTTGATTTTGTTAGCACTCTCAAACACTTGCTGCTCCACACACTCCTCAATGATGAGTGTGTTCTCCATCCCGGCATCGTCCGTCTCTTGGCAAGCAGGAATGTTGACTTGAAGTGGGTGAAAAATGTGTTGACTGAGGAGAACCACACCTCTCAACTCGATAGGTGTCAAATTTTTTCCCTCCTTTAAGGGGCATTGTCTTCCCTCAGCCAGGGTCCACGGTACCTTGTCCTTATACTGGCATCTAGTCATGTAGATCCTTCCTGTCCTGCAGGCTCATGGAGGCAAAATCCTCTTTTTGTCTCATTCAGTACCTCCTTTAACCCCTCAGTCACTCACAGTTTGTTGTTCAGGTACACTCTGCTGGTCTTTTTTCTAGAAGGACTGCACCCACACAGGAATACATATAGCCCAAAATACTTCTGTCATCTAAATTGTCAGAAGAATCCTCAAAAACACCCAAAAAACCCTTTGAGAGTCTCTAAGTTGTCCTCATCTCACACCTGGATCTGCTTTTCCACAGCCTCTTCAGAACCTGTCTATAGGTGGGTCTAAGAAGGACAGCATTGGGGTCTGAGCTAACCAATGGGGCATTGGCAGTGGATAAATATGCCTTATATAGATGGAGCCATAATATAATTCAATGGTTTTGTTTTTTTATGCACGGAAGGTGACATACTGAGGACAGGTAGACAGTGAGTGTTTAAGGGTACAACTTATCCCCATGTTCCTCCACCACTCTACTGAAACTGAGGGACTGTTGAAGGTGTTTGGCCACTAGATGGAGCCAGAGTCCAAACAAGCGCTACACAGTGTGAGTGATAGAGGGAGTCAGAGGGGAGCGAGAGATTTTTCTGTGTGTATTCCTGCCAGCCTATCATTGTTTGGCCCTTTTTTTGTGTGTGTGTGTGTGTGTGTGTGTGTGTGTGTGTTCAATCCAAATTTCCCACTCCAGATTCTTCCTCTGCTGAGTCCGCCTCTATTAACGTTAGCATCGGCCCACTCCCCTTTCCTCCGTGTTCTACTCAGACAGCACAAAAACACACACACAGCACATGCCCCCAGAGTAAAATGGTGAAAATAACAGCACAAACAGAGAAATAGCGAGGCTGTAGTGAATAGAGAGAGAGAGGGATGATGCAGTGTGGAGAGGTTTCATTAGGACACATCATAGAGAAAACATTTGTATGTTTGTGCTGCTTTAACAAGCTCAGGGGAGAGAGTTCTAACCATCTAGTTTACGTCTCAGACTGTAAAAGGCACTGCACAGTATACTGTACCTCACTGTATGGAGGGTCGCTGCTGATGCTGATACTGATACTGAGGCAGAAACTGGGTCATATTGATCGCCAGCGCGTTTGATTGAATGTGTGGTCTACACGCTCAGAGCTGAATGATAAAAGTTGTTCACCGCCTCCGATTTTTCTTTTTTTCCCGGCGGCTGTCAGGATAACCTTGAGTGTAATTAAACGTTCCTTTGGTGAGAGATCGAGTTAGTTGAGGTTTGCTCTTCACAGGCATCTGACTACCAAATGTGTATTTGTCCTATTGAGATGGAAAGACTTTTGTCCCTGCTCTGGTAGAATTGACTGCTGACACTAGAAGTCAGAGAGATGAATGCGAGAGACACACACTTCTTCTTATCTTATTTAATTAGGAATTACAGACTGAATTAAGATTGTCTTTTTGCTGTAGACTCCTTTGAGGCTTTATAAAGAGGCCTTGATGGTTCACAGACTCTGCTGTGAGAGCCACAGGTATAGTGACAATAGGCTTATTCTCTACTGATTGGCCAGCAACCCACAGCTTTTTAATTCATTAGAGGCTATTTTTTATCCTCAGTTAGGCAGACTGTTTTAAAGATTTTTCCATTTTTACACATGTCAAACATCTACAGTCAGTACTCAGTTGATTAAAATGTGTGAACACAATACGTTCCAAGTGCTGGGACAAAGAAAATGAAGGGTGAAGATAAAAAAAGGGTGAGAAATGATAGGAAAACCACACATAAATTAGTCAGAAAACATAGATGCTTCCATACAGGTCATGAAGGAATCACTGAATGGTTTATTCACAACTAAAATGATGTGACTCATTTGTTATGGCTGTAAAATTATTCGACAGCACTCTACACCACCATCATCAAAACACCAAATGAGGTCATATCTTTTGGAAGAATGGTGTTCAAACCCTCCCCATAGAGCTCCACACACTTGGAGAATCTAGGAGTGTGGTTACATGTACATTAGTATCCTCGTTTATGGAATGTCTTACAGGTTTATTGACCCTGATTTCAGAAACCTGGATAAGACTTGATTCAGGTTAGGAGAAACCTTGTTGGCTGGACGACTCTATTGGAAACCAGGATCTTGTGGCATGTAAACATCTGATCCAGGTTTCTGATAATTCTAAGATAGTCGAGTGAAAGTAAAAACACTATGACAAGGAGTACTGAATTTGTTCTAGAGGCTTTTGGTGGCATAAGACATTTGATTTTAGGTTTTCCTTTATTTGAATTGACACAAGTGTCAAAAATGATTAATGTACAATAAGACAAAGCCAAAGAATACAGATAAAATAGACCAAGAAAATCTTGTACGATCTTGGCTAAATAATCCAGGTGAGGTAGAGGGTTTTGAAACCTTTTTCCCTTACTGTATTCTTGCCCAACTAGCAGCAGATTGGTGAAGATGGTCTGTCATATCGTCCATCACGTTTCAGAGCTTTCCAGTAAATTTGCTGTGGATATTTATTGTTCTTAGAGGATGAATTGACACCTTAACCTTTACCCTGAGGGTGCTGTCGAGCCAAAACATCCACCTGTACACAAGAGATGGACATTTAAAAGGCAAATTGCCATGTAATTAATTGAGTGCACCAATGCTCCTCAGAGGATCAACTATTTCCATTCTGCCTGAGCTTTTCCTCCAGCTCCACCTTCAGGACATAAAGTCGACTTTAACAGGGCCTTTGCTAGAGATTTACTGAGCCCTTTTAAGCTCCCATTGGGACTGTGTTTGTTTTTATTATTTTAATGACCTCATGACCTCTCCTTTAGTGCCATCCTCAGGACAAACTATCATTTTAACAACATTTCTGGACAGACAAGTTTGTTTATTTTCAGTCCACGGCCTCTCTGGGCTGCTAGAAGAGCTTTGGGCTTTTATTCTTGTTGATTAAAAAAACTCAGGCCAGGAGTGGTGGGAAAGTCTCACGCTCTTGTTCTAACAGGGAGCACGCCACCTCTCATCCATCCGAGCCTCTTTCAGGCTGTCTCCTGAGCGAATGGAAGAGAAGATGACTTTTTATAGCAACAGACAGTACGCCGGCCGCAGGGAGGATGTTCTCTGTTTGACTTATACTCTGCCCCCTCACCTGAATAAGGAGAGGAGGTGAAGTGCTGCTCTGGTGCACACAGGAAAGGAAAAAAAAGAAAGAGAAAAGGAGGGCAGCTCACAGTAAGGGGTTAGGCTATTAGTCTTTCTACCTATGTGGTTGTGTGTCAGCGATCCATCCTGCCATGGCATCCTGCACATGAAGGCGCACCAGATCAGTTAGACCTGTCTGTGCATATGTGTTTGTGCGTATACCACAGGCCTGTGACAGAAGGCTCGGATCAAAGCGGAGATAAGAGTGGCAAAAAAAAAGAGTCGAAGAAATGAAAGGAAGGCAGAAACAGACAGAAAGGGAGGAGATGGAGAAACAGGGTTTAAGGGAAAGAACGGATAGCTCTAAGGAGAGAGAGAGAGAGAGAGAGAGAATGAGGGGAAGATGGACTAAGAGAGAGAGAGGGAGAAGGAGAAAGGGAGAAGCAGCGCTTGTGTTTGTACGATGAACCTGAGTCACTAGCTGATTGTACATCTGAGCACGTTCCTCCCTGCTACCATCCAGCACATTTCCCAGAATAGAGCGAGAGCAAGCAGGCTATTAAAGAGATGGGACAACAAGAATAATGAGAAGCAGGTTGTATAATGTTAAGGAGAGAGCCGCACACAGATATCGCTTATTGACACAACATCCAATATATTGCCATTAGGGAAGCACTTTTTATCTAAAGCCGTTAACAGGTTTGGGAGTGCATGCATTTTTCAGTACGTCTAGATCCAGTGGGAATAGAACCTCTAACCCCTAACTCTTATTAGCACTGGGTTTCAGGCAGACAGAGAACCACAGATGTGTCCAGATGTCTCTTCATAGGTCAGTCATCATCTTTACAATAGTTAGAATCATCTCGCTTTAAAAGAGAGGATGAAGATTCAAATAGCAGAGGGTTAAAATAAAAATCACTCAGCCCCTCTTATCTTGGTTATGGAGTTGGGGTGGGGGGGGTGAAGGGGAGGGCGAGCAGGAGGGAAGCGCCTCGTCGCTTTTCAGCAGCGGTGCTATGATACCTGGGTAATTACTGTATAGGGCTTACACACATCAGTGAGCAGTAACCAGGCAACCGGCCAGCCTGGTACAGAAACAGACACTTTCTCTCAGAGTCACGGGTCTGTCTGTTATAATCTACTCATTTCAGTGCAAGAGAGCCAACCAAACATGGACTCTGAACTGCGTCTCCTTCACAAAGCAGCATGGAAAAATGAAGGGGAGGGAGAGGGGCATCATGACAACCTAATGACATAACAGATAGAAGGATTTGTCATTTTATCAATGATAGAGGTGCGCAAAAAAGCAGCCGATGTGATGTAATTGCATGTTAGAGCAATGGTTTGTTGACTTGAAAGAACAGCGCCAGTAACACCAGATCGACTCTAAACTCATCTTCAGTTCATGGGGAAGTGCAGAGCTGGGTTAAAAGTCTCTATGTGGCCTTTTCACATCACACAGTCATTTGTTCCATTATCTAAGTGAGTTAATCATGTCCCAGTTTCAAGTAAACATCATTATTCTACTATAATAAACATCCAGTCAGGCTTTACTCATTACATTTTCAATAGGCAAGTTTTAACTACAGGTCTAGACTAATGTCTTCAAATATCATTTTAACAAAGACAAACAGCTTCCCAACATGCTAATAGAGGCTCCCATGTGTGTCACCTTTTCATACTGGATGTGTTTTTTCCAATTTGTCCATTTCTCCAAGGTTATTTTCAGCAGCCCACCACACAGTAATCCCATTACACTGTTTTTTAGATAATCACATTAGCCTCCGCCCACTGGCAACTGCAGTAGCATCAGATGTGGACTCTGAAAGGACTCAGCCTTAGTCTGGCGTAATACTGTAGTGTGTGTGCGGCCTAACCTGACTGACAGGGACTTGGGACTCAGTGTCCCGGGCGGCTTAATCTTTCAACCTTACCTTCTATAATAAGATGGTCTCAGTATACACGTATTAGTCTGTTGAGAGACCATGCATGTGGACTGGTAGCTCTAATATGGATGAATTCTAGCCAGTTTAGCCAGGGTTTTTAGCTTTATCAGTTAAGTCAGTGGCACCCAATGGAACTTAATGTTTTGAGTGACATCTCCCTTTAGCCTGTATGCGATCATTGTAGAGCAGGAATGTCCAAACTATTCCATAAAGGGTCCATGTAGCTGCATGTTTTCATTCCAACCAAGCAGGAACACACCAGGCTTGACTCATTTAATCAACTGATCTCAGTCTTCAGACAGATGATTGGTTAAATCGTGTGCTCTTGATTGGTTGGAACAAAAACCTGCAGGCATATGACCCTTTATGGAAGTTTGGACATGCCTGTTGGAGAGGAATAGTAATTTTTTTGATTAACTATGAGAGAAAAATGTCCAATGTTCTCAGCGTTGCAGCAAGTAGCTTGACACATCTATTGCATTCATTTAGGATATCACAGTGGAGTCTTTTATTTATCTCAGTTGTTGTTTTGGAGGCACAAAGCTATCATTAAAACCCCGCTGTGGTCAGAAGTGTTTGTATTTTATCCAGAATTCGTAGGTATAGGTGCTCATCAGATCAGCTCCATATAAGCAACAGCGGGTGAGAAAAAAGGAAATGAAGTGAAGAGAAGTGATGACTCCACAGATTAGCGTGTGCTAAAGGGTGTGGGTTTGAATGACATATTCCGCTCATGTGGGATCACACATGAAATGGCAGAATTAGTAGTTCCTCATCAGTGGAATTGATGGTGGATTGAAATGCTAATTTTCCAATTAACAGTGAAGGGGGTGCCATGGTTACAGAATACAGCGCTGAATACTGAGTAGTGGAAATAGCAGTCGCACTGTGGTCCTCTTGATTTGTGCCAGTCTCTCAGACCTGTCTGCTCTCGTGTCCCAAGATTTTATTGTTCAGGTTAGGACACCGACTGGGACAGAGGATGATTATTGTCATTACAGAAATCATCAGTGTATTGGGAATACATTCAGAGGTGGCCGAGATTACATAAAAACAAAGTAAACAGCAGAAATCAATTCCTAATTAAAACAGTTATATTAAAAAACTGATTTAAAGGTGTAAAAGCATAAAACGAATCAACTAGAGAAATACAAAGATCAATTTCTAATTAAAACAATTCAATTCCAAAACATTTCAGTTTCAAGATTATATTTCTAAAGTGTCCTATTGTTATCGAGGAATCAATATATAAAGTGTGTTGGAAGTTGTTCCATGAGGCTGGAGCATAAAATCTAAAAGCAGAGCTAGTCCTGTGAGCGGGTTTGATAAGTGCTTTCATGATGTTTATTAGTGACGTGAGATAATTTGGCAGTTTATTTAAGAGTGCTTTGTAAATGAATGTGTACCAGAGTTGATCTAGGACCAGCCTATCTTTACATCCAGAGAGCAGTGATGAGTATTACAGGTATCTCCAATAATTCAATAAACTCCAGCTTTTTTATTTTACCAGATTGTTGACATAAACTTGAACCTTTTTAAGCTTTTCATCAATCCAGATGCCTTACAGATTTGTAATACTGGACTCTTTTAATTGCTGTACAGGGTAAGGTGCTAATCTGAATTTTGCTATAATCAATTTTCTTTGCTTTTCAAAATAACAATATTTAGTTTTATCAGGATTTAATACAAGTTTTAGATGCCTCTTGAAAATAATTAAAAGCAAGTTGTAACTTGTCAACACCTAATTGTATAGAGTCTACCCAGCAATATAAAAATGTGTCATCTGCATAAAAATGAACATTATAGTTATTTAATTGAAATTCAATTCAAAACTTTGATGAGGACACAGCTCATAGGGGTCCATATCACAGTAAAATACAAAAGAATATAAAATGATTGTAATGACTGGACAATATCATTGATATAAATTGTGAAAAGGACTGGTCCTACAACAGAACCCTGAGGGACACCTTTCATATTGGTAAAATAGCTAATTGGTCATTCGCTGCTTTCACACACTGTTGTCTATCAGATAGGTTAATCTGGAACCATTGATAGGCAATGGCAAAGATAACATTAGATGTGTCTAGACACTCACTTTGACTCCAGGAAGTTTTGTCTTTTCACTAGCTCAGTGTCTGGAGGAAGACTCAGCCACTGTGAATGTGCAGGAGGAGATTTGGAGAGTATGGGTGAAGGGTGAACTTTTTCCTGCTTAATGTACTCAGTCTAGCACTGGCAATGAAAATACCTCTCAAACCGAGCATCCTAAGTTTGATCTCATCCGTTATGTCCAATAAAACAGAATTTATCGTCGGACCTTTTAAAAAAGAACAACAGAATTTTACAAGCCTCGCTCTCCCTTCCAGTCTTCACCGGGCGTCCAACCTTGTGCTGCTGAACACACAGAAATATAAATTAGGTCTGAATAGCATTAGCAATCAACTAAGAGCCGCAATGTTTATGGTGCACTTTCAATCAACATGACAAGTCACTAAGATCAGGGATTTCTTAGCTTGTACTCCTTGTTAATTAGAGGAACTGCCGTGCTGACTGGAATGACAAAACTTCTGTGTGCTCTGTACTCTAAACTGCAAAGGAAAGGAGAACACACAACTTCATTATAATTGCTCAACATTCCTGCAAATTAAGGCACCAAATTCTTTCCTGAAATTTCCCAGAAACCTCATCTAGTGT
Organism: Scomber japonicus; assembly: GCF_027409825.1. Classification (NCBI taxonomy): domain Eukaryota; kingdom Metazoa; phylum Chordata; class Actinopteri; order Scombriformes; family Scombridae; genus Scomber; species Scomber japonicus. Next base: position 24,103,094 of record NC_070587.1, on the reverse strand, counting down.
GACCTGTGCATGGATAATATTAGAATGTCTGAATAGATTCAGTGTGACTTACACTTCCTGGAGATATCATCATCTATGTGTGCTGTGATGATAAAAATATTGAGGTTCTTTGTAAAACTCAAAGTGTAATTAATGTCTTAGTGGACAGATTGCTTTTATAATGTAGTATTAACATGAGTAGGTGTGAGCATTGTACAGTGAACATATCTTGAAAAAGAAAATATTAGAATTGAAACTATAAAATATTACTAGAAAAGCTTATAATGATTCATCTTTCCCAGATCACTTAGTCTGATAAGCCTGAAACCAGTTTCTATGGAACAGTGTGCCCTCTCAACTGCTCTCTGTCCAGCCATTTGTTACATCTGCTGTAGCATATATGAGTCCATTACTGTGATGAGGAAAAAGGGGGTACTGAATCAAAGGCGCTGATGGTGGTTGGCAGTCCTCCAGATTGACTGGCGCAGGTGTGTGTGTGTGTGTGTGTGTGTGTATGTGTGTGTGTGTGTGGGTAAATGCTTGTATATGGTGGCTCAGTTGGGAAGCGTGTTTGCTCAGCATGTGTACTGTCATCTTCGTGGGAAAATACGCACCCTGCTGATTCAGTGATGGGCTGGTCAGCTGTTTGTGATAACCGGAGCTCTGAGAGAGGTGAGAAGCTGAGATCAGAGAACAAGTATGCTGAGTGAAGACATCTAATAACACACAGTCATACGGGTGCAAGATCATATGTTAAGCACTCCTATGGGTTAACTTAGCATATGTACACATTATTTTTTAAATGTATGAGTAAACTATAGTTATGTTTTTAATTTTGTTGGTTGTTTATTCTAGGACTTTTAATGTGAAATGAGACAATGAATTTGTAACCCTTTACATACTTTCATGGTCTAATTTGACCCATTTTCACATTTGAGAGAAGGAAAAAAACAGAAATGTGATGATTTATCCTAATGTGACCCATAATATACAAAAAATGAAATATTTTAAATTTGTTTCAAAATGTTTTTGTCAATGTAATTTATTCAAAAAATTCAATAACTACCATTCCAAAAATGCTGTTTATTCACCATTCATCATCATCATTTATTAAAAACCATTATATTCTCCTTTGTTATGTAATGTTAGACCATTATATAGCATGACTGTACATTTTTTTCTCCATCAAGAAAAAGCGTAAAACTAAAGAATAAACTCTCTGCTCTCTGAAAGCTTCATTAACGATTAATTACCAATTTATTAATGACTGATATTCATGATTGATTTGTGGTTCTGAAATGATATGAGGGGATACTGTGAAATGCATGAACATGAGTTTTAAGGGTGTCCATATTTTTACCTCATTGTCATTGTTCCATTTCAAAGTCAATGTGTTTGCATTCAGAGCCAACACTGACTATCCTGTTTAAACAAACTGCTGTATTATTTGTCTTCATTGAGCTTCAAGGACATCTGCACTCAAGAAAAAGGCTGTCAGGCTCACAGTGATGAGAGTCCCTCCTCGTCTCTTCCTCAGTGTCTCATGAAGGACACAGTCCCATAAAAACATAATCATGATATGGTGATCTCTCTGTCAAAGCCTGTTTTCCTCCCCATGTGTTTTATGAAAAGGAGGCAAATGAAAGCTGAAGTTGACCCATAAGTGTATTAATCCCTGTGATGCATTTGTCTGTCTATGATTTCAGCACGGGCTACTGGCCTTCAAGTTCATCCTGACCTTCCTCATCCCAGATGTTCCCAAACACATCCAGATCAAACTGTCCCGTCTGGAGTTTGAATCATTGGAGGCACTCAAGAAAAAGGTACGCTTCATGTTCTGTGTATGGATGGAGGAAAGCTTCAACTTTGGGTGGTATCACTCCTGTGTTGTTTAGTCAAGTTGAATTGAACTTGGCACGATTAGTTTGGGCAGATCTGAAACCAAACAACCACGCAGAGACTCTTTAGAGGAAGTAGTTTGTCTGCAGTCACAAATTCTAAAGCAGTTTGCTCTGACTCAACCACAAGACGTAATCTGCAAGTTTGAGCTAAATGGCTCCAATAGTCAGGTGTGCTTTACAAGCTGGGATGCAGATAAGAGAAATCAATGGTCTATGATGAACCTGAATTGGCAACAAAGTACCGTTGCCTTCCTGAAATTTAGGCAGGCAGGACCTTCTCCACCCTGCATTCAAATTCTGGGTCCTGTCCACATCTGACCATGTGACTTTTAGTGATATGCATTCATGTTTGCTTTAATACAAAACACAACAACTTCACATCACAACAGATTCAGATCTTAGCAAACTAGCTGTAAGTTTAAAATCTAAACAAAGATGCTGTCCTCCTTAGATAAGCCTTAGCAAGTTAAAGTTGTGTATTATGTATTCTCTGACATATACTTCTTGATCATTTTGTACTGTTACCTGCACCAAGCTATCCATCAATATTCTAGAAAAAGTCATTTTTAAAGTATTCGTAGAAGATACTCATATCAAATGCAAGCAGTCAGTTACTATTGTGTTTGCTTTTATGTTTTAAATTGGCCTAATGAGCAGCTTTCTAATAGAAGGAGCTTTTCCCACCAGACAACAGTGTTAGCAGAAAACACAACAACTTTTTGATGCCTAGGGACAAAAAGTCTTTTAGAAATGAATCCATACTGATTTAATCCTTTTAAAGATGGATGGAGATTTTTCACTGAAAATATATCATATAAATGTATTATATAAATGTAATGAAATGAGTTCTCCACCAACACACACAGATAAACACACTACACTGGAATGTATTAGTCAAAAGAAAACTGAATATGTTTATGAATAATTGAATGAATGCATTGAACTGAAATGGAAATGTTTCCCACCACTAGACAGCCACAGAAAGGACACATAGAGCCAATGACGCAGCATTTGAATGTATTCATGTCAGTGTGATGTGACAGCGTTAAACTCTGATGGACAGCAGTAGGACATGCCTAACGCCATTAAGCAAGGCAGCGAGCAGCGTCACGGCTCAGTGACTCTGCTGGAATGGGCGTGAGCTGCACTGCTGATCGTGTTAATGCAGACCTCAGAAAGCTCATCAGTATATGTGTGTGTCGCAGTTTGTGTCTTATGTGTGTGTGTGTGTGTATGTGTGTGCATACTCGCCTGCCTCATCAGCATTGTTATCCAGTCCTGAACTAGTAATGACCCCAAAGTCAAGCTACTCTACACCACCACCATCTTTTGCAGCTCTGCTTATTTCACAGCTTAACAGATAAACAGTGTATGTGTGTGTGTGTGTGTGTGTGCGTGAGTGCGCGCGCGCATGCGTGTGTGTGTGTGTGTGTGCGCGCGTGTGTGTGTTTGTATGTGTGTGTAAATCCTGGATGAAGTCCTTTATCAACATATTAGTTAAGACAGTAGCTTATTCTAAAAGAAGGAACCTCCTCTGAGAAGCTTCAAATTCATGTTGCAACGTTTGAAATATTATTCTAATTCAGGGTTTCCTCCAGCAGATTGTGTTGCAGAGGTCAAAGGCCACACTGATCATGATCATTCCAGCCTAAACCACAGACACACTAGTTGAATATCTGGCATTTGCTGTAGGAAATTGTGCCTCTGTTGTTTTTTTCCCTGAAGGTTGAGGTTTTATTACGTTAAAGTGTTTTAGTGTGGTCTTTATTTGAGGTAAATTGGCCCACCTTGGCTACAAAACACTGCAGGAAATCATATAATTATCCTAGCATCCAAAACACAGCATTTTCTCTGGCTTGGTACTCGTAGGTGTAAATAAAATAAGTGACATGAATGAGTTCCATTTTCAAGTAAACACCCTTTGGTGCTGTGCAATTAAAAAAAATCAAACTATTTCTTTCTTACTCAACCATTTTATTAAGAAATCATTAAGGAGAAAATTTGTTTTTGTAGTTAACATAACTTGATTAATTTTCCTTATTATTGCATTGCGTCTCTTGCGATAAAGAAATCACATTACATAGATCATGTTGATGCTTATACAATAAATCAGCCTTAGTGTGTGTGTTGATTTGGATTTGCTCTATTTCACCCCTATAATCACTCAGTACCAACACTGCTTTCCAGAGTGTCCTGTACATGTGTTTTTTTAATGCTGCATTAAACATTCATTACTGAATATGCAACAAAGGTTTGAAAAACAGCTCAGCTAGTCTTCTTCAATTGCTTCAGTGCAATTGTGTTGATGTGGTGTGATCACATTTGACTGACAGTGACCTGACAATGCAAGCACATAACCGGACAACTGTCATCACACTGTGATTAAAATATGGATCAATCCTGATTGGTGCGTAGAAATATGGATCTATCCTGATTGGTGCATAGAAATATGTGAAATCCCCTTTTTCCACTTGCTGAAAACCGCCAAGAAGAACTCAGACAAAATCTCTCATGAAATATCAAACTGTTCAAACTTTACACCTCATAGTAAGAAGTCTTTGGTGTCCAGATTTCAGTTTGCCTTTGAAATCGTGTAGACTAGTCTGTTCCTTTTATAGACCCGTCCAGCTGATTCCATAATGCTGCAGGCTGCTCTTCAACACAGCATGAATTTCCAGGAGATGTGGATCAGAATTCTCCAAAACCTTTGCTGCTGATCCTATGCCATTATGGGACCACTTCAGCACATGTACACAGGAACAGAGCAACAGTATGACCGTCAGATTTAAAACCCACTGTTAATACAGTTACAGTGATTATGTACACTGTGTTGTTGACACTAGCTGTTTGCATAAGCTTGTCAATCCATATGCAGGTGTGTTAATCATTCTTTTAATCTGGTCTGATGCTCTATTTGTTCAGATGACATAAACATATATCTCCTGGCTGTAGTGACGGTATATAACTATAAGACAACTCTGTGCTCTGACTGGAGATCACATGCATATGTCCATTACAACACGCTGGTCTATAGCTTCCCATTTTGCATTAAGAATGAGCTCTTGATGTCTGTCCCAGACCACTTTGCTGAAGACAAATGGTGCGCCCTATGTAATAGTATTGATATGGCTCCACAGTAAAGCATTAGCTTGCTAGGCCCCGCAGCCATTTGTTTGATGAGGACTGACGGGGCTGAGTGCTTCTGTGATGAGGTGTTTGGCTTTCAGTTCATGATTTCTCCCACGTGGTTTCTGTCAGACTTCTCGTGCAGCTCGATATGTCACCGTTTTAAAGGTTTCTCTGCTTTGCTGCTATAGTTTCTTCATCCACAAGGACAACTGTCTCCAAAATGTGGTCTTTCTAAAGCAGAACAGAGGACTTCTACAATCTTATCCTGTGAAGGAAATGATTTGGTAGTAGGAAACATGTCCTTTGCCAGAATAAAAGTGTAGCTTGCATACAATAACCTGTTGATGTCTATTTCCAGTCCTGCGTGGGCTGCAGTTGCAATGAAATACTTGGTTTGGTTTGATCAGTGTTGTTTTGTGGTCTCTTGGTTCTGCAGAGACAGCTCCATGGAGGGTGAGTAGCTGTGTGTGTGAGTTTGGATGGCACTGATTTGTAGACTGGAGTGACATTACTAAATGGTTTTGTGTTTTCACCGTCGAGTAATTGGATGATATCAATAATTTATGAGGACTACTCATTTGATGTTCTAACTCGGATGGTTTTGTTGTGTATCTTTAATCTAACATGCTGTGCTCTGTTTTAAAGTTTTGAGATTTAGCACCAAGATCACTGGAGATTTTCATTTTCTGCTGTGAAAACTAAGATTAAACCAGTGTCTGAATGTCATCATCATGTAATACCTAACCTCATCACATCTCATCACTGTATGTTTTAGGTCTTACTCATGATTACGCACATCTCCTGATGCGTAAAAACTTGCTTCTTATTTCTACCATGTCAATTTTCAGTTTTTCAGTGGATGGCAGTCTGTTTGACCTTAGCTTCAGAAACACAAGCAGACAGACAGAGAAGAATTCAGACAGAGTTAGAGCTAAATTAAAGTTGTTAGACTGCTACTTCAGCCAGCAATCACCATACACTGACTGAAGTCGACAGTCATTTGGTACAAACTGCTTGGTTAGAAGAGATGGGATAGATTGAAACAGAAGGACTGGGAGATGTAGAGAAAGAATGTATTAGTTGAGTAAGAACTCAAAGAAGATGTAAGAGTTAAAGTAGGTAGCGTCCCTGCTAGTGGCCACTCTTAAGGCAAGCATTAACAGGGAGCCAGTGGACCGTGATGAAAAGTGACATGAGCTGTTTTTGGGCAATTGAAGACCATTTGGACCATTTGCAGTAGTTTTACTGCATGCTGGCAACCATGCCAGAAGGGAGTTACAACAGTCAAGGCAAGAGATGACTACTCCCAGTACAAGGACTTGAGCAGTATATTAGGTCAGATAAGACTTGATCTTTCTGATGTCACGTAGTGTGGAGCAACATGACCAAGATGCAGCATGATCAGTTGGTTATCAGTCACGATATTCTAGCAAACTTTGTCAGAGAGATCAAGGTGGATCTAAGCTGGATACTAATATTGTGCCGGACAGAAATAAGACTGAAATGAAGGTGGTGTTCCATTATCTATTTGGAGATATCATTGACGCACAGTGAGATCCATGCAAGGGACAGGTGACATTCCTGGTGGGAAGGACAGATAGATCTGGATATCATCAGCATAGCAGTGGTAAGAAAGGCCATGTGAGCAGATAATCAGATCAAGATGTTATTTGAGAAGAAAACAGGACCTAACACAGATCCTTGTGGTACCCCGATGAACTTAGGCTTTAGCCCCACTCCAGCAAGTGTTACTTCCTATTTAACAGTTAACATTCTTTCTCAAACAGAGAATGGGGTGTGGTTAATGGTCAGCTGTAATCCATTACTATGGCAACCAGATTGTTGGTTGTCGTGGTAGTGTTCCAGTGATAGTGATGTTATAGCCCAACTTGTCCATATACTACAGCATTAGCTATATGGACTAGCTTACATGATAGTAATAGAGATCTGTGAAAGCAATAGGTGAAATCAGACGATGACTTCTTTATTGATGGATCATCTATAATAAGTAGGAGTGTGTAATATGACAATATTAGATTGTGACTGATTAAAATGTGTCCATGATCTGCCTTTTCAGAGAGATCATTAGTATTGTGCTGCAGTGCACATTGTATCAGTTTATCAGCTCCGTGACAGAGTCCAGTCTGCTAACAGGAGGCTAACGGGTAACCGACGTGGCAGGCAGCTTCGTACCACATCTCCAAACTGCTGGTGAAATCCACATCAGCTTTAATGTCCAAGGAAGCTCACCTGCTGCACATAATGTTAAACTGACAGCTGGGCTGCAGGTAAATGCTGTTTGGCAGTTAGCTTGCCTGCTAACTGGTAGCACTAACTTTTGTCATAGCACAAATCTAGCTCAAAGTCATCTCTGGTGTACTGTGGTGGTGCCTTTTTTTTAACATCCTGCTAGTTATCTGAAACGATACACTAATACTTCTACTCAGCATCAACTGTTTGCTTTTTAGTTGTGAAATTAGATTGGTTGTACTGTTAGTTTGGCTTCACACTGCAATAACCATTTTAAAGTCCTGCTCTTATTTATTTATGGAATTATTGGTGTTTTAATGTAATTTTATGTTTCTTTTATGGGTGTGTGTTTTTACCTTAGACAAATTTCTTTCAGTTTTTTGAATCCTGATTCTTTAGCACCGTTCAGTAACTTGCAAAACAGTCTCAAAAACCGACATGAAAAAGAATTGTGATAAGATCGTGGATCGTGATAATGCCTGAAAAAAATCATGATATGATATTTCTGTCATATGCCCACCCCTAATGCTAAGCAATGACATTTTGCTTTATTTTATAGTAAATGTCCATATATTTTCCTCCCCAGTGGCCAGGCCCAGTTCTACAAGGGTACAAAATCATTGAAATCACTCTTGAAGCCTTATTGTAATCAGACTGGGTTGACCAAGTAGATTATTTTCAGAGAGGAAAGTAATATATATTTGAAAGCGGCACACTCTAACTCTAACTTTGGATAAGAAAGGTCGTATAGTGAGATGAGCCTGACCTGTAGTTTTCAACTTGAGATGGTTGACATCTCAGTTAGCAGCTGAGCTAAATAGTGTACTACAACATCCAAAGCTATGGAGATACAGTTTGGATGTTGCTTAGGTATAACTGTGACCTCTAAATAAGCACAGACAGAAACTAAAGCAAGAACGCACTACAGATTGGGACTCATGTGAACACAAATGGAAATAGAAGCAGGTATATGCAACAGTTTATCAGAAATACAATGAGTGAAGTGCAGTGGGGTGAAAGACTCTTCATGGCTTTAGTCAGGAGAGCTGTTTAACATGCATGAGGTGCAGATTAACCTGAAACTACAAGTGTGTGTCAAAATGTAATGATGCTGTGAGTTATGATTATCTCTTAATTACACCAGAGTGTTGGATTTGTTGAAAATGGAAGAGTGTGCCCTTTGCCTCCATGTTGTTTCTGTAGAATAATAATGCCGACAGATAAAATGTGTTCATTGGCTCCCTGCATCAAGCTCTTAACATGCAGACACAGGAGGGTTACTGTAGGGTAAAGTGTAGGATAAAGTGGTGAGAGGAACTTGTGACGAGATCTCACATTCCCACAGGAGATACTTGATCAGACGGACAAGTGACTTTCTTGGCTGCACTTCTCCAGCAAGAAGTCACCTTGCTCTGCTGCACCGCCATCTGAGCAGATCAATCACAGCAGAATTAACAGACACAGCACAAGATTTTTTCATACCTAACCCCTGACTTCAGAAACTGTGGATGCAGCTGAGAACTTTCCATTAGACGTCATCCCTGGGTATACACTTGGAAAGTTGCCCATGGTGCTTTCTGAAAACATAACACACTGTACACATTATACATGTAAAAATAAAAGTCCATAACAGAATTCCAACATAAAGAGTACAGAAAAACACATTAGACCTCTATCTAATACTTGGTGTTCTCAGCCACCAGGTAGTCACAGTGACGTCGGTGTGAATTTTGGAGAGCTGTGTGGTGTGAGTGTCTCATGGCCAAGGATCTAAGGTTGCATAAACTGGGCATTGGAGGATTTGATAAAATGTATTCAGATTTTTGTTCTTAAAATAATTGATTCAGTTGTGGCTGCAGGCTATGTTACTTCAAAGATGCAGAGACTTGTTTTATTTTGCATTTTCCAGTGTCAGGTGAAGCAAGGGCTTTTATTCAAGGCACTTCCTAAATAATTAAAGTGGAGTTATTGTGCTCATTTGTGGCTTTATATATTAATTTTAGACTCCACTGGAGTAGGTCTGCACTGAATTATAGTTAAAAATCTGCTTATTCATCTTATATTGGTCTTTTGTGCAGCACCTCAGTTCAGTCTCTGTCTCTAACGGTGAGTTTTAGTTCCTGCCTCTTTAAAGTCCGCCTCCCAATGAGCCCACACTGTTGTGATTGGCCAGCTTTTTGACAGTCTGCCATGTGAGAGTCCTGTTAAGTTACTTCTGATGCAAACCCAAAAATTCCTGCGGCTTTACCATTTCATTTTAAAAGCTTTTAAATGACTTAATATTAGAAGATTTTTTCTTGTGCTATATTAATACATTTAAAGTTTAAGTTTAAGTTTTATTGTGAAGAATGATCATTATCATTATTGAATGAGCAGAGCTTGCTTAGCAGTGCCTAAAACCAGGCAACACAACAACATATGGAGATATTTGTAGCTCTTTGTTCAGTGGATCAGTTTCTAACACAGGGAGGAATATTACAGGCAGAAACAGCCACAGTGATGATGATGTTTGATGAAGAGCTGCAGACAACCGGCACACCTCCAACAGGTTAACTTATTTTACTTTACCATGCTGTGTAATGGAAAAACACTCACAGCGTGCAAACTTAACTGGAGTCATGGATGTCAAGCGGAGCAGTCTGAAACAACTGCAATCTGCAAACTCACCACTAGATGCCACTGAATCCTACACATTGATCCTTTAATAGCCTCAGTCAGACCTATACACTCTCTATGATGGTGATGGCACTGGCTTTGTGGTCTGGTGATGCGACAGCTTATGAAAACATCTTGGGTTTCAGGAGGAAATTATTGCAACATGAACCATGAGAATGAAGGTTCTCTCTTTAAATTCACTTCCAGTCTTCCATCCATCTCAATTCGCTCTCTCTGTGATGAACAAAAAGAAAAAAAGCAACACCTAAATCTTGGAGAAATCAGATACATAAACATATGATTACATACAGAAAATGTACATGCACGGAATACAAGATGCTTGTATAGTCACATGGTGTTTATCAGATATCAGTAGCTTATATCACTGCTCACATAGAGGACATACTGAAAACACCCAGACAGTTTCTTTGTAAGGCTTTAGGGATTCTTCTTCTTAACATGTGGTCTAGGTTGCAGGTTCTGGACAATTTAACTTAAATAGACTTGGGTGTGGATTGTTGTGAGGTGGCTATGCCTGAGGAGTCCAAGTGTGTTACAGGTCAGAGTCCTCTGCCATCGTTTGAACCCAGAGTGAAAGCCAGGTGTGGCGAAGTGGTGTTAAAGGACCAATGCACCATTTTGATAGATAAACCTGAGTCCAGTAAGCTCTGTTAGACTCACGCAGAGTCAGCAGTCTGCATCTCACACACACACACACACACACACACACACATGCACACATGCACACACAGCTTCACAGAAAAGAACACAGTGTCCCTCACTCAACTTCATGACTACAGTACAGATTGTGACAAGTAATTACACTTAAATATGACACGTGTGCACACAGATCCATGCACAGCTACAGACTGTGAGGAGTACACACGCATACACACACGCACACACACACGCACACACACACACACACACAGGCCTTGCAGAGAATGGCTTTAATTGTGTAGCCTGTAGCCTTAATAATCCTGATACACAGCACTGTAATCACAGCGAGCAGCTCCCACACACCCCAGAGGGTTAAATAAGGCCAGAGCCACTGTAGTGTTCTGTGTTTCTATGTGTGTGAACAAGTGCATATGTGCATGTTTGAGTGTATGCATGCTTCGTGGGCGTGTGTATTTGTGTGTACCCTGATGTGTAGGAGCTCATTTTAAATCCCCTTGTTTGTGTGTGTGTGTGTGTGTGTGTGTGTGTGTGTGTGTGTGTGTGTGTGTGTGAGAGAGAGAGAGAGAGAGAGAGATGGATCAAATAAGGTTGTGTAAAGCCCTGCTTCCTCTCCTCTCTGATCAATACTGACATATCAGGACAATTAGTAGAACATGTTGAGCAGGGAGTGGCTCTGGCTCTGAGGACATCCCAGTGTTATGTAAGGCATCATCCACACTGAGCTGTGCGGTTATAGCAAAATATCGCACTTAGTGAAAGATGCAGGAGTGTGTTTCTCTTCTTCTTGAGTGGATTATCCTGCCTGTGTAGCACCGACCCTCGCTAGCAGATAAAACAGTAATATGTTGTCATATTTTCAGACCGTCCACCTTCACACTCAGGACAGAAATCACTTGATACACACTGTATTCAAGACCTCAATCAATCAATCAGACTTTATTTGTATTGCACTTAACATTCATAGTATTGTACGACATTTTTTTATTTATTTTGAACAATACAATGAACAACTTACAATAACAGAATAAAACTTGTAGGCAGCGAACTATAACAAAATACAAATGAGGGCAAAATTTTAGAAAAACACCAATATAATAACCGTTTTATGTTTGAAAAGGGTGTAAGATAAAGTATTTTTTCTAGTCTTACTCCTTTTTAAAAAACAAAAAAGAATAAACGACTCAGTATAAACAGGAAGTGAGGAAATACCATCATCTGCACGGTAGGATAACATTTCAGAATACACAAATAAAATAAAAGATAAATAAAGATGAATAAAAATATAATAAAATAAGTAATAAAAGAATGTCACTATAAAATATAATGTGAGTATGGTTATTAAAAGGAAAACAATGATAAGACGAAAATAAAATACTAAAACAACTAAGAGGAAATGATATGATGAAGTGATATTTTCTTCTACCTGGACTCTTATTTCTGTAGGTGGCGCTCTTGACACATTTGTCTTAATCTATTTCTTCTTTGCCTGCACATCGTAGAATCAACCTAATGAAAATGGTCGTATATATTATCTCAATAAAAAACTGACAACATGAAGGTATTAAACTACTCTCAGAACAATAACTGTGCATCTTAAACTGAAATAAGCAGCTTGATTCCTGTATGTGGCCCCATGTGTTCATTGTCACACATAAAGTCACATCTTGTATCCTTTATGTTATAGACTTCTTTTATTTTTACAAACTATCCTGCCAAAAAACGAAAAAACAAAGTCAATCCAGGCTGTTGGTTATTGAAAGGATAGAAAAGCTTCTTTATGTTCCTGAGGGACTGAGCAGTGTTTTAACCCCTCCAGCTAAACGGCTGCCTCAGCACAAACCCCCGGTGGCTCCGTCTGCGGGACAGAAACTTTAATAACATCCAACACTTCTGAACTGAAGATGTAATTTGCTTGCTTTGCCTCTTGCCAGAAGCAGGGAGGAGGAATTAATTGAATAAAAAGCGACTCTGCCAAGATAAGCATCGAGGGAAGAGGGGCGTCTTCAAAGTCGCGGACTGTAATTTATTAAAGAGCAAGCAGGAACCGTTGTAGAGGCATCGTTAACTAACTGTGCAGCACATCGCCTTTTTTTAACATCTTTTAGTTCTCAACACAGACCTGCTCCGTCCTCTCCTGTTTAACCTTGTGAGGGAAAATCCCAGCGGACGCACACATGTCTTGTGTTTGGACAGCTGTGGATAGATCATATCTGTGTATCAGGCATCAGGTTTTTGCTTACAGTGTAACTTCAGCCCGCATTGACGGTGACGAGCTCCGTGCGTCCCTTAGCTCCGTAGACCTGTGATCTCTGGCTGAGATATGTACTGTCAGCAGAGCACCACAAACAATACCTGCACGTCTCTGTGTGATCCAGAGAGCCGTCCACAGTCTCTGACGGACACTGTCCAGACCTCTGCAGCCTGCTCACATGTAATGCTATTTTAAAAGCTCTGCTCCCCTCACCGCTCAAGGCTTAATGTCATTTTTGGAGATGAGAAAGAAGAACTCTGCTCTGGTCTTTGGAGTTTACATAGCCTCTGAATTTCTGCACAGGCCAACTCAATATTTAGATTGTATGTTTCTGGATGTATCTCATGCAAGAATCTTCATACTCCCAAGTCAGATTCAACAGAGTCTCTTAACTGCACACACGTATAAATTGCTTGTTTCAGTCTGATGAACGTCAGCTGTTCATGCATCTGTCGGATGTGATCATCATTAACATAAATCAATGTCCATATAAGGCTACGTGTCCCGCTGTGTTTGTGGGCGAGTTGCATTCACAAAAAATGTTCCCAAAGAGCTAAAAAAAAAACATGTTTCTTAAGCAAAGCAGTTGACGAAAGGAGGGAGGTGAGTCATGGAGATGTGTGACGACAGAATGTTACAGCCTGCAGTACAATAGTGTTTTATGTTTTTATCTCATCTCAGCATCATATTTAGACTCCAAAATCGACTTTATAATTCTGAGGTCAAACAAGAAAGAAAAACATCTGTTTCAGGCTCGTACAACAGCTCCAGACGTCTTGTAAATGTCATTCATACCGAATGATAAAGAAACTTGTAGAACACCTCCTGTCTGCGTCTCACTGCCTTCCACACAAATCACTCTCTGTAAAAAGCTCTTGACGCAGTGAGTCATGTAAATGGGAATGATGACGCACACTTTGCAGACAGTCTTCTTAAAATGTTCTTGGTGTTGTACTCTGTGGTACACACACAAATTGATGGAAGGCAACAGTTCAACCAGATTATTAAAACACAAGTACAGCAAGACCTGTCATGATAGCTACTTTTTGTTGGACGATATATTGTCACAGAAATAATCTCGATAAACAATAGTATTGTCATTTGAAGATAATTTTATACCACTGATATAATGATTATATAATAGCATAGCAAGTGTGGCATTATTAAGGTCAAATAAATGACCAAAAAAAACTGTTGTCATGCAGTCAGAAGGTTGATGGGAAGGTGGGTTTCTGCTTCTTATTCCAATAAAATGCAAAAGTAACAAAGCAGGAAAGATAGGAACACCTCCCCATTTAAATTACACACACACTGTATGATTGAGTGGTGAATAAAACCAACATGAATGTGTCTTGTGTGTTTCAGAAAATGCTTGAAGCCTCGGAGTTCAGTAAGAGCGTCCAATGAGGACGAGAGGAGAGGGTACAGGTACTGACCCCAGCAGACGCTTCAAGCAGCCGATGACCATCACGTTACTTTTCTTATGTGTGCATCGCTGATATTTTAGTTCATGTTTATATTTGCAATATCTTCTGCATTAAGTGGCCGAGTTTACGGTAAAAACGGGGTAAAACTGTTTGTAGTTCCAGTCTGGGAACATCAGCTGACTGTTTACCAAATGTATTATGGGTATTCTTTAATGAAATGTACTGTATTGAGGGTTTATGTACACAGGAAGGTATATAGGTGGGAAATTTGGTCAAAGCCAGGTGTTCAAATCACAGGGGAATGCTGTACATGTTATACTGTAACAAATATTGATTTCATTTATAAAAGTAGTTTTCTGTTATATATGTGTTTTTATTCTTCAGCCACTGAAGTCACTTTGGGTTTGAAATTATGCAAAATGTTTAACTTTGTCCACCTACAATTGTAATTAATAGAGGGTTAAAACCTTCAGTAAAAACACTTAACCAAAGCCTTCATCTAATAACCTGCTGGCTTAACTGACAGAATAACAACTCACTGCTTCTATCTCACTACTGATTGTTTTGTCATTTTATAATCCAGGTATGGAAGTAAAGAAAGGCCCTAAAGATTTTAATCTAATACCAGGTTTTATAATCTCTACAGAAATACCACTGAGTGTACATCACTGAAGTATCCTCTGTATAAATTTATGTGGTTTGAATTCACTTCCTTTTAATTCAGTGTATGTTTTCAATTTGCATGACTTGTGTTATTCTTTTTTTAAGTTATTATTATTCTTTTTTTAGGGTTGATAATTTGAGATAGGAAGTTCATGTTTCATGATTCTCAAGTTCAGTTGGTCATTTCCATGTTTAAAATATTCAAGTCAAGTCAAAATTGCTCAACATGGTGATAGTCAGATATTCCCTAAAATTCAAGACGAAAAGTTTTTTTTTTAAAGTTTTTTTAAAATTTTGTGGTTGTTTAAATTTTATGTGGTTTGAATTCCAATTTTTGACAGCTTCAGTGGATAATTTTAAGTTGCATTGACTAAGGATACCAAAGAAAAGAAATCCAAATGATGGTCAAATATTTCACTACAATAAATTTAGTGGCTCTTCAATGTCAACACTATTCGATAATCATTACATTTCACAATTAAGTTAAGATTAAAATAATGGCATGTCTTTGCTTCCATATCCCAGAGACAAATGATAAATGTAAGTCTTGTCGTAGCATGTAGCGTGACCAGGGTATTATCAGAAATGATAACTAGGATCTATTTATCAGAATAGTAACTTGGAAGTTTTAAACAGTGCACTCTGTTAACACCCATGGTGCCTTGAAATGTAATGCCTATCTGAAGTATTTGTTTTTATACGCTTCACACACACACACACACACACACACACACACACACACACTCCTGTGGTATTTACCATGTATTGAAACTGACGTGAAGAATAAAGTCAATTGAAACTTAAGAAGGTCTCTGAGACTCAATAAAACTATAAACAAGGAAATTAAATGTGTGTCTAGTTGTTACCTGATGGATGTTTGAACTGTTATTGGATTTTACTGCCGGAGGCTAAAACATGCTCCACTCTTCACTTCCTATCTGAGTCTGTCCACTGGTTGAAGCTGCTCAGTGTTTTTGTGAGGAAATTAAGAGCGAGTTCATAGAAAGATTGAGACTCGGTGCGTGCCATCTGGTTTGGAAGCTTGAGGGGGGTTTACTTGAGTGTCAAGGCTGAGAGTTGAATGTGCCAAGCTTAGACAGTAAACCTCCTCAGTGTCATATAGCATGTTAATCACCACTGACTGCATTTCAACACCCTTAATGACCTGGATCACAGCCTCAAGCCGGCTGAACTGATCCTATCTTACTCACACTGAGTTTAAGTTAGCAGCTCTGAGGAGAAGTTCAGCATCTTTTAGGAGAGTGAATACAGAACGTCCATCAGGTGGACAGACCCACAACTGCATGCATCCTCCTACTTAACAAAAAGTACATATTATCATCATTATAAGTAAGTATTATGAGCTTGATGTAGTTAAAGTCAAAGGATTACAGTAAAAGTACTGCAGTACTATGAGTGATGTAGTATGCAGTATTACAGTAAAAGTACTACTTTAATGCACCCCTGACTACAGCCCCTACATCTAAGTAAGTCTATAGCCTTAACTTGATGAGATCAATGTGTGGCTGACTCATAAAATCACAACAACTGATTAGTCTACATCTAAGTAAGTCATTTTTATTTTTTTCAATACCGGCAACAGCGTTACAGCAATGTCATGACCCTGCCCACGTTGAGTAGGTACTTTTTTGTAATGGAAAAGGCTGATACTGGAACCGTACCGAGTCGAGCCGAGTAGTGCTAGAACTGTACAGTGGAAAATCGCTATTACAGTAAAAGTACTGTCTTCCTTCTGAGCAATTAGCACCATTTATCCACAAGATCAATCAACCACGTGAACAGAGGAGGCAGTATATCAGGATGTGAACGAGGGTAAGTAGCAGACTCTGAACAAGGCACAACAACAATGGTAAAATGGAAACCAGTTACAGTGATGGAAGTATTCAGACCCTTTACTTAAATATAAGTACCAATACAGCAATGTAAAATACTAGATTAGAAGTAAAAGCCTTGCATGAAAAATCTGTACTCCAGTTAAAATACATAAGTATTATGAGTGATGTAGTATGCAGTATTACAGTAAAAGTACTGCAGTACTATGAGTGATGTAGTATGCAATATTACAATAAAAGTACTGCAGTACTATGAGTGATGTAGTATGCAGAATTACAGTAAAAGTACTGCAGTATTATGAGTGATGTAGTATGCAGTATTACAGTAAAAGTACTGCAGTATTATGAGTGATGTAGTATGCAGTATTACAGTAAAAGTACTGCAGTATTATGAGTGATGTAGTATGCAGTATTACAGTAAAAGTACTGCAGTATTATGAGAGATGTAGTATGCAGTATTACAGTAAAAGTGCTGCAGTATTATGAGTGATGTAGTATGCAGTATTACAGTAAAAGTAGTGATATATTATTATATATGACATCATTAGATTATTAATAGTGAAGCATCAGTGTTAGAGCAGCATGTTACTGTTGTAGCTGCTGGAGGTGGAGCTAGTTTACATTACTTTATATACAGTTAGCAAGTTTACACTACTTTATATACAGTTAGCTAGTTTACACTACTTTATATACAGTTAGCTAGTTTATACTACTTTATATACAGTTAGCTAGTTTACACTACTTTATATACAGTTAGCTAGTTTACACTACTTTATATACAGTTAGCTAGTTTAAACTACTTTATATACAGTTAGCTAGTTTACACTACTTTTAAACAGTTAGCTAGTTTACACTACTTTATATACAGTTAGCTAGTTTACACTACTTTTAAACAGTTAGCTAGTTTACACTACTTTTAAACAGTTAGCTAGTTTACACTACTTTTAAACAGTTAGCTAGTTTACACTACTTTATATACAGTTAGCTAGTTTATACTACTTTATATACAGTTAGCTAGTTTACACTACTTTTAAACAGTTAGCTAGTTTACACTACTTTTAAACAGTTAGCTAGTTTACACTACTTTATATACAGTTAGCTAGTTTACACTACTTTTAAACAGTTAGCTAGTTTACACTACTTTATATACAGTTAGCTAGTTTATACTACTTTATATACAGTTAGCTAGTTTATACTACTTTATATACAATTAGCTAGTTTACACTACTTTATATACAGTTAGCTAGTTTATACTACTTTATATACAGTTAGCTAGTTTACACTACTTTATATACAGTTAGCTAGTTTACACTACTTTATATACAGTTAGCTAGTTTACACTACTTTATATACAGTTAGCTAGTTTATACTACTTTATATACAATTAGCTAGTTTACACTACTTTATATACAGTTAGCTAGTTTATACTACTTTATATACAGTTAGCTAGTTTACACTACTTTATATACAGTTAGCTAGTTTATACTACTTTATATACAGTTAGCTAGTTTAATCCAGTGGTTCCCAACCTAGGGGTGGGGTCCCTCCAAAGGGTCAGCAGATAAATGTGAGGGCTGGTGAGATGATTAATGGGAGAGGAATGAAGAAAAAACACAGTTATAATGTGTTTTCACTTTTTGGACTTTTTCTGAAATATTGGATAATTTGAACATTTATTGAAATCTTGAATAAAGAATTATTTAAATTAAATGTAAGAATAAAGACCCAGATGACCACACAGATGAGACAGTATTCCACATTTTATTTTTGGATATTACCATAGCTATATGTAACATCTGACAACAGGTATCAACTACAGAATAATACACTGAAGATTTCTGTCAGTTCCAACTTTGCCCTCCCCCTCCCATCTTCTTCTTCTGTCGCTTTTTGGTCCAGTAACATTTCTTCTCGCTCCATCTCAGTGTTGCCGAATGTCAAAACATTGAAACACATGCACGTCATTCACCTGGATACAGCTGAGTAAGACAACAGTCAAGAGACCTGACAGTATGAATAGAATCGTGTCGTTTTTTTCCTCACACGGCTTTATTTTTATATCTGAGACACCCATACAGTATTACTAATTATCATAAGGCTAGATTACTGTACAGCTATGCACCAAGAGGTTCACTCTGCTGTTCTAGATGAAGAGAAAGAGCACCATATTTACATCTCTATTTACAGGTTTGTTTAAAAAGAAAACCCAGACAACAACCAAAAAGAGAAAGAAAACAAATTAAAAGATAGCTTTCCTTTTTTAAATTTTCAGTCCAACATGTGGAATTTTTTAAAAATAAAATGAACAAATGTTTCTGTACAGATAGCTGCAACACACGGTATAGCTTATTGCCAATGCCCTTTAAAAGTACCCCCCCCCCCTACTCCTTTTTCCTCTTTCATTTGTTCATCTCTTGGCTAGCTTTCTCTTTCAAGCTGTGAGTCGGAGGCTTTTTTTTTCTTTTCTCCTGATTTATTCTAAACCAACGAGACTTTACACCAGCGTCCATCAGCATTTAAAAAAAAAACAACAAAAAAAAAAAAACAGCAGATTTGCTCAAAAAACAAAAAGAACAAAAAAAATGTACAAGTTCTTTTTTAAAAATAAACTTTACTTTGTCAACATACTGTATATACATACTGGACACACACACACACGTGGACACACACACACGTGGACACACACTGCGCCTGCATGGAGGTGCAGGTGGGACTTAAAAGAAGCCAGCAGAGGTCAAATCAGAACAAACTGTGTTGGATCTTTGTCTGCAAACAGCAACACAACATCATGTGAATAAAAAAATAAGAAGAATACCTCTTTTCTTTTTTAGTTTTTTAGTTTTGTTTAAATATATGATCAGCAGTAACATTTCCAAACTTGCTACAGTATCAGTATTCTCAGCGTGGAGGAGTGCCAACAGGTCGTTCTGCTGTTCCGTTTTTTAAAAAGCTAAAAAGTGCGTCGCTTCTCTGTGAGGAGACGCTCGTCCAAATTTAAAGGGGTCGTGACCGAACGGCTTGTTACAGATAATATGAATGTGTGGAGCTGAATTCATCCTGGTAAACATTAGTTATTAAAAAAGACTTAAAAACAACAGAAAACAGATTGTCTGAGTGCAATATGAGGGTCAGAGAAACCTTTCTTCTTCCCTTCCTCCACTGAAGTGGTCAAAGAGAGTGAAGCTGCTAGAGAGAGGGGAGTGAAGGTGAGAGGAGAAGGAAGAAGGGAAGGATGCTGTTTAACTGGAGTGTGTGTGTGTTAAGGTGGAGGTCTGCTAGCTCCACACACTTCCCTCTCCTCCTCTCAGCTGCCTGCTGCCCACCAGCACTCAAACTACAGCAGTCCTTCTCTTCCAGCTGCTGAGCGCTGAGGAAAAAGTTGTAATATTATGAGAATAAAGTGATGTAGAAAGTTTTCAATCAAGAGTTAACTTGAGAAAACTCACATCAGAAGAATAAATTCATTT
Source organism: Scomber japonicus (assembly GCF_027409825.1). NCBI lineage: Eukaryota > Metazoa > Chordata > Actinopteri > Scombriformes > Scombridae > Scomber > Scomber japonicus. Next base: position 24,082,838 of record NC_070587.1, on the reverse strand, counting down.
TAGGTGAAAAAAAAAAGTGTAAATATTTTAAGAATAAGTTAAAATTGAAAGAAACTAAAACAAAAGAGTCATAATTTTACATGATCGAATATTACAAGTTAATTTAATGAGAAGTGTGAAAATAAGTTGCACTTTTACAGAAAATAGTTTCATCTTATAAAATTATAACTTCTCAAAATATTACGATTTTCCCGTATGATTACTTTATTCTTAAAATATTACAACAGTTTAGTAAAATTATGATCCTTTTCTCATTAATTCATTTCTTTTCCAATCATTACACTGGCTTTTAAAACTACAACTTTATTTTGAAATATGACACATTATTTGTAAAATAAAAAATGTTCTCATAAAAATTACAGTTTTATTCTCATAATATTCACTTTGTCCTCTTTATTCTCATATACATTTGTCTCAAAATATTTCTACTTTACTGTTTTTTTAATACTCTGTGACAGCGAAGAATAGTGCACTTCTACCTGTTCTCCATCCTCGATCCAGTTTCCATCAAATCCTATTTAAATGTGGACGGCCACATTTTATTTTGAAGGGCAGGTTAGGGGACAAAATAAATGAAGGAGAGGATTAAAAACTGAAAACACATTATGACTCATGTTAAAAGCAAAAGGGAGCAGTGCAGCTCAGACATGAACACACACAGACACAGTGAGGAGCAGCAGGAGGCAGCTGTGTTGATGAGGTCTGCTGCACCAACCAGGACCGGAGGACCAGTAGTGTGTTCTCATGACGGGGGACAGATGGAGGAGTGGGTGGGTGGGGCGGGTCCGGCTGTGTGTGGTGGTGTTGGGGTGATGGTCCGACAGAGGGTGGGAGCCTCAGATGACCTGGCAGCAGCTGGCTGGAGCTGAGGTACAGAGCAGACCATCTCTGGAGCCCCCGCCCCGCTGGATGTTAACAGAGATGGTCTTCTCACACAGAGGTAGTTGTAGCACGCCGTTTTTCAGAGCGCTCAGGTTGCTGTGTGCGTCCCTGCTGCCCGGAGCCGCCTGCAGGCCGGGGGAGCCGTGCAGCGCCCCCTTGCGGTGGTGCTGGGCGACGTGCGAGCGAGGCAGGGCGGTGTTGGAGGAGGAGGTGTTGGTGGTGGGGAGGGTGATGGTGTCCAGGCTCCCGGTGGAGCCGATGCACATCCTCCAGGTGGATTTCTCCTGGATTTTCACGCTCCCCCCCGAGAGGCTGCGAGGGTCTATGATGAACTTCCCTCCGCCCCCGCCTCCGCCCCCTCCTCGACCCGCCCGCCCACCGCGGTGGTGCTGCAGCTGGGAGCTGAGGCACAGGCTCATCAGCTTCAGGCTCTCCACCAGCTCCGTGCTGCGGCTGGCGGTGCGGGAGGAGCGGGACAGAGCGGTGAGGGAGGGGGCGGTGGTGCTGCTGTTGTTACAACAACTGGAGGGGCTGTCCTGTCCTTTGTTACCCCCTCCTCCTCCACCTCCCCCTCCGCCTCCCCCTCCTCCTCCATTCCCACCCCCTCCAGGAGGACTCCCCCTGTCAGGACCAGAGGTGCCCCCTCCCTCTCCGGGAGGTTTCCCCTGCCCTGAGCTGCTGCCTCCCCCATTGCCCCCCGAGCTCCCGGGCGGCCCCTCGCTGCTGTCCCTTCTGTTCCAGCCGTAGTTGAATCCCGAGTCTTTGTCCAGGCGTCTGCGGTGGCTCTCTGAGTCGTCGTCGCTGGTCTCCGAGCTGGAGCAGGACGAGCCTCGGCCCTGGCTCTTGCGCCGGTGGTAGCGCTTCTGCGAGGACCCCGGGGACGACGAGGCCCCGGAGCTCAGGCTGGCCGCATTTCCCGCCATGTTCATCTTGAGGCGGCTGAGTTTGGGCGGCAGACCCTCGTCCATGTCGAAGTCGTCGTCCGACTCGCCCTCCTCCTCAAAGATCTGGTTCAGCACCGGGGCGCTCTTCCTGGAGGTCAGTCGGTTGGTGATGGAGGGGGGCTTACGCCGCAGGATCACCTGGGTCGGGAGGGGGGCCTGGTCATGCTCTTCTTCCTCCTCCTCATCCTCCTCCACCCTGAAACAGAAGGAGACATGATTGATTATCTGTATGCTGACATGATGATGGCATTTATTATTTAACAGCACACATCATTTATAGTTAGTTGTAGAATGTAAACATCATTGTGAAGAGAGAGATCTGAAGTACTTCTGGGTGAAATAAGACTGAAAACACAGGAACAGCTTTAAGTCTTTGGTGGAGGTGAGCTGATGATTCCAGGTCTGCATCCATTTTTTGTCACCTTGTTGTAGATGATAGAAGACTCTGAGTGTGCCAACTCACTGTCAACCCTACACATAAAGCAGTGGTCTTTTTTTGGCATTGCTAGGAAGAAGAGGGGGAAGTCCTCAGAACAGAGAGTGAGGGTGAGGACGGCAGAGCAGACCTGAAGACCTTCCTAAAGTTCCATCTCACTACTCTAGGTCCTCTTGGTTGAAGATGTACCTGGAGTCTGTATTTAAGTCCACCAGTCACTTCTACACAGCCCCTGTCAAGGCCAAATGTTGCCAACATTTTCAAAGACTTCAATCTGTTGTGTTTTCCAGAGAAACAGCAGTGCATTACAAATACAGTTAGAACATGAAGCAGAAGGACAAAGAAGCAGCAGGTAAGAAGATCTTGTTGGCATGTATGGATCTACCAAGCTGCAAGCCTCTGCTCTCTATTATAAGACCAGCTCAGTGTCCATAACATCACCATCTCTGACATTTCATCACATGCTGCATCAGATTACTTGTAGCATGAGGTTGAAGCTGCTCTCTGCCAATGAGTTTGCTTCATACATTGAGCGCTTTCTTCAAGCAAAGTGGTCATATGAAGAGTTTCCTGCTACTGAAGAACAGAAGCCAGGAAATAGAAGTCTCTTGAACGAGGTCACACATAAATGGAGTGACTGTGTGAATAGTTTGATGGAGAGAAGATTGACAGATCTAGACATCTGTGTTCCAGCTGAGCGTGCTGCAGTGATCTGAGGTGTTCTCTCCAATCCCACGCCGTGTCATGTGAGCTACGTGGATCACAGTTTGTTCAAGAACTTCAGCCAAGAGAACATCTGCAAGTCCATCAGACCAGGAGGAACCGCTGGAGATCCAACAGTGCATGACCTCCAAGCTATAACTCTTGTTCTCCTCTATCACTGTCCTCCTTTTTCCTTCCACTTTATTCTATCCATCCATGGATCCACGAGGTACAACAGTAGGCCTGGGTATTGTTTAAAAAAATCAAGATACCAGTACCAATCCAAGTACCCTTAAAGAGTTACCGATACCAAGTGAGTACTTCATTTGATATTCATTCCACATTTAGCACACTTGCTTTTATCTGATGTAACAGGTGTGAAGTGTAGACACACTTTAGAGCGTTTAGGTGGCATCTTGACTGCTGAACTGCTAAGCGTGCTAATTCAAATTCACTGTGACTTCACCCCCACAGATGGGTTGTAGCTGCTGTGGCAGTGGACCAATCACATGACGCATTAAATCCAAGAACACTTGCGTTTCTGTGAGCAAGTTCATGTGGTTTGATGGGAGACGTTTCCATATTACTTGGTATTGATTTATTTCGGTCAATACCTCAAAAGGTATTGAGTACCGATATCCAGCCCTACTCAACACGGATGGCAGTATGAGTATGTACTCTGGACACTTATCTCTCATGAACAAGAGCAGAGTCAGCACAGTGTCCCTGCTGTCCACATCTACTCACACTATTAAAGATCTGAAGTTCAAACACCTGCACTTAGTCTGATTCAGTCACACTGATGAATGTTGAACATGGTTTAAACACTATACTAGACTATATTGACCGTTACACTATACATTATTAAATTATTCATTATATTAATTTCAATGTTAAATATTAAAACAAAAGTGTTGGAACATGTAAGGTAGCTATCTATAAGTTACTACTGGAGTTGGACATCCAGGAGACTTGAGGCTTGCCTATGTCACCTGGCAGTAAAAACAATCCATGTTAGTCTATTTAAAATGTTCAACAGTTCACTGATCAATGTGTTTAGATAGATTTTCATTTGTGATGCTGTATGTGTCTAATGTCAGTGTTTTAGTTTTATTTTGTAAGTTAGTTTCTAAGGATGAGTTTTTCAATGCCCCTGGAAAAACAGATTTTCAGTGATGATTAGTTATAGAGTGGAATTATTTACAGATGGATGAGTGCTGTACTGTTCTCATTTTAAAAGCTGTTTACATAGATCTGATCAGATATTTTATCCTCTCAGTGTTGTTAACCTCTGACAGAGAAACTCAGTTTCATTTACATTCTTCTTCTGTTGATTAATGAGCACTGTTTCTGCTAAATAAACTAAAGCTGTGGTTTTTAATATTCTGTAATCCCTGCTGTAGATTCAAACCTTGCATCATAAACTCCTCAATAAAACCGTAAAGCTATCTGAATCCCAGACCTGTGTTAAAATGATGTGAAATGCTTCAGACCTGAATAAGCACGTTCTCTGCTTGGCTCCAGCTGAGGTGGAAGGAGCGGGGGTCCTGTGGGGCCCGGAGCCAGACCCGGGAGCAGAGCCTGAGGCGGCGGCAGCACCGGCTTCCTGGAACCAGATGATGAATTATAATAAATTAGAACAGTGTGGACAGCTTGAATCGTGTATGAAGCTGCTGATTTTTTAGCCCCAGTGGATAAACATTTAAATATGAATGTGTGAAGCACTGATGTAACGTTCCAGACACACTAACCCAGCATCTGACTGTGTGTATAGACCTGTATTACCTGTGTTGGACCTGCCGAGTCCGTCACTGTGGTTTCCTCTCGTCGGCTCAGCTCCAGCAGGCCTTTGGAGCGGTGTCCGTTGAGCAGGTTCTCGGCGCTGCGGGCTGGAGACTGAGGACCTCCGGCGTGGGAGATGGAGGACGCCGCCAAGCTGTCCTCTATATCCTGGTGCATGTCCACTCTGGTGGGCCAGGACTGCCTGCAGAAAAGAAGGAGAAGAAGAAGACACAGGGAGGGAATCAGCTTGGAGTTGAATTATCTTCTTCTTTTTTTAAATCATTAAAAAGGCTTTTACTGGCTTCTGGCAGGAGGCTTCGCTCTTCTCAGAGTTAAATATAGATTATTTACAGACTAATACAGACAACAGTGTGAGTGAGCTGAGAACAAAGAGCAGGGACTACTTCAAAGATGCTGTGAAGAAGCTGTTCAGCACTGAAATATAGAAACATATTGTTGTTCTGACCCAGAGGAGAAGAATACATCACACTATATTTACTACACTGCTATATGTGGAATAGAAATCAGGACTTCTCTTATCTCATCTAGTCAACAGATGATGTTAGGTGATGGTGATGTTTCTGTATTCAACCACAGCACTGAATAATGCACCAATAATTAAATAGAGTGTGAGTAGACCTGGAGGAAGTTTGTGTAGCTGATTAGTCAGCAGCACAGAGGAGAGAGAGAGAGCAGTGAGAGTCAGCCTGAGCTCATGCTGTAAATACTGTCATCCAGTGTGTGTGTGTGAACCATAACTGAAGCTCACAGCTGCCTGATAGAAGCTCAGCAACACTGACACAATATTTCACAAAGTGTGTCAGCTCATGAAACAATCGTCACCACTGTTTTTCCTCATAAGACAGTTAAAGCCTTGTATGATCTGTGTTACAGGTAACCAGCTTCAGCTCTTTATCCAAATAAGAAAGACTGTATTCTGAACCCAGATGTTTGAGTTGTCCAAACAGCTGCATGTTCAGACAATGTTTGAATCGATACTTTATACTGGTTGTTTTTTTTTTGTCACATCATCAGTTCCTTCTTCTGTTTGGCTGACTGGTAGTAGCTTATCAGTTAACTCAGTGGTGCAGGTGTGAAAAGGCTTCAAGGTAGCAGCGTCTGGGTGCTGAGTTACAGTAATAGTAGTAGTAGTAGTAGTAGTAGTGATAGTAGTAGTAGTAGTAGTAGTAGTATAGATTGAGAGGGAGAGACCTTGACACTTAAGTAATGTGTTGCCTTGACAACTGAAAGCTGACTACCTCCAGCTTAGAATCCGCTTTGGAACAAGCAACAACAACAAAAGCTCTTGGGTTGCCTCTGTAGGTCAGACCTCGCTTGCTTCACTGTAATTTATAACATTAGTTGTCACCACATGCACGCACTTCATGTCAGAGAATGAGATCAACCCAGGCATATCAGGAGCCCCTTAAGAACCACATGACCTCATACATAATTTACATGTAGGGTTAAACTTGCTTCTTGTTGAAATATTCTCATAAATTCCAATTTCCTGGTAAACAAATCTTACTTTTTCTTATTGAATATACATGTAGTAAGACACTTTTTTGAGTAGAGATGGAACTTTTAGCTAAGTCTTTAACATGGGTCAACCTCCTACACTTCCCATACTGCAATTGACTAATGTCTTTCATTAGATCCTCCAGGCCTGCTGAACTCCACGGCTCAACTTTTTAAAAGGCTTTCTGGTATAAATTGAAGTCATCCAACACAGCTGACATCACTATGACATGAGGGACATTAAACAGCTGTTCATCAGGCTGTGTTGTACTCCCAGTGACATGGAAGCTGAACTCGATGTGTGACCCTTAAAAGCATCCACGTTGAGTGTGTGAACTGAAACCTGCAGCAGGCCTCTTCTCTTCCACCTTTCACACGGGTGATGGGGCACTTTCTGTAGTGCAAACCGTTACCATGGTTACCAGGCCATTTGTGCCGACATTCTAATTTAAAATGGACAAAACTGCTGTCTTGTTTAGGCTTTTTAATACAGGGAGAGGAGGGTCAGTGCTGGGATGTGTTAGTCCTTATGTGTGTGTGTATGTGTGTGTGTGTGTCTTTTCTGGATAGACTAAACATACGTAGGTGCTATATGTTATGCCATATTCTCAGCTTTAATGATGTATTCTTTGTTGAGTTATTATCTGATTCAAACCCTTGATACTGAGCTTCAAAGTTGTTTCTTGGCTTTGAAAAAAGCAGCAGACTTAATCAAACGATCCAGAACTCAACAGACTCTGGTTTAGGATTGTCTTTTCTTTTCAACTTCTATTTCAAAAGTTGAGATTGAAACATAAACACCACCTGCTGTAGAAGCTCGATTGACATGATCAAAAGCACCAGGACAGCTACTAAATGGACTTTAAGGTGAAGTCATCTTTTTAAAACCTTGGTTCTGTATTAAGACTAAATGCAGCACTGAGGCATTGGAGTTAATTAGCAGGACCACAGCTCAAGTATTCAGTGTCAGCGGATCATTAAACACCTTCTATTGATGCTAATTTGATATTCAAATAAAAAAAGCAGAGCATCATTTGAACAAACTACATTGCCTAATGATAAAGATGCTGGCCTCTGTTGTTTATGATGGTTAGTGAATGTCTGAACTTGATTGAGGAAGTTGGGGGGGGGGGGTGTGTGTGTGTGTGTGTGTGTGTGTGAAGAAACAGTGAGACTGAGCGATTCCCTCGACAGCTCGTTGAAGAGTCAGAAAACAATTAATCCCACAAGGACGTCTGTTAGCTTGACACACACATGAATGCACTCTCACTGACTGGAGCTGGCATTTGCATACAAACACTGGCAAACATCTGAGACTACATCCACACTGAGGAGGAGGAATCTGAGAACACTCATACAAAACTACTTGGGTTTTTTCAGGTCACTTCCACAAGTCTGACAGTCCCGTTTGATGTGTGTGTGTGCGTGTGTGTGTGTGAAGCGGCTCCTGGTATGTGGGTCAGTCTGAGCCAATTAGCCGAGGTCTCCTTTAAACACATTAGTCACTATCTTGTGCGCGGGGATCACAGCGCAGGAGGCTAAAGATTCATTTCACCAGGCTGCTGCTGCTGCGCTACACCTCTCTGATCCCCTACTACTGAGACAACAGAGCGGAGGCGTTAAAGGCACCGCCGTCATATCAAGTACTTAATAAAGCATGAAGATAAAGGTGGCGACCATAACTCTAAATTAGTCGTGCTAGCAGCATGGCTCTAGTGTTTAATCCAGGCTGAAATAACCGCTGTACTTTGTTTTAATTGTGCTAATAAACAAACACTAGCATAATGTACTAAACTAAGATGGTAAATTTGATACCAACTAAACATCAACATGCTAGCACTATTACTGGTTTGCTCATGGATGTATTATAAGAGCTGATAGAGCGCAGCCACCAAATTTTCCCAGTGGTCACTTGTGGTATTGCAGCTTAAAAATCTCCCTGCGGCCCAAAAAGCATTTCCCCATAGACCACCATTGTAAAAGAGATGTCTGTAAAACTGTCAGGACACCTCAAACAGCAGACAAGCTCAATTATGACTCTTTATGTTATGACTTTTTGATCCATGGAGATTTTATATTTGTAAAACTTTCCTCGAGCTGAGAAAAGCTATTTAGAAATCAGTGACGTCACCACAATGTAAAGTCTGTGGGCTGAGTGGGAATTCAACGGTGGCGCCAGCGGAAGAAACACTACTGCACCAGTTGAGCAATTCTCATAGGACTGAATGGATAACATTTTTGGCCAGCATCAAAGAGCTCTCATAATACATCCATGTGTAAGGCTTATTAACATGACGACCATGGATTTATTATGATGTATTCACCTGAATGAAAATGGCTCACCATGGCTCTCCTTTTTATGTGTTGCACTGCACATGCTCAGTAGGGTTTGTCCTGCTGGCCCATAGACTTTACACTGGTGACATCACACACTTAAAAACAGCGTTTCTAGGCTTTAGGAATGTTTTATACATACATAACCTTCATGGATGAAAATAAATCAAAGTGTAATCATTGTTTGCAGTTGGAGGTGCCTGTCAACAGTGTTATAGTGGTCTCTTTTATATAGTGGTTTCATGAGAAAATGCTTTTTGGGTTGTTGACACTGGGACAAATAGGCAGTAAGGTGGAGCGCCGGTGCTGTATCAGCTCTTTATCCATCCATGATGCTGACATGAGCATTTATCTCAAAGTGCTGCTGTGCTTACGTACAACCTCACAGCGCTCCTACCATCTCTGTAGACTTTAAAGTTTTGTTTAGACATCACAAAGATATTCTGATTATACAATATGATGCAGGTAGCCACCATACTGACCTACAGACAGCAGCTCCACTGTACTTACAGTGTTTGTGCAGGTCGCTGTTGATGTGGACATTGTCTGTCTGTCTGTAGTGCTGAAAAATATGATGAGTCAAGTTTCCTCTTGTGTTGTGTCTTGTATCTGAGATGGCCTTTCCACCTGTTCTCCTCTGTCTCCATCTGTTCTTTTACCCAAACCTATTCAGCATCACTCAACTTCAACCTTAACTAGCATTGAGTTAAGAGAAGACTTAAAGTAAAAAGAAACAACAGTTGCCTTTTTGCTTTAAATCGATGCATTAGAGCATTGTTTAGATGTAAAGGAGCCTCTGTGGATCAGAAAGAAGGAATGTGGCGGGAGTCCTGCCAGTGTTTCACAGCCACAGCTGTCCTGCTGACGTCCGCTCTCGCTGCTCCTTTCCTTATTTGTTCCTCTCCTCTGTCCTCCTTCCTTTTATAACTGAACATTGCTGCTCTGGTCTTCCTTTTAAGAGGAACAATGTTGGCAAGCAAACAAAGAGGAAAGATCTAGACTGTTAAAGGGATCAACTGGGTTGTATTTGTTTTATAGTTGTCACCATTAAGATGAGCGACTGCGGCCAAACTTTGATCAACAGTGATGAACGACGGAAAATCTAAGAGTCTGAGATGTAGAATTAAAACATTATGGAAAGTATGTTAATAGCTCAACTTATTTCCTCTGTGTGTCTCCTCTGAGCCCAGCAGCAACATCCCAGTAATGCAGGTGGAGATCCAGTGAACCCAGAAATGGAAATGAAACCTTTGCAGATGTCACACAGCCTTAAGTAACTGTGGCTCGGCTCTGCAAAAGTGGAGCCAAGCAGGCTGCGGTGTGAGGCGGTGGAGCGAGATAGGTCAATTATCCTCCTCTCAGCTCATACTGTGACTCAGATAGTCATTATGATGAGGAACTGTGATACGTCGTACTCGTCCTCTAGTCTAAAAATCAGGATTTCTCCACTGGCTACAGCTTGGGGAAGGTAGATTTTTCAGACTTTGCCTCCTTGCATCTGTGCACGATCATAATGTACGGGTGTAAGTTTACCTGAATTGTGCCTTGATGTTGCTGGGGCTGGAGGAGCGAGTCTGGACCTCCTTCTCCTGCTTCTCCCTCAGGATCCTCTCTGCTAGCAGGTAGTACGTGGCTGTGATGTGGTTGTATTTGTTGGTCTCCAGGGCTCTGAAATACACACATTTGCATCGTCAGCATACAATGATTAGTCGCCACTGATTGCAACTATTTTGATAATTGATGAATCATTTGGAATGGTTTTAAGACAAAAATGTCCAAATTATCTGATTCCAGCTTCTTAAATGTGAACATTTTCTGGGTACATATTTGGGTTGTGGAATAGTGGACAAAGCAAAACAAGACATTTGAAGACATCACACTGGGCTTTGGGAAAAAGTGATTGACATCTTTTTACCAGTTTTGGACATTTTAAAGACCAAATGTATTAATATTAACGTCCGATATTTGCCTCTCACAGATATATCGGTATCTGTGTTTATGTTGTCCGGTACTGATATTTTTGTGAAGATATAGGCTGCATATATGCATATTTGACTTACTTCAAGTTATAAACATATAAGATATAAGATCATATAAGATTATCAGGGTTTCATAACTTTTTTACTCCCTAATATCGGTATTGGCCCCAAAACTCAGTCTCAGGCCCTGTTTTAAAGATCAAACAATAATTCGATTAAATTGAAAAAATAGCTGGCAGATTGATTGATAATGAAAATAACCATTAGCTGCCTCCCTAGAGGAGGCACAACAACACAGCACTGTTTTTCCATCCAGTCAAAAATCAGGACTGGAGCAGGTCATGTTGCCAGGCGAGACGTGGTTGTCAAGTTTTAGATTCCCAATTATCTAACCGCAGTATTTGTATCGGCAGAGCTCCGAGTCTGCATTCCACAGAGACAGAGCAGAGACAATTCAACTGGACACAATTTGGAAGTGCAACATGACTGTACTCAAACCTGCCGGGACTCGTCTGAAGGAATGTTGCACATATTCAAATATACACATCTAATTAAAAGATGTTTTTAAGCACTGTCATTATTATTATGGTTCCCCAACACTAAAATAGAAGAATACTAGAGCATAATATTGATTTGCATTTGCATTTAAACAAAGTTTAATTCAAGTACAATATATGGTATTGCAGATATTACATTTACTTCTATACTTACCGTGTATATGAGGTGTTTTATAGGCGGTCATAAAGGAAGTGTTTTTGAGGGAATAACTATTTTTTCCCACCTATATAGCTTCTTTTTTCTAATACCTTAAAAATAATGTTAACATTATATTGCACATAATGTAGTACCCTTATTTTGCCTCATTCAAAACATTTTCATTATATTATCTTAAATCTTTCTCATTTTTCCTGTCAGGTTTGCTCATGGGAGTGTTAAAACTGTCTCACAACAAATTAAACAGTGTGTAGTGGTATTAGTGGACCAGAAACAATTAGACAATATTAATAGAGTATAAGACTCGCCATCAGAGCAGCACTGTACTGTGACAGAAAGTTAGAGGCTAGAAAAACTAAGTAGAGAGCTCCATGATTAAGAGGCAGTGGAGGGATGTTATACTACATTAACATTCAAGTGTCTTTCCCCTCATAGAGAGTCTGACTAGTTATGACTTGTTAGACAGGTCTGGACCAATCGCAGATGTCTTGTAAAACGCGCTTATACCTAAGAGAATATTCTAACCACTAACAATGAATCTGTTTATACAGGTGCGTCTTGCATGAAGCGCAATGTGTTTCTCCTTGGAAAAACCAACAATAGAAGACTCTAGAGGTTGAATTGTGAAACTATATTGTGTAACCTGTGCTATCCAAACCATCAAATTATAAACACACCAAAATAAACTCTACTTTTATAAGGCTTATACATTTTCAGTTTGTGATGACATTGTCAGAAAGGTGATATTTCTATTTTATGTTTATTACTGAGGTCATAGTGGGTGGTGGTATACTTGGGTGTATTATATTGAATGGTGTTCCTAATATTGTGCCGCCTTATATGTATCAGCTTCATAAAAGTAGAGTTTATAGCAGAGCTGTTGTATTGGATTGCATCAGATTGCACAGGTGTACCTCATGATGCCGCTGTGTGTATGATGCTATAGCCTGACCTTCTGACCCTGGTAAAATCCGTATAGAGAGAAGCACATCTTTCTACCTCCCTGTGCAGCCAGTAGGATTACAGCTTAAGTTCTGCATATTAATGAAACTAATCAAAACAGCTGGATATACACAGGAGGAGGGAGAGCATTTCTGGACTGTGTATGCGAGTACAGTGAGCTTCCATGTGTCTGTGTGTATGTGTCCTGTGTTTGTGTTTGTTGAGAGAATAATTCATACATAAAAGGGTAAGTGGGGTTAGAATTATATTTTTATATTTATTTCAAATATTACACCCCTGTAAAGTTGAAGTTAGAAAAACATAGACTAATAATAAAAGGTATAAAGGCAGGCATTTAACCAGATGGAGTGAAGCAGTCCTTACTTGAAATAAGCTGCCTAATTTGTCCTCTTTTTAAAGTTGAAAGAAATCATCTTTTTCTAATAAACCTCTGTGTTTAGTTTGAGTTTTCATGTTGATCTGTCGTCTTAATAAAACCTTTCCAGCAGCGCAAAGGGATTTGAGTCATTTACTGGTATGCTTTTAATGTGAAACATCTATATGAAGCGTTGCATTCCACTGACAGAAAAAATAGTCAAGTACAAAGGAAATAAGGTCGTAATTAGTGAATGGAAACAACATTTCTGTTGAAAGAGAAACTGGTGAGTATGACAGGAATTCACTGTTGTTGCTCACGAAATTAGTGGTGTGGGATTCCATGTGTGAGTCATTACAGTACAGGTATTTGACCTTCTGTCAATCTGTTCTCATGCAGCCTTGATTTGTTTGGAGCAGATTTTCTTAATACTGTATTTGTATATTTATTTTAATAGAAGTGTTGAGCTGGGACGTTCTGAAGGCCAACTGTGAACAGACTAATTGATTGCATTATCGATTAATCAGTTGGTCAATAAAGCGTCAGAAAGTAATGAAAATTCAGTTTGAATTTCCTGAACTTGAAGATGACATCTTTAAATGTCTTGTCCAGCAACCAAAGATATTTAGTTACCATCATGTATGATAAAGACTAGTTTTAAATCATCACATTTGAGAACACTTTTTAGCCATTTGCTTCATAACCATTATACAAATAGTTGAATAATGCTTATATTTCTAGAATATGCACTGTCATTTCCTTGACTCTGTCCAGGAAGTGTTGTTGCATGTCATTCCATAACTGTCCCTTCACTTCCTGTCATTTCTACTGTTACATAAAAAAATGCCAAAATACAATACAATACAATACATATAGTACTGAGCTGTTAGACCCGCCTGACTTAGCTTATCAACTAACACCATCTGTTTCCATTACATATGAAATTCAAAACATCCTATTTAACACTGTTTAGGACCTACTTTTTTGTTTTAAAGTTAAAAATATCCAAATGTTTGTGTGCGGTCTTTTTTGTGTAGCATCTACAGAATACACATCAAGGTATTTTAATATGAAAGGGGCTTATAAGAAGTCAGGTTAGGACTTTTTTATGGGACAGAGTAAAATAAATTGTTTGCTTTGGTTTTCACTGTTTCTGATTTTTCTTTTTTTTTAATAATCTTTGTTGGTGTCTTTAGTTTTTTATGCTTTTTGTGCTTCTTTGTGTTTTGCTTTATCTTCCATTATCTCAGGACCATGTTAGAAATCTGTGTCTGATAATCCATGAATAAAATCAATCAATCAATCAATCAATACATCAATCGAGTACACTTAAAAACCCTCAGCATATGTTAGGTGTCTCCTGTCAGCTCTGGTTGCAGCAGAACATAACAAAGGGTGAACTCTGCTGAAAAACCCTTCATCACAAACTTCTATTAATAAATCTGTTGCCGACGCCCTGTTTAATCAAGTGAGGGCACGGCTAATTGACTGGCAGGCGGAGGAATTGTGCGCTGAAGTGTGAGAGCCAATCAGAACTGTGTGCTAGTAACCCGAGCGAGCCGTGTAGTGAATGAAAAAGCTGGCAGACTTGGGAGACGTGGCCTCTTTGTAGCGTGCTGTCTGTGATGCTGAGGCAAGGTCTCTGCTGTGTGACACTCCAAGCTTCTGAGAGAGCTGCTGTATAAGGGTGGAGGGGTGGAGGGTGAAGCACGGCTGTAGTAGCACAACTGTAGTAACACGACGTCACACAGACACATCAAAGATTGATGCTCAGTGGGGAAGCCTGCCTCGTAAAAACTGCGTGCTACAGATGTACAGTATTCTCTCTCTCTCTCCTATTATCTCATAAAGTCATACACACACTGGATCACAGCGTATATGCAGCCACACACACGCTTGAATGAAAGGAAAAAGAAAGAGAACACACTGTAGGTTTTCTCTCACACCACAGCTAGCTCTGTAGAGGAAGATGAAGGTGAGCAGTGAAACGGGGCTGACAGGAACAAGTGCGAACTTGCAATCGTGCCTCTGAAATCAACAGCCGCTCTTTCTGATGCCTGTAAATGTTTCCTCATGCAGCTCGCCTTGTTTCTCTTCTAGCTGCAGGGCTAGAGAGAGGAGGGGGGGGGGGGCTTTCTTTACGTTAAACCTGTCGGCATGCTTCAGGCGTACTGTTGGCTTCAAGTGCTCTGTGTTATTTGGCTTCTCTCATGGGTGATTAAGTGCAACAGTTTACTGTTATCAGTGCAGTTGTGTGTGGATGTATGCAGGCTGTGGTTAGAGCTTTTTTCATTGGCTGCTTTTACTTCATTACATTTCCTGTTGTTTTTTTTTTTGTTGTTTTATTATTTCATTTTCTTCTTATCTTTGTTTTCCTTCCTCACAATTCTATTTTATCCATTTTTATAGTGACTATTTTTTATTTATTCATTATATTTGACTAATCTTTTATTATCTTGTATTATTTATTTTGTTTGGCTATTCTGAATGTGAACATTTTTAGCTGACTTTTGGTGTTTCCTCATTGCAGATTATGATAGCATAATGATAGTAAAGCACTGTGTGTTACATTACTATGTATAAAAAGTGCAATACAAACAAAATCTGCTTGCTTGATTGCAAATGTGTAGCAATCCTCTGCTGAAAACAGTGCCCAACAAATGCAGAAGTTTTAGGAAATGAATGAGCCTTCACAATAATGATTCATTAATCGCCAAGTATTTTTATAATTCATTATTTTGAATCATTTTTCCTTGATGAAGGTTGGATCGACTGAAACATGGTGACTCAATAAAACAGCAGTGAGTGAGACAGTGTGAAAGAGCTTTTTAAAAAAGAATTTGAATAATTTTTTTAAGACAAAAAGCCCAAATACAAGAACTCAGCTTTCCATATATGGACATATTGTGGTTTTGTTAGTGTTGTACCTTAATAAACTGAAACTCTTTGGGTTGTGGACAAAACAAGACATTTGAGGATGCCATCTTGGGCTCACAGATCAACATGTTTCACTATTTTAAACAACTACTAGCTGCAGCCCTGATGTCAGCTCTGTCCTTTAATGGCCCAACGGACAGTGGAAAAAGTCAAGAAAAAACCTAGCACTTTTTGCATTTATGAGACACACTTTAAATAAAAAAAGTTGAAAAATACAATTGTAGACAAATGAAGATGAAATTGGTCACTTGAATGAGTTTAGTCATATCATACACTACTGATACATGAAGCACTCACTCATCTTTCTTTGATTAAGGATATAGATCAGCTACTCACTCTACGATGGCCTCTCGGTCTGCGATGTCTCCCAGCACCATGCGCTGGATGATGCTGTTGTGTTCCTCCTCTGACAGGTTTTTGTGGGAGACCAGGGGAGTGTTGTACTTGGTGGCGGGGGACGGGTCCACGCCCTGCAGCCAGGCGTGGCTCTCGATCTCCTCTAGGGATGCTCGGCGCTTGGGGTCCCTCTGAAGCATACGATCTATCAGACTGGAGTCGTGAAGAAAGGGTGAGGGGGATGGGGGGAAGAGATAGCACAGACTTTAATTTCAAAATCGCAGCGATCCTATAAACGCTTGTGTGTGGCACCGGTTATTTTAGTTGTATTAAACATGAGGTGCTGCTGGGTCCTGAAGAGACCCCATCTGCATACTTGTGGAAGTACTTGTGCTGGCTGACTGCTTCCCAGGTGCTGGAAGGTTTCCACCTGCTCCACCACCTGCACCCCCCCCCCCTTCAGCCGGAGGGAAAGGACCTGTCACAGCCATGTTGTCATTGTAATTGATGAATGACCTGGGTCAATACAATGTTTAGTCTGTCACAGCAGTCTCGCCTGACTCGTGTTGACTTGTTTGTTTTTATTTTGGTGCCTGATGACCTCAGAAGACTTTTTAGTAGATAAACTTGTTAGTTTTTGATTCGATTTACAAATGGAGCTGCATGAATTCTCACAAAAGAAACAGGCACTGCTGAAAATGACGCCTTTGGGCGACTCCAATATGTATTTTAGGGTGTTCCTATTACACTGGTGATAACACCCCTCTTAACCTGATCTTAATATACAAGTTGGAACTTTCAAAACTCCTTAAAGCCACAATATGTCATTTCTACTACTGTGGGTCTCTCAATCAAAACAATAACAAAATGTTTGATGACGTTGTGAAAAAGTGTGGGATCATGGGAGTTGTTCTGTAATTGTTAAACTGCCATCATTTACATCATTGAAGTCAGCTTCTTCCGGATAGGTTTACATCAGGGTTCTTTGTTCAGAAGGTTTTTACTGGGAGCTGAATTATCTGCACAGGTCCTTACAGATAAAACACTAAATAAAAGTAGTTTCACGAAAAAAGAAAAAGTGTTTCACCCATGCTGTTTGGTGGACAGAGTAGACCTGTCATGATAACTACTTTTATTGGACGATATATTGTCTCAGAAATAATCACGATAAACGATATTATTATCATTTAAAGATCATTTTATACCACTGATATGATGATAATATAATAGTATAATAATGTAAGAGGGGGTGGGATTTGTGAGTGGGGGCTACACTTGTGTAAAAACACAGACTGTCATTATGGTTGGGGACAGAGTTATTTACCTTTAATTGTTCTACAGTCTCCACTCAGGACGTACACAGTGAGGAATGGAGGACACTACTTGTTTAGACAATGTGACATGAATAGCCTCTTAGCTGCTAATGTGAAGTGTGGCAATACTGAGGTAAAAATATGATCAAGGTCATGTCCATGTGTCATATGATAAGTCCATATATAGACATGATGATGTTGAAATAGGTTATTGTACGTTAAGTCGATAATGTAATTATTGTGACAGGCCTAACCACAACACTGACACATGCCTAAAGGGGGTACGACACCATTGACAGGAGACCAAAGGAAACTGCGGAAAAGTTGCGTATTGGTCTTTTGACACTGCACAATTGACACATAATAGCCTCAGGTCTCAAGCTGCTGTTGCTTGAAACCTCTATAGTGTATTTAGTGTAAGGATAGGCCCTTCATTCATCTATATCTACTCTGGTTACTTCAGTTTAGATGCTACACAATTTACACTCTAACACGACTTTAACAGACGCCATTAAGAGGAGCCTTAACCAGCCTCAAATCAGGTCCTAATTAGTGACTGTTTTTAAATGGGCTCCTCTGCAGCTGTGTCCGTTCACATAATCTGTCTTGGATTGTCAAGATAGAGAGCGACGCAAAATCTAAAGGCTCTGACAGTCGTTTGAAAGAAGCTTAGTGAATGTGCCAGCAGCCGCTATGGGTGGACACTTCCATTTTTGTGTTTTAGCCAATATTCCAGCTGTCTTTTATTTGAATAGTCTAACTTGTTTTGTTGCCATGACACACGCTACGCCAAGTCATTGAATATACGCTGTGCTATATACTGTGACAGACCGTGTGAGACATCCGCTTTGACAAAGCCGAGCATGTTCGTCTATACAGCTGCTGGGCCGGCAGATTAAATTCCATGCAAATGACACTGTTGAAAGCAAAGAGATTGGGCTTTAATAGGATTGGGTGGGATATGGGATCTAGTGAGATGACTAAAATTAATACAGGAGGAGAAAAAAAAAAAGCATCATGCGCTCAGAAGTAAGCCATCGTTGTCATCTGTATAATAACACAGACAACTAAAGCATAGATACTAGGTTGTACATTTTACAGATGACAAAGCTGGAAAATAAAAATACACAAATACATAAACAAGGAGAAAATAATTGTTTTAACCAGCCTTAGTAAATACTGTCATTGTAAGTAGTGTCCCAGAATATTTTGTTTGCTTTGCTCCCTATGTAATATGATTCTTTCTTTGAGTGTTTTTAGAGAGAATGAGGACAGCCATCCATCAGCATATTCACACACACACACACACACACACACACACACACACACACACACACACACACACACACACACACATACACATACACATACACATACACACACACACACACACACACACACACTAGACTAAAGCTGATAAACCTGTGTAGCCAAGCCCAGTGCATTTCAGCTCATTTTGGCACAGCTGAATTTATTATTTATTTTTTTTATCCCCCCCAACTCTATCCAATCCCCCCCGAGTGTGTTGGCGCTAAAGTAGAAGTGGAGCATGGGATGGAAGCTACAGGCTAACAGGCTGGGCAGAGCAGTGCACTGCTGTCTGTCAGTCATGCTGGGGATTAGTCAGAGCAAGCGAGACTCCCTGAGGACCACGACCAGCAGCAGCAGCAGCAGCAGAGGCAGTAGAGAGGAGATAGAGGCAGCAGGAAGGGCTCGTCTATCTCTGCTCTGCTGCTGCACTGATAGCAAACATGCACTAAGCGCGCACACACACACACACTATCAGATTCTTCTTAAAACAATTTTTTAAGGAAAACCTCAATGTGAATATTTGTAGCTTTATATTTTGTGATGGTAAAATGTGTTTAACAGCAACTCCTCCACATGTCCATATTTGTTATTTTTTCTTCATCACTTGCTCTCCTATAGAGCTCAATTTGTGTCATTTCTTACTTGCTTGTGTCTTACTTGCCTCTATTGTACTGTCTTGTGTTTGATGTTAAATATTTTGCTTTATAGTTATGGAATAAGAGGGGTTGAAGAGTTTCCCCTGTATTTCAGATGTGTCTCAGGAGTCTCCTAAATAGTTTAACGATTCTATAAGCTTACATTATGACCACACCAGTTTCATTTACTTTATAAAAGGACTTTAGCGGACAGCTGACTTTGGACACATTTGAAGACTCTGGGAGACCGCACCTTCTAGTCAGCAGCACCAAAGCTTTGGAAAAGTCTCTCAATAACCTTAAAGTTCTTGGATAATGTGGACTCATTTAAAAAGCACCTACAAATCCAGCTGTTAAGACAGGCATTTAGGTAGTTGATTTTATACATTGTGAATGTGAAGCACTTTGTGACTGTTGTCTGTGAAATGGGCTATATAAATCCACTTCACTTATTAAGAATACTACAATATCCATGAGCCTCAGGTGCTGTTGCTATGTTATAGACCTGTCATGATGATTACTTTTGTTGGATGATATATTGTCTCAGAAATAATCACGATAAACGATATTATTGTCATTTAAAGATCATTTTATACCACTGATATAATGATTATATAATAGTATAATAATACAAAGGGGTTGGGGGTGGGATTGGAGAGTGGGGGCTACACTTAACTGCCATTACGGCCCAGGAGAGAGTTATTTACCTTTAATTGAGTGAGGAATGGAGGACACTACATGAAAAGCCTCTTATGGAGCTTTTCCACTATACAGTTCTAGCACTACTCGGCTCGACTTGTTTTTTGCATGTCCACTAGGGATAGTACCTGGTACCTGGTTCTTTTTTAGCACCTGCTCTGGCAAGATTCCAAGAGAGCTGAGCTGATACTAAATGTGACGTCAACAGACTGGCCGCTGATTGGTCAGAGTGTCGTCACTGGAAGAGTCATGAGCCGTCTGACACAAGAATCAAAGCCGGCATTTTTAAATATCGGCAACAGCGTGATGGAAAAGGTCGTTCCTGGAACCAAACCGAGTCGAGTTGAGTCAAGATAGTGCTAGAACTGTATAGTGGAAATGCCCCATTAGCTGCTAATGTGAAGTGTGGCAATATTGAAGTCAAAAAAGGATCAAGGTCATGACCATGTATCATACCATAAGTCCATATATAGACATACTGATGTTGATAATGATGTTATTGTATGATAAGTTGATAATGTAATTATTGTGACAGGTCTACAGTCACAAATCAGAGCAGTAATCAATTCAAAATGCTTTGTTGTTGAAGTTACAAACAGCACCATAGTCTCTGAAGTCACTCCAAAGTGAAGCATTTCTCAATAATGTAACCTTTCATTATACACATGATTGAATTCATAAGCTTGCTGATTGGCTCTTTCTGGCCAAAACGCACTTAGAGAAGTAAATCTTTATGTACACAGTAAATCCAAGCTATAGAAACACTCCAACTGTGATTCATATTAGATTGTCTATTGGAAAAATGATTTACGTCACAAACCAGGATCGCCTGAAATAACTCCTCCCACTTCACAACTTCTTTAAGGACATCGCACATCATTAATCCCTCAGTAAAGTGCAAACACACCCACCTCAGCACTTAAAGTGGTGCTGTACAAACAACGCCCGTGTGTGGGCTTACACAGAAAACAAAAGGCCTTGCTGCTTTAATACAACAAGTTTCATGCATGACTGACAGTCCACAAATCAAAGCGTGTGTATACTTGAAGATTGTTCCTGCTAACACTAACTGGCACACCACATCTTACAAGCCACAGATGACTGGCTGGTGTTATAACACAAGCAAGAGAAGGATGTCCTCTTGAACTCTTACAGTACATGAGGGACTCTGTGTCTCGTCTCATCCCTCTGTTTGTCTGTCCCTTGGGTGCTGTACTGACAGAGAGAGAGAGAGAGAGAGAGAGAGAGAGAGAGGCTGTAAAGTAGTTGCCGTCACACGAGCACCCTCCCCGCTCTAACATTCCCTCCAACTACGGCTTTCACACACCCACGCTGTTTTATAATAGCTAGTTTACACTTTCTCAGAGGAAGGTGTGTTTCTAAAGTTAGTGAGAGATCCCACTCACCTACGATGTAGGGACCATGAGAGAAAAATCAGACCTCCTTTCAATTTGGATCAAATAAACAACCTGACTCACTAAATCCCCATTCTTCTAACGCATCCCAGAATATGTAATGGAATATAAAAGAGGGTATTCAGTGTCTGTGTGTGTGTGTGTGTGGTTGGTACGGTAAGGACAGGAAATGAAGGAACACAGTGTTCTATTATTGCGACTGGCTCAAAAACGCCGTCCACGAAGTCACACTGTGAGAAAGACATCGAGACATGAGCTAAGGTGCATCTGTCTGCTATTGATTGGTGGTGACGGTGGCGAGGGTGACACTGGTCATGACACGGAGAAGTGGGTGGGTGTAAAAACAAACATTTTATTTCCGGTCTAATCCCTAGCAAATCTAAATCATGGATAGTAAAAACAAACAGGAGGAGGAGGTTGTGTGGGAATCGGAAAAAGCAGAGCCGGCGAATAATTAATTAATTGAGGCGTGTAAATGCTTTTTCGTGAATCGACGGGGGAATAGAGAAAGCAGAAAAGACAGAAGCACTCTCGCGCGGAGACGAGAAACAAACACACGTATTGGAGAGAGAAATGAGGAAGACTGTGTTCATCCAGTCACTTGGAACACAGAGCAATTGGAGAACAGGAGAGTGGACTATGTGGGAATTTTGTACGGAGAGGATACTTGACCTGAAGTATATGTTGAAAACTGAACCAGAGAATCAGATCATGATCACTAACAGACTGACAAAGGCAAACTACACTCCTGTACCCCTCCACTCATCAACCCTGACCGATATATCGGTCAGCTGATATTGAACGATATTGGCCTATCACAGATCCATCACTATGAGTTTTTTTTAAAAAGTTATATAGGCAGAACTTTACGTGTATTTAATCCTTTTTCTTAATTCAACTTTAATACATACATGTTTTTTTTTATTTAATTTTTTTAAAATATCATTTTATTGTTAAACTATAAAATGTTACATATTTTTGGCAAAAGTTTTTGATAACTACATTTGAGGGATGACTGCAAAAAAAAAAGTATGTTTATGTAAATGTTCTGTATACATAAGATTATCAGCCAGTATATCGATGCCGGAATTTTTTTATTCCCTAATAATCAGTATCGCCCCCAAAAATTCAGTATCATTCAGGTCCTAATATAAGCAATGGTAAAATGCAGGCCAGTTAAGCTGCCTATAAAACAGCAGTCCACACTGCTCTAAATCAATTAGCACTCTTAGAAAGTGTGAAATGTCAAAATGGTTTCATATTGTTTCTTGTCAGATGTTTTGTTCTTTCAGCAGAGCTAGTGTATAATGGCACAGCAGTTAAGGTGTGCAGGTTGAATTAGTTTTCCTATTTTATACTGTTGTTTGATTTTGAGACTGATTTATTAACACTGCAGTGTATTCATGACTTGTACAAAACAGTTGAAGAGAACTCATGTTTACCCCATACTGTGTCTTGCAGTAAAATTGAGTAAGATGAAAATAACGCAAGTAAGTTTACCTTCTTCCACATTTCACCGTCCTCACACTTACAGCAGCAGACGAACTCCGCTCCTATTCAGTTACGAGTCAGAGTCGACACTGCAGAAACGTGATATTAGCCTTCAAACAATGCGGCATCTTTTCACTAGTGTCAGCAGCTGTGTATAGAAATATACATTTTATAGTGGAATTACCACACGGATCACCAAAGGTCGACACAATCTAACCCCACCATGACACAATCACATGTACTTATATGCCTTTCTTGCTAAACCATATTGAGATGGTGTCACTTCCTGTGATGAGCATTCATAGTTTGCTCTTCTGTTGTCAGAATGGGCTGATGGGCAGTGCAGGAGTGGATTGGTACTCTTCTCTGCGGTATTCCTCTGTGTGGTAGACCTTAGACTATTAAAAACACATTACTAAGCCAAACTGATGTTTCCTTCATCAGGAAGAGTCTGGTCATGTTAGTTTGTTTTGAAACGGCTCCAAAGAGTTATAACAGCAATCATGTTTTCTGTCTCTAGAGAGTAGTTCAGTGTAAGACAGAAGCTACTTAGCCTTTATGAGAATGTGGTTGTGTTTACAGCTTCAGGAGCTTGTTGTGCTGCAAATCACAGCCTCTTCACTGTATACTGAAGCTCTTTGAGAGTTCTTTGCACTTTTACTGGTCTTCTCCCAAAGTGAAATGGTGTGTCAATGTGCGCCACTAATGCCTGAGCTATGTGATAGCACTGATGTTTGAGTGTAAAGACATAACATCAGGTTATATTATGATGGTTTTTATCAACATCTGCCTCTTTTGTTTCTGTCGTCAACAAAAGGTGGAAAAAAAGACGCTGGAAATTTTTCTGAATGCAAAACTATTCAGATATTGTCATGCAGCCATATAAAACCAGTCTCAGAGCCCATCAGATTGCTCACAGCTGCCTCAGCTTAGCACTTCAATCTAGTCAGATCTCTCCTTCCACTCGGAGGAGATAAGCGTTTATTTCCTGTGTCTAAAAATACTGTGATGTGCAGCGAGTGTGGAAATAAAGAATTGGCCATCGTACAGCGATGATGCCGCTACGCTTGTGCCAGTGAAACCCACTCGTTACCCGTTGCGTCAATTCAAAAAAAAAGAGAATCTATTGCTGTCAAAGTGAAATTAGAGTGGCTTCTATTTTTTGATAAAGCTGAAGTTTGTCCTCTTCCTGTTTCTGCAAGTCCAATCTGATCCAGCAGAGTATGAGCGACTGTGTTTGACGATCCTGCAGAAGGTATTCAGCGCAATGGGCGTTGTCAGAAGCACAAATTAAACGCTGCAACGAACAAAACAAGAAGATGATTTCTCTGCAGTCAGTAGATACAATAATGACTGAACTCTCATTAACCTGGAACAACAAACTGGCTCAGGAAGAGAAAAAAAAACTGCTTCATGAATATCTTCTTGATTAATCTTGGCCAGAGTCGTTGAAAACAACCCCCTCCTCTCCCAAGCTGGAGAGAATTAATTAGTAGAAAATTAAGAGTGTGATTTACTAACACATGGTTAATTATGCAGTTGTTAATATATTTGACTAACTGCCCAACTTATTTTGAGTGTGGAACATGTGTTGTTATCTGCGGTTGGACTCGGCTGCTCTGCAGCTGGGCTGCTTCGACTGCTTGAAGGGGTTCAGCATCTGCCACATTCTGGAGCAAATTGGTCTGCAGGGCCTGGAATAAATCAGCGTGGCTACTGCTTTATTCCACAATGCACATACTGAGGGAACCAGTTTAGCTATAGCTGACTACAGAGACTATACATTTTTGGTAGAGCTTCTTCTTCTATAGTACTTTTAACATGGCCACATACAGTATTTGTGACTCAGTATGACGCGGCAGTATGATGTTACATGAAGTCATCTTCTGGTATTATACTGCATGATCACAGTTTATTCTCTGATACAAACACATCATTAATAAAACTCTGAGGATCTGATGTCTTGTTGCTGTACATGACTTCTCATAAAATGTGTGAATCTCTAGCTATATTTCGTACAATGATGTTGGATGTATCTCCAATAGAGAGGTGATAGTCACTGGTATCTTTTCATCTATAAAGCCCTTATAGGAAAATAACCCCCTCACCTTTCTGCTGTTACTGCTCTGTCACTTTACCAAACCTGCTCTTCAGACTGGCTTTCACTTCATGTTCCACAAGTTCAGTCTGAACTTGGAAAAACTGCTTTTAGCTTTACCGCACCTGAACTCATGGAGCCCCACTTAAATAAATACATTTATACCTTTTGGACATTTTAGAAATGTGATCTTAGAAGCAGAGTAGAGGTTTCTGGCATAACTTTACATACTTCCAAGGTGCAGTTTTTTCCTGCTTTTTAATGACCCTGTTTAAATGCTGTTTGTAATGTGTTTTATGATGACCCTGATTTAGGCCACAAGCCAAAACTCATTGGTCTAACAATAAAGTTGGTTTATACTACAAGTGTTGCTGAAGCTTTGACTTTTTTTTTTTTTTTTTTTAGAAAATTAATCTTAAACATCCCAACATTTACTCATAATTGCTTTGTATAATTGCAATTATTTCTCGTTCTTGCTGTTGCTTTCCTTATCTGTCTATGTAATTGACTCAATGTCACTGTAACTGTGGGTTACCTTCAATGATCTCTTGAATATAAAAAAAGGTTAATAACCCAACTGTATTCTTCAATTGTGCTGTACTTGTGGTAGCATTGGTAGTATTGAGTTGTTCTCATAATAAAGCTAACAAATAGAACATATGTGGGATTAGACATTCAGTAAGACTGCAACAATGCAGAGCTCGTGCACACATTTTGCTTTTGTGGTTGATGTATCGCAGCGTCTTCACAGATATGAGTGCGAGATGTTCCACTGTGGTTTTTGCTGAACTGAACTGTGCAGTTGAACTCAGTCATGTCATATTGTGATACTAGTTAATACTTGTTGAGACAGGAAGAGGTGTGGTTTAACAATGACCACAGAAGAGAGTTAGCGATGGTAACATAATTAGTGCTAAGAGCTAATATTAGACATTCCTGTTGCTGCATGAAGGCTGTGTGACTGAAGAATTATGAGTCATGGCATAAAACTGAACAAAACAATTAGCTAGAAAGAACTTGGTATATGACACATGGTTTATAGACAGTGGGGCCCATCCATACTGTGTGCAGGATTCTGGTGTGAAGTCATTGCAGTACGGTTACAGGTCAGCGCCCCCGATTGCAGACTACAGGCCGTGTCAGCTTAATGGAATTGGCTGTTCTCCAAACACACATATACAGTATGAGGACTGGTAGCTGGACTCAGACAGTGAGTGAAAACTGGGATAGACACAGTAACACGTAGAGGGATGTAGTGTTAAGTGGGGCAATTGGGAATGAACATACAACACACCAGGCTCTGTATTGGCCTATGTCTGGTTATAAAGGTGCCATTTCTTTCCAATAGCATCCATTAAAAACGGGTCCCCTAGTGAATGTGTGTATATGTCACTCACTCTTTGCAGGCGCTGGAGACGTGGGCCGGTACAGTGTATTTACAATCCATGATCATGGTGAGGGTCTCGCTGTCGTTGGCCTCCTGGAAGGGGGGCTGGCCGCATACTAGCATGAACAGGATCACACCTAGACTCCAGATATCTAGAAACAGAGAGAGGGAGACAGTGTAAATCCATGTGAAGTGTCAAATAGATATTTAGCCCATTGAGATCGAGCATGCAGTATTAAAAGAGTACACAATATTAAGTATCACAACATATGAAGTGCAGATAAAGTGTAATAAAACATACATCAATTACATAAGGCATACATACATACATATATACATACACATTTAAGGCATATATGATTAAACCACGTGCAAATATTACAAACTATTTCTGATGTGGGATTTTCTGATTGAAGTTTTGATTATAGAGGACATATTCTGCAGTCTATATTTATAATCTGATGCTGGCATGATTTACAGTTAAAAAGAGCTCCTTAGATAGCTAACCCATCAGTTCAACCTACGACGTCATCATGTTAGGTAAGTAAATATCTGGTCTAATACATTTTTTCCATTTTTTTTCTCTATTGGCTAGACTGAATCATTTGTATGCAACAAGGAATTAGTAATATATTCATTTATATTCAAAATCTATAAATGTTGATGTAACCGCTGCTGATAGAAATGGCTTATGTAACACTTTCACATATTTTTATAACACCCAGCAGCATCTACAATCAAGCTACTGACTTATAAATTTGCTCAAAAAGTTAAGTGATGAATGTTTAGCACCTGATTTGGTCCAAGTCTAAATATGGTTTATTGTGTGTGAGTGTGCTTCAACTGGTACATTTTTACAGTCTGTTTTATCATACAGGATTTTATCAATAAAAAATATATCCGAGACTGCGCTCCCCTTTTCTTTAATCACATTATCTGTGCATATGGAAATCTGAATGGCAGTGACAGACGTCACAGAGAAGTTAAATCTTGCTGATTCAGCTGTATTGACTTTGTTTCAGATGATGCTGGAGCGGGAAAGACATGGTGTATCTTTTTCCTCCTGTGCTTTCATCTAATGTTTTCCGTACGTCTTAATAAATACTGACTATAATGGAAATAATAAAAAATGGGTATTGGATGGAAACCAGGAGACAGTTATAGGACGGATGCTGTCCTGAGAGAGAAGCGTGAGAGGAATGTCCTCCGGTAAATGTCACTGCTGTCCTGTCTTCTTTCATGCTCCTGTGGCATTTTAAGCTAATTCTATTTGTTCACAGGTGCGATACACACACGCTAATAGTGTGAGCAAAGAAGCGGCTGATGGTTTATGTGTTTCATTGAAAAACAAACTCCTTGTTATCACGGAAAAAGGGTGTGTGTGACGACGCTATAATGAATGTCAACTCAATTCATCTGTGTTTGTGTGTGCTTATTGGAGTGTGTATGTGTGCAACTTGCCTGAAAAGACAAACTGTCAGCATGTAGAAGCAGCCAATCATATTTTATGTGACCAAAAAAACACATGAGCGCACGCACACACCTTGCTCCAGCAGTTTGAACCGTGGTAACAGAGTTAATAGCAGGAGAACCAGCTTCTGGCATTTTGCTAGGAAAGTAAACATCCTGTCACTAAGTTTAGTATGTAGAGCCCTTAAATCTCTCTCTCTCTGCCTTACAGCTGAAATACACCAGGCAGCATGGCCACAGCAGAGTGTGTCCATTATGATCAAACTCTGCCCTCTCAACCTGGACCCTGCTACAACAGGAACTGGAGCTAACTTCTTTTCCAGACATTAGAGAGAGCTTCTTTGGGAACTTGTTCTTGTTCTTAGTATTTTAATCTGTTTGTCTGACACTTTGCACATCCACCAACGTTGTGTGTTCTGTACTGATTTGTCTGGAAGTCAAGTGTTGCGCTGTATAGTTATGTTGTCTAGTCATGATGACAATGTAGGCTTTACACGATCAGGAGTTTTGGGGCCAATCACCGATCAGTGAGTTTAAATAAACTGATCACCGATCAGTGAGTTTAAATAAACCGATCACCGATCAGTGAGTTTAAATAAACCGATCACCGATCAGTGAGTTTAAATAAACCGATCACCGATCAGTGAGTTTAAATAAACCGATCACCGATCAGTGAGTTTAAATAAAGCGATCACCGATCAGTGAGTTTAAATAAAGCGATCACCGATCAGTGAGTTTAAATAAACCGATCACCGATCAGTAAGTTTAAATAAACCAATCACCGATCCGATCACGTCTTCTTTGTCGACGCTCCGTTTCTTAAACTGGGCATGCTCCTCCTCGTGTTCTCTATCCAGGTACATTTGTGCTGTTGAAACATTTTGCAGATGCTTCCTCACGAGGTTCTTTAGTGTTGCACAGATTGTTAAATAGCTTGTGTTTTATCTGTCTGCCCACAACACCCACATGTTTGTTTGAATCCGACAGCTCATGATTCAAGATTCAAAAAACTTTATTGTCCGTCACATCGTGACAGGGCTCAAATCTAACTGTCAGATTCAAACAAACATGTCGGTGGTGTGGAACTTGTTCAGAGTAAATGAGACAAATAAAACACAAGCCATCTGCAAAATGTTTCAACATGACGACATTGATCGGATCAGTGAATTAAGATTTTATGCAAGACTCACTAATTGCATAAAATGCAAAATATCGGCCGATCCGATATAGCTTAATGAGATCACTTGTACTAAATCTATCAAAAACCATGACTTTTAGAGCATGTGGGCATCATTGCTGACATCCACGCTGGATTCAATGCATCTTGCTATTAGATATGGCTTATGACAGATTTATTGGTATCGACATAAATGTTGTCCAAAATGTACCACCCCCCCCCCCCCCCCAGATTAAATGTAATATTTAGAACAATTGTATTCCATTAGCTTTATTTAATATAAAAAGTTATAATGTAAGAACTAATGATAACTAGTTGATATGGTACTAAACCACATAAACTGCCATTGACTCATATGTACATGTATTTTTTGTTCTTTAGTTTCTTATAGTTATTTATAATTGATAAATTCCCAGTGTAGTTTATGGTTTCAGTTCACCATTCAAATGAACTGTAGGGCTGCTGCTGTTTTCCAAACATTGCCAGATTCTAGTCTGAACGTGACATCAGACACAGACACACAGACACACACACGGGGCCGATATTTGAACAAGTTAATGAAACAAATATTGAAGTACTTCTCCTAAACAAATAGTGTACATCCTGACATACTTGTATAACCACAAACAAACATTGTGTCGCTTGGTCTGAACAACATTTGCATGCTCGGCAGAGACAGTGGAGCCAGCTCACTCAGGCTGGAGGAAGAAGAGAAAAGAAAAAAAAGACATCACAGCGGCTCTCATCCAGTATTGGCAGCTCTCAAGTAATTACCATGATGAGGATTTTTAAGTAACTTTCTAATTAAGCTCAAATGCTCTGATGCCCTCAATACTTAATGGGTTGGCAGAATGGAGCAGAGAAAATGCCAGATATTCAAAATTCCTGCTTTTTCTTTTTTTTTTTTTGCAGAAAAGCCTGATGAAGACTTTTTAGCTCCCAGCTGATCTTTGAGTTAGTTCTCTGTTAACAGTGATGCATTGTAAATAGTCTTCAGACTTGACTTTGCAGGGTTAGTATGAGCGTTGTAGGACTTGGCCCTGGGCTAAAGCCAATGCTGTGTATAATTAAAGTAAGTGAGTGGTCATAATGAAAGGGAACAATAATGAGCTGGAGTTGAGGTCATAGTGCTTTTACACCATTTGAAGTAGAAGCTCAATTAATTGGAGCCAATTGGTGTAATTAACTCCTGTTTGAATGGTTTCTGTAACTGTTTTGATAATCGGATAATAGTTTTAATCACTTTCTTTAGAAAATGTGCCAAAAACAATGCTAGTTTCAGTTTCTTAAATGTGATCATTTCATTATTTTCTTTGTCAAATATGATCATTAACTTCATATCTCTGAGATTTGGATTGTTGGTTAGACAAATGGTGACATTCAAAGATATCACCTTTGATTCTGGGAAGATATCTTTCACTTTTATAACATTTAATAACGACCAATCTAAAATCATTCTAGAAATGAACCACACTTCATCACAACATAACTGCTCTCACTATCATATATCATACATCTGTAAATGATCATCTTTCTTATTACACTTGTAACACCTCAGTTTATGGTTTTGTTTAGCCTTAGTCTGCATTTGTCTGTATTTCTTTAAAGTACAGTAAATACTAGTAAATACTTTACATTGCTTTAAATGATAACACTTAATTGTTTAAATAACTTGTATTTAATGTATAATGCTTTAAATGCTAAAAGATTTTAATTAATTTAATTAATTTATAATAATTGTTTAATTTATAATAGTTAATTTAAATTGCTTTAAATGCTAAAAAATAAATAAATGCAATTCATTTATAATATGTATGTTTGTATTATATTAATTATAATTAATTTACAATGCTTTAAATGCTTTTTAATACTTATATTTACTTTAATTGTACCTCACCATAGGAGGACCACCTGATGAGCTCTTATACGTTTCATTGTGTTCTCTATTCCTAACCTCACTGTTCTGCATGTATTATGTATATTTCTTGTCTTATGTTCTTTTTTTCCCTTTTATGTACAATACATTCAAATAAAACAAATAAAAAATCAGACAAAAACGATTTAAGAGTAAAATTAGAGATGAAATTAATTGTTCATAAGAATAATGGTTAGTTGTAGCCTGAATAGCTTTCATCAGATCCAATGTGAAGACACAGCTGTGCTCCAGCAGCATGGCTGCATCCGCTCATGTCTACAGAGCCTGACTCTCTCATACTGTCTGTCACTGCTACATCAAGCATGGTACAGGAGAGGAGAGGAGAGGAGAGGAGAGGAGAGGAGAGAAGAGAAGAGAAGAGAAGAGAGGAGAGGAGTCCCTGAGGCACACTTTCTACCGGTTCCATTTCATGTTCAGTCAGCTCAGCAGTGGTGAAATAAAAAGACAATATAAACAGTGGACACAGGGCACATATGAAAGCAAAAACACACACTCTGTAGCATCACAGGATAATCCCTGTTTTCTGTCTGACATCCAGATGGCATTTGTTCTGAGAGTGAGGGGTAAGAGCAAGGCAGGAGTGAAAAGGCATTAGTAACACTGAGCCACTACTAAAGCTTAACAAATGGATGGACTGTCACAAGGACAACAACAGAAACGCTTCATGATTATATCTGAAAAATGCTCATTTTGTTCCTAACCCCCGTTTTAACGTGTCACCTGCTCATGTTCTCATTTGGCCCCAAGTGTGTGTAATGGCTCTCAGTGAAGAGACAAAGCCTTTTCATTTTAGGGATATGTTAATGGACTGAAAAGCTGCCTCAGAGGAGTAGAAGATGATGATGCTGCACTCTGGACTAAAAAACCTCCTGTCCTAACATAGTAACATCACGTGGCCAAAGATTTGTTAGAACTCATCCTAGGAAACCTGGCAGGTGATTGGATGAAGCACCTGTCAATCACTGTAGAGAAAGGTGAGCTCAGTGTGACATCAGTTTACCTACTAACTGCTCAGTGTATCAATTAGACCTGCATAGTAGGATCAGGATCAGGCTCTCACACTCAGCGAGGCTGCGGCTGAGTGTGTAAGTAAGTGTGTGTGTGTGTGTGTGTGTGTGTGTGTATTTCTACTAGGGCACATTACAGCTTCACTGGAAATCTCATAAATCATGGACTTGATGTGCTCTGTGTAAACTTCTTCTTCTCCTTCCAGTTTGAATGTAGTCTCTATCTTTTGAATGGGGTCACACAGAGGGAGCTTTGCTTGGCTCTGCATGTTGTGCTACCTCCCGAGGGTTGGCGCCTACTTCTGTAATAAATGACAAGTGAATTACTGTGTGTCCGTGGATATATTATTCCCTGTATGTGAGGCAGTGACTGCTCATGAGTCTGCTTTGGTTGGTTCTTTTTTGGGGTTTGTGGGATGCTGTGATTGGGCCTAAAGTTGATCTCAGTACTGGAGCAATGTGCTAAAGGGCTGAGTGCAGGTGAATACAGATCAGCAGGTGTGATTATATTAAATACTCTTGTCAGCCTATCAGATCACTGCTCTCATAGCTCAGAGTATTTTTTCCCATCAGTTAGTTACTATAGAATATGGTTACATAATGTTCATAGTTAATGTTACACAACAGTGTTTAAACCGCAGTGTGACTCAAAGATAAAAGATGCTATAAAGAAAGTTAGAAAAGAGGCTGATGGTGAGCCCTGCTAAATCAGCGTCTCCTTCTGGCACAGCACTTCTCAGAGGCTGCAGCTTTATCAACATATATCAGTCTCGCTGCCTTCAGATGCTGCAGGGATTTAATGAAGTGAAGGAGCAGATTTTCATACAGTGTAAAGCAGCTATGGAGAAAAAGTGCTGAGTGAAGCTTCTGTAAGATGTACAGGTCTTAAATGTGCTGCAGGGAGCTTTAGACCGTGACTTGCAACTTTCTGTTTTGTACTGAAAGCTATTTGTGCTGATTCATTGTATGTTTTACACATCATTATGTTTTTCAGTCTGTTGGTAGATGTATTTTTTACTTTGTTTTAATTTTTGGGTTTATTTATTTTTATTTTATTTATTTTTAAGTGTTTTTTATTTTAGTTTATTCTGAAGTATTTTTGTATTTTAATTTATTTTAAGTTTTTTTTATTTTAATTTATTCTAAAGTATATTTTATATTAATATATTATTAGGTTTTTTGTTTATTTTTTAAATGTATTCTTAGGTGTATTTATTTATTTAATGTATTTTAGTTTTTTATATTTATTTTTATGTTTATTTTTTTATGTTGTAAAACTGCTGTGAGAGGAAAAATGTCAATATACTGAAACAAAACGTACTTGTGCTATGTAGCTGCTTTGAGTGTATAAAAATGCCAAGGAGCTGGAAAATAAAACAAATAAGAGAAAGAATTGCACCATAATGTATAATGTCATTTCCATTTTGTTAAAATGGATTTCATTAAATTGGGAGTGAAAAAAGTATTGTTCAGGAATTAGTATGAATGTCACGATATCTCTACTGATATTGAACGTTTCCAGTCCTAATATTTTAGCCATGAATCCACTGTTGCAGCGAGCCTAACCTCCACTTTTCCCACATTTTCCCACATTCAAAGTCATCAAAATTTTACACAAAACTACATCCTGCTTCCTTCCACCTGCATATTACTCCTCTCCAACAGCTGGGAACACTTTGATGTTTAAAGTAAAGAACACTTACTCTCTCTCTTCTACTCTAACTACAAAGCAGCTGAGAGAAAAGCAACAACTGAAACAAATGTAGTCAGCAGCCACAGGAACAAAAAAACAAATATGTCCAGATTTGTTTTAAATGGTTTTCCAGAGTAGTTAATCAAGCTAAGGTCTGACACGCCCAGATCTCATCTGTCTTGTAGATGTAATGCTTAATTCTGCCAGCATGTGAAAGTACAGCTGGCACAACATGGCAAAACAAATCTATCTTGTGTATTTCAGACTAACTGTGTACATGCACTGTGTGGACGTTCAGAGCTGCCAGTGTTCAAATACAATCACTTTATCAAACTGAAGGTTCATTTGCCAGACTGGGACTTCCTGTCCAAACAGCCTTATAGCTACTGTAGTACAGCACACATGTAATAGTAAATTTGAGCCAAAGTGAAGCTAATCTAAAGGAGCAGGTTGATTTTCTTTTTACCAATAAAAATCTGTGCTTGTGTTATTTGTTGTTTCTAGGCAACATATCTTCACTACCTCACCACATTTCTGCTACTCGACCTGTATATTTTATAAAAGATGTAAAATATTGTGATAAACTGAATTGACTTTTTAAAAAGGCAAAATAGCACATTTCTCCCACTCTCAGCTGCCTACTTAATATCTTCTCACACACACACACACACACACACACACACACACACACACACACACACACACACACACACACACACACACACACACACACACACACACACACACACACACACACACACACACACACACACACACACACAAGCCTGGCAGTCTCCAGCAAGACCAACAACAAAAAAAGAAATCATTACCTAAAAAGGATGTAAGTCATAGCAGGAACAAAACAAAAAAAACAAACCAAACATGTAATGTGCTCCCGTATGCTTCTGGACTTTTATTACAGTCCTGCTCTGTGGGTGGGCTCGCTGTCTCCTCGCACCATTCAGGCCTCCGACTGTCAGAATGGCTGATAAGCACTAAAACCCGTGAATAAATGTCGGCTACATTCATTTGAATGGGATTGTGGTAATGGAGCAGCGGGGGGTCGTGTCAGTGGGAAAGTGTAGGGTAGTGCTTCACAAAAAGTTAGTTCTGGCTGTGCCTTTGCTCTACAGATAGAGCAAGGTGACTCAATATTATACAGAGAACAACCTGGAGCATGAACTGTACTGATCATGTGTTGCTTGTTTACATAGATGGAATTAGTAGCTGTGGTATTTAAGGCTAAGTCAAAGAATAGCAGCTGATATTCATATTTAAGAAGCTAATCAACAGTTTAAGACTAAAATACAAAAGCTCTACAGTGAGTTTAGAGTCAATTGGTTTTAAAGAGAAATGTCAGGACTTTTCAACCTGGACCCTAGTTTCCCATGAAGTGACTAATGGGGGGTGACAATATTTGAAAGTGGTCCAGTATTGAGCAAGAACACTTGAGCCAGCAGCTGTGAACCAGGCTGTAATGTAATCATTTGGGGCAATAAAAGTGTTTGTTTTTGCCACTGACGGACTCACGTTGTTAATATAAGAGTCTGGCAGCATTATGTAAGGAACCATACACAGAAATCTAATGTTGGTCTTTGGAATCAGCTTAGATCAGGTTTCCACCACTGATCTCCTGAAAGATTCAGATTTCAGAATAAGACTTCTTCTTGAGAGAAGTCTTTTTATTGTATTTCTATTTCATTTGTTATGATGTTTTAACTTTTTACTCTTTTTTTTCTTCACATTTCTTTCTTCACACTTATCAATTTATTCATCTGTTTTGCCTTTTCTCTTCTCTTTAACCTAATTTTTAGTCTAGCTGTTATTAAACTTTATCTCTTTTTTGTCTTTTTAATCTATGCTCAGTTTTTACATTAAAGTTTCTTAACTTTTAATAAACGTTTCTCTTATTCTCTTTAAGTTTGATTGATTGAATACTGGACTCATTTTAAAATTTGTCACCCCCATTCGTCTCTTACACACAAAAACACAGGAAAATAAGGTCCAGGTTGAAAAATTGTGAAGTGTCCCTTTAATGAATTCACTGTTTAAACTTGGAAGCAGATGGGTGCAATAAATAAAGTGATGTAAACTATTTATTTTCTACCTTTTTTTATTGTTTTATTATATACAGACAGACCTAATGTTCAAACTGTGTATTCCCACGCGGACATAAGCGGAGGTGGCAAAAATAGAAAACAAGTGTAAACAGGAAGAAGAAGAGAATACCTCACAGGAATACATAACAATGCTGTGTGTTAGACTCAAACTAACACACAACTAAATACTAACTTTTAGCAAGAGGCTGTCACCTACATATGACACACACACACAAACACACACACACACACACTGTCATTGGCAGACAGGGAGCAGCTGTAGATGTGCTTGAGATGTCTGTGTGTCACACGCAGACCTGCTGCAGCTTCACCTCAACTCTGCGTGTGGGAAACTGTTGACCCGAGTGTTTTATTTTATTTTTACAAGCAACTGAGCTCATTGAGGTCACAGAAAATATGGTTTCATTTTTATTTATTTATGATCGAACCGTAAAGTTCGTGCAACGTACTGCATAACAAGTTTTTTTGTTTTTTTAAAAGGGGAGGAGACTGAGATAGAGAGAACATGAGTGGGTGAACGTGAGAATATAAAGTTATAGCTAGAGTTATAACTTCTTTTATTTTTGGACCAATTTCATCTGCTTACTTCAAAAAGCAGAGAATGAACAATATTGATATCATGTAGAATAATGTCATTTTTGGAGTAGATCTGGATCTGTGTAGCATCGACCTTTGACCTTCTGTTTTTTTGAGGAGTGTGTTTTGTATAGTAGATTATTGGTGTTGCCTCGTAGCTGCTAATGTGACGTATCAACAGGCATGGAAGTAGCCATGTGACTGCAGTGACTTCAGGTGGTGCAGGCTGATCCTCTATTTGATGAAAGGGTTTGTTTGCAGCAGTGTGGTGTGAACCGGGTCAAACGCTGCTGGAATAAATGTTCATTTTCTGTGTAAAAGTGACATGTTTCTTTTTTTTTTGATTGATAGAAGGTCTGCGGTTGTAAAGCTTTTGTTAGTGACTGTGCTCTGTCTGGAGAGCCATTACCGCACTTTGCTTTTTCCCCTCTGCTGGGCT
This sequence comes from Scomber japonicus, assembly GCF_027409825.1. Classification (NCBI taxonomy): domain Eukaryota; kingdom Metazoa; phylum Chordata; class Actinopteri; order Scombriformes; family Scombridae; genus Scomber; species Scomber japonicus. The sequence goes on along the minus strand of NC_070587.1, from coordinate 24,046,189 downwards.
TGTCTGAAGCTTCATCGAGCATGTTTTGAGATGCTTTTTTGAGCCTTTATAGTCCGGTGTTTTATCAGACTTGAGGCCATTAAAAAGTAGTGGAGGGGCTTTAACAGCTTGAAGGTAGAGGAGAGTCGACTTTATTGTCCACCGGGGGGACATACCATAAAAAACATCCCAAAGTATGTGTTTTGAAATGAACATTTTACACGCTTTGTGTGTCCAGCACCTGATAGTAACACCAGTAACCTACAATAACCTGTAGTTATATATTAAGTATGTTTTCAGCTAAAAAAATGGATAAATTGAGGCAACAGCACTAGAGTTCTTGGAGAAGATAACAAGATAAGATGCTGTCATGATGCTAGTTTCATGACACACTGTGCCAACACACACACACACACACACACACACACACACACACACACACACACACACACACACACACACACACACACACACACACACACTCCCAGCATGTCTCAATGTACTAATGACTCCTCTATATAACCTGCAGAAAGTTAAAAATCATGCAGACAGGCAATTACAGCTTAAAACAATCAGCTGGGAATGTCAGTGTGTGACAGTAGCCTTGAAACCTGAGGGGAGGGGAGGGAGGAAGGGGGGAGGGGGTGATACAGCAGACTGGCTTCACACCTGAATCCTGCACGAAAGCATGCAAATTCTTTACATCCAGTTCATTCAGTTTTCAATCCAAATTTCTCAGGTGCTGCTGCTGCTCGTCACGCCGTTAGAAAACCGAAGCGTCTAAAGCATTGATGTTAAATAGACCGAGTAATCTTTTTGACATCTAAAGAATGTTTTAGGAGCTGCGAGGCGGTTAAAAAGGAGTGACGTCTAAGAGAGAATGCAGGTATAAAAAGGCCAACCAGACCTGACCCCTGCTGCACCTCTCCTGTTCTACTCTGTTAATAAGCACCCGCCTGGAGGAAGTGACTGACTGAGGCTCAGAAAGGCTCAAAGTGGGTGAAAGTTACAGTGTCTGCACGGTTCCAAAATGTTAATTGTATCACGAGGGCATATACTTCTCCTCTTCCTCCTGTCTGTGAGTGTGGGACAACACTGATTGGAGGAGGAAGTAGGGTGAGCGCTTGGGGTTTTTGAGTGTAAAAGAATATAAAATGATAGCATGCATGTGGGATTTGGTGTGTTCCAGTGGCTGAGAAGATGACTGAGGAAGAGATGGAAGAGATGGAAGAGAAATGTGCTGGCACTCTTCTCTCTGTTGCTGAATATGGATGAGATCCAGAGCTCCAGAATAAAGTGTGTCTCCTGCCTGGTGTTGTCTCATATTAGCATGATGGCTGGGGGCTTCTCCGCTACTCTGAATATGAAAGAGACTTAAAACAAAATAATACAATTCTTAAAACTACTAACATGTTCTTCGCTGTCTATGACCTTTATTTAGAATTATGGAGCTACAGCTGACTGTTGCCGTGTGTGTGATTAAATATGCAATTATTTTCTTGATTAATTGTCTGGTCTGGCAGATGTAACAATTCCCCCGAGCTCAAGGTGACATATTCAAAGTGTTTGTTCTGTCTGAGCAGCGGCACAAAACCCTGCAATACTCACTTTATTATCATATGAGAAACAAGACAGAGTCCACAGCTACACACTGTGGTGCTTTGAGCCAAATGCTAACATCATATAATAATAAAAACCTGTGTTCAACACACTAGTTTAGTTTGTTAGCATGCTATAATTAGCTTATTAGTGTAAAACCCAAAGATACAGCTGAGGCTGTTTTGCAGGTATTTAGGCATAATCTAAAGTATTGGACAATTGAAATGTTGCCTTGATGATGTCACCAAATGAGAAGTCAGATGATCACCAGGGTTATTACAATGTACTGTAAGGGGAACGCGACTGACCATATGTGGAGTAGTGGAGGTATTTCAATCACTCTGAATCACATATTGATTGACTGATTGATTTTATGGATTACACAGAGACACGTGTTAAAGTATGAACATTTAGACTAAAGACTAAAAATATATCAAACCAAACAATCCTGAAATCCAAATTTAAGAAATAAAAAATAACATAGGAGCATAAGAACAGCTAAAGTAACTGTGTCAATGTGGATTGCATTATAAATGTGTTACCCTCTTGTATAAAATAAGCCTCTCTCATATTTAAACACACACACAAAGAAAAAGGAACTTGTGGCTGCATTATTCACTTGAGGATCTTTACTTGAATGCACACAGGCCCTGGTGTTATAGTTATGCTGAGTATGGACCACTGCTATCTGAGAACACAAGTGCTGAGCAGCATACTCATTGATAATTCTGTATACAGTATACACAACATACATGCACACTCAGAGGAAAGTCAAGGGGCCAAAGTTCAGAGCAATCAAGGTAGGGTAAGGTGAGGTCATACATGACTCAAATCAACACGAACATATACGAACAGACACACACAAAGTATATAAACAAGAATAAAATATACAAAGAAGAAATGCTATAAAAAGTCTATAAGTCCAAGTTCAGTCCGCATGAATGACATAAGTATGCGACATAGACAATGATTTTCTGCTTCAGGATTCTACCATTTGACCTGCTACTCCTTCTGAATTTTAGGTGGAGAAGATGGATGACCCTGTGCCACTAACTAAAAAAACACACACGCAAAAAGACAATATGGGTCTCAAAAATTAAAAAAGAGTATGCTTTTGTTAACCTACTTCTGATAAAAAAAAGAGGGCAGACGTGAGAATAAATCCAAGCAGAGTAGAGATCATCCATCTTTTTTTTTTTTCTTCCTCTGTGCATCTAATTAACACAACAGCATATAATTACTCCTGGGGTTATCCTTGGGTCCTGGTCTGGGTAAGAACAGGAAACCCACACTAAATCTGATCCAGACTCATTTGGTCAGAGTGTTCCACATTACAGACATGTTTGAGCAGGACTTGATTCAACTATTACAGAACATAAGCTCTGCTTTTGCTCATTTTTTTTATGGAGGCAATGATTGTGCATTATTTGGCTTGGTAGAGAGACCCATTCTGGTTTTGTTCATGTGAGAAATTGCACATGAAGATGGGGGAAATGAAATCTAAATATACAGCAACAGTCAAAGTTTGGACAACATTTCTCATTTAAGAGAAGTTAGACTCTGATTGGTTCTGAATATGTGAGAAACAAACAGATTTTTTAGGAATAACAAAATATGTGTCATAGTTGCAAATACTGAGGAGGAACAAATATATTTATCCACCCCCAGCTTTGGCAAAAAAACAATGCTCTTGTACAATAAAGAGGTTGTACAGTCTGGTGTTAGAAAAACAGTAAGAGCACAAATGTGTACAGCCACTTGGAACATCAGAAAAAACACCTAAAAAGGTCCAACGGAGCATTAAAAAGACTACAGAGGTTAGAATGTATTAGCTAAGAGAGTCAAGTACTGATGCTCACTCTACAGGTTCCACTCAGTGGCTTTATCACAACTGTTGATGTGATGCTTCCTGCCCTGAGCTTACAATTATCAGCATTTAACACATAATTGGACATTTTCCTAAAAGGAGCTTCTACCAGTAGCTCATATTGTTTGCTGCTGTGTGCGTGCAGCATCCACGTTGACGCTGACATATCTTAACAGTGTGTTCGAATTGTTCCAGATAAAGTTTGAGTCGTGTGTGTGTGAGATCATTTACAGCAGGTTTTATCACCAGAAGGACTCAGGAGGCTCAGATAGCTGTAGTTGTAATAAATGTCCAAAGTGAAATACAACAACGCAGCTGGAGGGTTTGGAGGTTCTCCCTAAAGAAAATGTGATGTTATTTGACTAAAAAATGCCTTTTCACATCATTTTGGAGCTCAGAATATTCATAAATCAAAGTAAGTTTTTTTACACTCAGACGTAGGCAAGAAGAAAAGTGAAACATATACGCTCACTGATGAAGAAAGCAGCATTATATCCTGAAGTTATCCTAATTCAGAAGAGGATTACAACTGATTTATATTTTAAATAGAATTAAATGTTGTTTCTAGAGCAGCAACAGTAATGTTTAACACAGCAAATTCACTAAATAAATAATAATAATAATAACAATAATATCTCACTGGAAACAAAAATAACACGCCAATCAATAAAATAGTGAGTCAAGTTTAGTGTGTCAGTATTAGTCATACTGTGGATGGAAACTGCAGGCAGAGCAGTTAAAAATATCACTTTTCTACATGTTTATGCTTGTTGAGCAGGTGGTTGGATAAAGTCCACATTGGACTTTACAGCATTTACAGTTGCAAGCTTTGAGTTGTCGTCACCTCAAGTCAAATTTGTTATCTTTCACTTCACCTGTTTCACTGTGTTAACCCCTTCTGCTCTGCTGTCTGCTCTCTGTGTCGGTTAAACACAGACGCAGAGAGCAGAGGAGAGGACACAGAGAGCAGGGGAGAGGACAGAGAGCAGAGGAGAGGACACAGAGAGCAGAGGAGAGGACACAGAGAGCAGAGGAGAGGACACAGAGAGCAGAGGAGAGGACACAGAGAGCAGAGGAGAGGACACAGAGAGCAGAGGAGAGGACACAGAGAGCAGAGGAGAGGACAGAGAGCAGAGGAGAGGACACAGAGAGCAGGGGAGAGGACACAGAGGAGAGGACAGAGAGCAGAGGAGAGGACAGAGAGCAGAGGAGAGGACAGAGAGCAGAGGAGAGGACAGAGAGCAGAGGAGAGGACACAGAGAGCAGAGGATAGGACAGAGAGCAGAGGAGAGGACAGAGAACAGAGGAGATGACACAGAGAGCAGAGGAGAGGACAGAGAGCAGAGGAGAGGACACAGAGAGCAGAGGAGATGACAGAGGAGATGACACAGAGAGCAGAGGAGAGGACACAGAGAGCAGAGGAGATGACAGAGGAGATGACACAGAGAGCAGAGGAGAGGACACAGAGAGCAGAGGAGAGGACACAGAGAGCAGAGGAGAGGACACAGAGAGCAGAGGAGAGGACACAGAGAGCAGAGGAGAGGACACAGAGAGCAGAGGAGAGGACACAGAGAGCAGAGGAGATGACACAGAGAGCAGAGGAGAGGCTGCAGACTGCTCACCACGAGCTCCAGTCAGCTGCTTGAAGTGGAGAGAGAGTGCGTGTGGTTTGGGTTTGTCGTGATTATTATGTACAATTTGAAACTTCAGTGGTGGTAGTCATCTTTTAGAGCGCACACGGCTTTTTAAAAAAAACCCTTGGAGAGAAAACTGTCATCTGGATTCTGAATGGAATAAACATGTTTCCTTCAGTCATGGTTCAGCAGTGAAAAGTGGATTATATAAGTCTAACCAACCTCAGGCTCTTCTGTGACCTGCTGCACTGTGTTAAATACACTCTACTGCTGTTACAGTCATGTCAAAGACCAGTGACACACATTCCTTTACGCACACACAACCACACAAAACCTCTCTTCTACCTATCGCTACAGTTACCGCTACACAGGTGCTGTTTGTGTTGTTTATTCATCTGTATATGAGCCATTTGCAGACATGCGCACAAGACTAAACAGAGACCCCCGAGAGACCACATGTGTACTACCTCACACCTGGTTCGCACATTCACATTAGCAGCATCCGTTACCATGGCGACACTTGCTCCCCCCCCCCCCGCCCCCCTTCATCTCAAATTAGAGAATGAAACCTTCCTCTGTCAGGCCCTCTGGCGAATCTATCTGCACGTACGCGCGCGCTCAACAACACATCGGAGAGGCGCTACACGTCAATATTTGTCTGCAGTATCTCTTCTCACACACACACACACACACACACACACACACACACACACACACACACACAGCTTATGATTATATTTCACAATTACATTTTAAGTGGCATTTCCCCCCCAAGTGCAAGCAGGAGAAGCTTGAATGCATATGTAGGGAGCTTTCTGCACTCCAGCTACCCTTAAACAGAAAACAAACAATGCCCATAGAGGAAACAGGAAGGGGCAAACTCAGCCCCCTCTTACCCCCCCACCCTTATTCCTTTTCTTCTCTTCTCACCCTACCCACACTCAAATTTTACTACACTTGTGGTTTAAAATATGCTCCTGATTACGTAAAGTTAATATTGCTTCAGTGTTAAGGTTGTGCAACTTGACCATCAACCACCATTGGATCACACACACACATACACACACACACACACGCACGCACACATCCATCTGCAATCTCCTCAGCATCCTCTTCCTCCTCCTCTTTGTATTACAGTGGCACCACAATGCTTTAATTAGCGACTGTGGGATTTGTCTCTTGGCGTCTTTTTTCCCCTTCTCCTGCTCTGCATTCAGCCGTTTCGCCGCCGATAAAACTGCCGAGCGGCTTGAAAATGACAGCGTCGATGACAGGGGGAGCGCGTTCAAAGAGGGCCAGGCCCGATATGCGCCAAGAAAGAGGAAAGAGTTCGGTCCGCTTTTACAGTCAGTTAAGAGATCAATTAATACTGTGTAATTATAAAAGCTTTGAGGATGGTAAAATAGTAGTTTTTCTTAGAATAATAATCAAGGCTGCTGTATTTATAATGGTGTTATAGTGTTCACAAAAAAAGTGACATATTTCAAATCACCTCTGGGACATCTCAGCAGTATTACAGTGGGAATACAGTGTGCATATCATATTCAAAAAGTAAGGGATGGGCAATAAAGCTGAAAGATTTAAATCAAGTTTCATACGGGACAAGAGCAAAAGTCTTCAGCCAATCAAATCCTGCTTTTTTTTTTTTTCTCCTTACAAAAATATGCCTGAGTAGGAGCACACCCTGCGCGGGCGGAATGTGGGAATGAAAGGAAGGTCGGTGGAGGTTGGTTCATGATGTCAGTGGAAGACCAGCAAGTTTCGACTCGTCTCGTCGTGCTTCTTTTGTTGAAGTAGCTTTAATTCGTCATGGATCACTGAAATGGATAATTGCACTTAATCACCTCTGTTTAGCAGTGTGTGTGTGTGTGTGTGTGTGTGTGTGTGTGTGTGTCTGCTGTACACACTCCTGTTCTGCACACAGGAAACACACTGTGGTAAGAGTTAAAGGGGCCGTATGATGAAAAAAACTCACTTTTTCAGTGCTTGTGTGTATATATTTGGGTCACTGATGTGCCCGCTAAAAAAACCTGTAAAATAAGTCAGTATGGTGTAGGCTCTTATGATTTAACAAGCCATTTAGCTTTGATGCCCCTTCTTACATCACTTGGAGGCTTCATTGAATTGTCTCCACCATGTTTCTCTCCCAAGCCTGACTGGGACCTACCTAAGCTAAGCTCAGGACCGGACTAGGGGACAGGGCCGCTGCTTGCCAACAGACGCCTGCTGAGCGCCAGCCAACTCTGGAGGAAGGAGAGAGAGAGCTTTGCTGCAGCTGCCGCTGTCTCATCTTCTGGAGGAATAAACACCCGCAGACACGGAGCATTTTACAGCACGGAGGAGGGTTTTTTTTTTAACTTCTGGGATTAAGTGGATTTATCTTCAAACTGGCTCCTCGACCGAGTCGGAGCTAAGTTAACGCCAGAGTCACTTCAGTTCAGTTCAGTCACTATATTATCCCACTTCATACAAGTACAAAAATGTACTTTCTCTCTGTGTCATCTCCTCTGCTCTCTGTGTCCTCTCCTCTGCTCTCTGTGTCATCTCCTCTGCTCTCTGTGTCCTCTCCTCTGCGCTCTGTGTCCTCTCCTCTGCGCTCTGTGTCATCTCCTCTGCTCTCTGTGTCCTCTCCTCTGCTCTCTGTGTCCTCTCCTCTGCTCTCTGTGTCCTCTCCTCTGCTCTCTGTGTCATGTCCTGTACTATATACTAAACATAATGCTACAATAGTTTGTACTCCTATTACACTTTAAGTGTGTAATAGGAGTGCTCTGAATCTATAGCCTCAGTGAAGAGTTCCAAACTCCAAGTGAAGGGGAGGGTTTGGATTTTGCAGAGAACCTGCTGGACAAACACAGGTGTCAATGGAGTCTGTGGGACAACTGTGACCTCACCAGACACCTTCACAATAAAGCTCAGGTGCTTATTTTCCCTGGTGTTCAGGTTACTATACCAAGCAATCACAGAAAAACAAAGATCATCCAATAAATGAGTTGTAAAACATCTCATTCTCTTATCTACATTATCATCATACAACTTCCTGAGGAAGTACAAAGGTTGCTTCAAACTTTAAGGTCTTTATCAATGACTCATGAATGACTTCCACAATATTTATAATAGTCTACAAACTCAACTCCTTTGATGAAAGTCTGAGATGCTAGGTGGGATGATTTCCTCCTAAAGATCAATGACCAAATGATAGACCTTTACAACAATTAATTGGAGAGAGTCCTCATCACACCATTTGACAAACTCCTCTACCATCGGGCCGGGCTCAGATTCAGCTTAATGGAGCAGCCTGATAACTGTACTGTATCATCAGACACTCCACTCTGACACAAAGTCAATCCCCCCTGAGACCTGCAATCCAGCCCACACGTTACTCCTGAGCTAAAACATGTGGCTGGGTAGTATTAAACTAAATAGGAAATCCAAAAATAAAAGTGTGCCATGGGTGCCTGGATCTTCTAGTTATTTATATAGTAAGCTGATTGAGGAATCCCAGCCATATGCAAACTACATGGTGTCCACAGACTCACCCACCATATTCAACACTTTGACCAACCATTCAAATGCCTTCATGACCAGTGATGTTAATGCCGCTAGTCTGAAGTCATGTAGCTCCTTAAGGGTTCTAGTTTTAGCCACTGGGACAACAATGGACTATTTCCACAACACTGGAAGCCTTCACTGCTCCAGGGACATAAAGAGACATCCTAAATATATAACACACCTCACACAGCTGTTCTGAACAACAGCCAAGCAGTCATCATCTGCATAGCGTTGGGTATCAAATGTTAAATAAAAAGTACTGAGTGCTGGAGTTAGGTCTGTGTTGGTATCATAACCTGCTTACAGTTTAGGTTTTATTTTTTTATTTTTTTCTGTCCAACGCTGCCTTCAAATTCCTGCTGCTTAAATGTTCCTCCATTTATTTTTATATTGTAACTTGGCCCTGTTCATTTCCACTCTCACCTCTCTCCTTTTTCCTATTTTTTCTGTCCACACCTTTAAGGAAGGCCTTGTGTTTTCCTATGTGCAGAAATAATAACACTGCTGCTGCATTTATGCCTCTGGATGAAGTTATTTTGAGTGTGCAGCTACAATGTTCCACCTCGACTCTCAATTCAGACTTTTAACCAATGGGCATCGTGTTGGAGAGTTATTTCGGCTCCCGTTGATTCGTTTAGTACAATTAAATCACAACAAGCTTATTTTGGGTTGGTTCAGGCTGAGCTGTTTTTTAAGGATGACTATCATACATTGTGATTTTTCTGAGTAGAAAAAGTGACTTTTTATTATACTTAGGTCCAGGTTTTGTTATTTTTATTCAACCTGACATTTAAATCCTGGCTGTAGAAGTAATCCAGCACAGATACAGTGTGTCAGTATAAAACTTACCTCACTTTAAAAATGACAAGACAAATCCAACAGTTGCTCACACAGCATTAAAGAAAGTGCTTTTTTTCCCATCTTCCAGTAATAAAATGTTAGGACTGATTCACCTGGCCTCAAATCAAGACTTGGCTCAGAGTGTGTCTTACCACCTGTCGCCTCACCCATTCATCCCTCTCTCTCTCTCTCTCTCTCTCTGTCTGTCTGTCTCTCTGTCTCTGGTGCCCAGCTAGCTCTGACTAATCCCTGCTGTGACTGACAGACAGCTGACCATTTGCTCTCTCAGCCACCGTGCCTAAGTAGGCCTCGGTTCCCTCCTCGGCTTTCCAAACCACTCTTTCACACACACACGCGCGCACACACACACACACGCACATACTGACACATATCAGGTTACAAACTGTCTTTTATAGAGTATGTATGCTTTCAAACACATTAAAGAAATAGAGGTGAAAGACTGAGAGCTGCAAGGTATGGACATAAAGTCACTACAGATGCACTTTAAAGGAAAAGTACAAACATTTGGAACTAGTATAGTATGAAGTCTTGAGAGAGAGAGAGCAGCTGTGGTTGAGCAAGGTAGAGAGTGAATGAAGAGAGGGAGAGAAAGAGATCAATAAAACTTGATTTTCTGATTATTCCACAGTGGTTTTGCTTTAAAGAACAAACACGCCCACAAACCTCCACTCAACCCTGCGGCAGCTGTAGCTGATACGGAGGACTCGACCTGACCTGCCGGCTCCTGGAGCCATTAGTGACGGTGGCATTAATAGAAAGCAGAGTGCATGTTTAGCGCGCTCCTCAACATTCCCTTGCTCGGGCACAGCACACACACCCTGATACACACTTACAGTACATTTCCCTTGACCTGTAGCCTCCAAACCAGTCATTCTACATGTATACATGTCCCTACAACACTTAGATTAAAGGGTTAACCACCACAAACAACTTATCAGCTACATTCCTCAATCTCTGGATTCTTGTACATAGTTTAGGTATGACAGGTGTTAGGCAGCTTCAGCACACCGGCGCCTTGCGCAATAATTATATAACCTGGCTTCAGGTTATGTAATTAGTAAGTGAGAAGTATACTCGTAAAGCAGAGTCAACAATGAAGATCAGCTGGTCTGTGACAGTTTTTCAGACAGTTAACATCTGGATGAGGAATACAGCAAGAAAGTGGCCGTGTCCACTACCTAACCTCATGGCAAAAAGACGTCATGCTCCTTTAATTAATCTGCTGACTACATGAAACTTTATTGACATTAACACACAGTAGTTCATTCTGCATTGTGTCAACAGCTAGTTATCTAATCTATTAGCTACAGAGAGCAGTAGCCAATAATACTAAACACTGTCTATTTACTTACAAGTATTCAGCACTGATTAAGGTCTGGTTATGATTATTATGAGAGTGAAAAGTGAAAAAATATAGCATCATTTTGTGGTATATAAAAAGAGTGCTTACTCACCTTTTGGGTAAACTTTATTTCATTAACAGTGGTATTACTATTAATATACTTGACATAATACTTACATTAAAAAAAAAAATCATGAAACTCAATTGATATTGATTGACAGCAGCTGTAACTGTTTGGGAAGACACACCTGACAATGTTTTGACATGTAAATGATGAGTTAACCTTGCAAGTATGTTAATGATATTGTGGACAGCTTTGTACTTAAGCTGCTTGAACAGCCTGAATACAATTAAGTGCTTCAGTTAAATAGTTTTAAAGGTGATGAGCTTAAAAAAAAGATGCAATGTGTTTAACAGTTTAACATTTAGCAGGGAGATTAAGACATCTTGGCTTTCTGTCATTTACATGTAACTAATACTGATCTGATGTTAGGTGATAACCCAGACTGTTAATGTAGTGTTTGATTGTTAAATGATGATGTGGTAGTATAATTGTAAAACCATCAGCACACAGTAAACATTAACTGCATATTGATGTTTGGCCCACTTGCAGAATTCATGTTAATGAACTGCAGCTTCATAAACTTCACTTGAACTTCCATGAGTTACGACATGGGAAGACAGTTATAATTGAGAATTGCACAAAATGTGTGCATACCAAATTTTGAACCACAGATCTATTTAGAAAGCATCAATAGCCAATCTGACTGATCAATAACTAGGTGATTAAACCTTGTTAAACCTAGCTTAAACTTAAGGAAAAGGCATCAAATTTCAGGGTAAAAGATAAACACTTGGGGTTTTTTTTTTTTACAGCTGTAAAATTTGACCTGAACCGTATGCAAGAGAGTGAACATAAAACTTTAAAAGCACTAGCACTAATTCACAAATAATGGATCAAAAAACTGGCTAATTATCTATTTAAAAAAAGCAAAAAGCAAATCAATATCAATAACCATTATCAATTCATACTTGATACTATAATTACCAGCTGAGTGTGACTTTCAGAGAAGCCAGCACACATTGTAGTTTCATCCAGCTGTCATATGTCAGCCTCCCTGATCAACCTGTTTGTCCACTAACTATTCCTACTAACCTTCACTCTGTCAGTGTGAGCTGCTGCCTTACACAACAACCACTCTGTTTGCACACGCTTCTTTAACACCTCCAAGTGACTGCAGGACTGCTGTACTACAGTGTGTGCATCTGTCTGTGTGTGTGTGTGTGTGTGTCTGTGTGTGTGTGTGTCCATGTACATCTGTCCATCCTAACCTGCTGTTACAAAGAGCCTGAGGCGCAGAGCAACAGCAGGTCAGAGGGAAATAAAGAGGTCAGAGGTGTAGAGTGTGAATGGCAATTTGAATAATATGTTTTGCCGGCAGATTGATCAGCACCACCTATCATTCACAAGGCTTCATTTAGCATCATGTAGTCTATTCACGCAGTGGTTGTATTAATAAACTGTTCCACACAGTTTAAATCCACAAAAAGACAAAAGAAAGCTATCCAGAGTGGAGATAAGACAGATTCACTGGAACAAAAAGCACCACATACAGAAATAGTGTCAATATTACAGGTGTTACGCTTCTGAAATCAAGACCACGTTACGGTCTCGAGACGTGGTTCCATCTCCCGTATCACATCCTCACTGCCACTGTCGCAGGTGCAACCTGTCCAGCTCTCATTACATTACTAATCTAACAAAATCCACACACAACCCCCCAGCAAAATGACTCGTTTCAAATCTTGTTTCAGAATTTGATCCGCTCGCTCTGACAGAAATTGGAAAGTCCAGAACAGGCAATCTATTCCATAAAGAGCCGTGTGTCTGCAGGTTTTTGTTCCAACCAATCAAGAGCACACACAATTTGACCAATCAGCTGTCTGGAGACTGAGATCAGTTGATTAAATGAGTCGAGTCTGCTTGGTTGGAATGAAAACCTGCAGACACATGATCCTTTATGGAACAGTTTGGACATCCTTGATCTAAAGGAACAGCTGGGATACATTATTCAGTACCTATTCAACTTAGTGGAGAGGTAACCAGAAGTTAGCCATCCATGCTGCTGGAAGCCTCTGGTGAGGATTACCGTAATTACCAGTAATGCAGTAACATATTAGCACAGCAAATGGAAGTAGATGAGAAAACAAGGAGGCTAAAAATATGAGCAGAGGGAGTCAGAAATAAATGCCTCTCTCTTTAATCTAAGTGTGCTTCAACTAAGGTTTGTTTTTTACTGTTTTTTGATTTTCCAAACTAGAGCCTGACCGATATATGAGTTAATCAATATTACTGGCTGGTATTGGCCTTTCACAGATATAAGTATCATTGTATATGTTGTGCAATTATAAACTTTTTTAAAATGTTTTTTAAAAAGTTGTAAAGGCAGCATTTTATGTACATTGGATACTTTTTAGTCAATAAATACATTTTTGGTTCTTTTATTAGTAATATAATATCTATTTATTATTTATTTTTTAATATCTATTATTATTTATTTTTTTGTAATGATTAAATCCAAATCCAATATCGGTTGGGCTCTATACCAAACTGAAGTTCATTTAATAAAAGCTTTTTATCACCATTTCTTCTCACATAAAAAGTAAATAAATAAACTAATCAAGGTGAATGGTTACACCCCTAAATATAAAGTAAACACAGCTTCTAAAGCAAAGATGACTTAAATATGTTTATGTTTGGATCCTCCACCTCTTGTTTCCACTGAGTCTAATCTGATGGTATCCAGACAAAAGCCAGCAGGCCTGTTGGAGGCTTTGTGTGACCCGGGCTAAACGAACACATCTGTAACACTGAGTCAAAAGGACTAGTGTGTTATGTAATATCAAAGTCACAAAGAACAGAGATAGAGAGGGGGCTGTCATTTACATTTTTCACACTTCATGGAACAACATCGTGTACTTCAGACTAAATAAATTGCTCTCATGGGGAAGAAAGTTATTTTTAGAGCCTGCCATGGTAGCGCCACGTAAAGCAGTGAAAGCACATTGATAGCATAGTGATTCAGTCTCAATACACAGCTTATTGAATGAATGGCTGTTCCTGAGGAGTAAGCAAGTACGCATCCCTCTTAGAGAGCTTTACAAACTCTGTGTGTGTGTGTGTGTGTGTGTGTGTGTTTGTTTAGGATGGAGAATGGTATAGATAATGAGGAAAAGCTGGTCTTTGGCCCGGTGGTAGGGAGCCAAGGAACGAGTTCCAATCACAGCCAGCAAGTCTGTGTCAACACAGGACTGTTTAATCACTGCATCCTGCCTCCCTCTCATCCTCTCCTGGCCCAGTCCAAACAATGGCATGGATTAACTGTTCTACCCCCCCCCCCCCCCACCCTTCCCCATCCTACTGCCAGCAGCAGGCTACAGTAACCAGGGACTGCAATTAAGAGAGTCCCTCTGGCTGCTCTCTGGAGACACACTTCTGATGCCCTTTCAGTGCGGATGCAGATTCTTGCTGAACAGGTTGATGTGGGTCATTGATGGCTCTGGTACAGGAAGGCTTTATGCACTGGCTGAAGAAAAACATCAGTGCACTGAAAATATATTAAACATGAATTAAGAAAAAAAAGTACAAAATATACTTTTTTATAATAGTACACTGCATTGCTCACTTTATTAATTTTAGGTGTTCCTTATTTATTATATATTATAATCTTTTCTTCATGTAGGGAAATGGTGAGAATGACAATAAAAATACCGATACGTCTGTGATAGGCAAATACCAGCTGATAATATTGGCTATCCAATATAGATATATATATCTGTCAGGCTCTTATTTTGATATCCCTAAAAGTGTCTAAAATCACAGCCCAGTGTTGCCTTCAAGGAAAGTGTAAGCAGATAAAAAGACCCTCGCTCCCCAGGGAGAAAACCAAACATAAACCTACGTGTGGCCTGAGTTGCAACATGTGCAGAAAAAGAAGTACTTTCACCTCATTACATTCATTTTCTGTGCAACAAACACACCAGGCTAATAGCTCTGACCACAGCAGCGCTGGGTTGAACTGCACTGTGGTGCACAGAGGAGCAGCCAGAGAATGGCCATCAATGGCAAGAGCTCTCTACACAACAAGTGAAGAGGGCTGAAAAGCCTGTATGACACAACCAAAAGTAGAACATAAGCAATTACTATTAGTGCCTCAAAGTACATCACACACACAACAGCCACCTGGTAGACGGTGCAGAATGTCAGGCCCACTAAACAACACTGCTCAGCACAATAAAGTACAGAGAGCTGCATGTGGATAGTGACTGAGTGGTAAACCAGTGCAGATGGTGGTACACTTTAAAATCAATGGAAAAGAGACAGTATATCACAGAGCTACATAAAGACTCCCTGCTGAGTGTACTCTGGACTCTCATTTTCAGTATGACTACGTGACACCACACACTGTGTATGGTATGCTGGCTATTGTTCATAATATTTCCATAAAGCACAAGCAAATGAATATTCCTGTCATTGTGATTGGTGTGGTTTTAAAGCGTGTTTTGACAGTTATTTGGGCTGTGTTTACAGATGACAGGAAGCACAGCGGGAACAGAAACAGAAAGCTGGAACAGTCTGGAGCACGCTTGAAAAACAGCTGATGTGTACATGCCTTCAGGTGTGGACGCACTGACCTATAAAAGCAACCAGGGTTAAAAAGTCACTCAGTATGAAAGCAGCCGTGCTGAATGTGGAATGAATGTACACTGCTGTATTCTCCGAGGTATGAATACTCTCCGTACCTCCAACACTAAGACTGGTGCTGTTTGACATCAATTCTAGTGCTAATACAAGAGCTTCTGTACGAATATCAAAACTATACCTTACTGTGACAAATATGAACATGTTTACGTACATAACTTTTCTATTTAAAAGAGGCGAAACATCTTAAACACAAGCAGCCAAATAGAAAATGTCTAAAATTAGGGGTCAAAATCTTATGTATGTATGATCAAAGCAGGTTAACTATCAAATCTGACCAAACTTGAGACTTTAGTGGTTTGATACCTTCTACTACAGCATGCAGGATTTATTGGTGGGTTCCATTTCTACTCGGAAGTTGGAATTCATTTGGAAATTTCAACTGGTAGGCTCCCTGAAGTGGGATTTCCGACTATAGGGACCATAGCCATAAGAAGGTCGGGTGAGCCTCACCAACCCCGACTTCAAAAATCCAAGATAGCATTTCAAACTTAAGCGTGACGTCATTCCCAGATCCGACTTCCACCTTCCCAGTTAAACGGAACGCAGAACATGCAGAGAACAAGCACTAACATGGACAATTTGGTGTAAAGATGAGATAAAGATGAGATACAGATTTCTATGATGTCTTCTAGGTGCTCCACCAGCTTCCTGTAATAGACTTCCTTCCTTCCATATATGGACAACTGCTCAAAAATACATGTCAACACTACAGAGCAATATAGCATTTTCTACACAGTCCAAGATCAAATACTCTCTATCTGAGTTCTTACAATAAACATGAGATTTACAGTATGTTCACTTCAGTGAGAAAGTAACCACAGCTTCCTCATTGTCTCTCGCTTCAGCCGCACCTTTTCAGTTTTGTGAGAACCATGACCACAAAAAAAAAAAAAAGGAGAAGCAAATAATACCTAGTTGACTGCCTCTGAAAGCATGCCTCTCCACGCATAAACAATCATGAGACCAAATTGCAGACTCCTTTTAGGATTATCCGCCACATGAACAAACCAGACCTGGTGAAAAAAAACTAGCTTAACTGGCCTCATCTCATTGCCCGTTTTCCGAAAGCTGGACTCGGTCCCTACGTTGGAAAGCTATTTGATGAGAGGGGATATCATATCAGGCGTGAGAAGGACACGCAATCTGTCTGTCTGTCTGCACTCTGTGAGCCCTCATAGAAAATCAATGAGCCAGTTAATTTAGTGCAATGGGACACCCGGAGGGGGGGGGGGGGGCATCGGTATCTAGTAGAGCTGACCTTGTCGCACATGGCCCTATGGCAGCCTGATCAGTGTCAAGTACTGTTAGAGGCATACTACTGGACACACAGCTTGATACTTAAAACAAATCCAACTGTCTGTATAGAGTTGCAAAGGCCGCCGGGCCCGCGATTGATGACGGGTCGCAGGATTCAGGAGTGAGACCTTCTAAACACAAAAAAGGCCGTGGTGAACATGTGTTCAGGCTCTGGAAGCAAAATAGCAGCCAAGGTGTTAAACCAAGGTGTGACAAGAAAGAAAAAAGAAGTGTGAAACAGGTGCGAGCCACATTGCCAACCTCATACACCGCTGTGCAGACGCAGCTTTTTAATGTGACTTTGATAAAGATATCCTGTGTGGTTTGATGTAGAAAGCTTGTTTTTTGAATCAGAGACAAGCTGTTTCGGGGAGGCGGGGAGAGGCTAATAATTGGACTGGAAGCTGAGCTGTCGCCACGGGCAACAAACAAGCCTGGTCCATCTAACTTAAAACAATCAATGGATCATACGCGGTTATTCAACCTCACTTGCCGGTGTGAAAGCAATGCACTGAATCAAAGCTGAACAATGTAACTCTCTGCACTGTTCTAATTAACAGTGTGACTCAATTCATTACTTTAGCATGTGTTTTTGCATACCTACAGCTGGAGCATCATACTCATCACCCAGTAGTATTTCCGGTGCCGAGTACGCCAGAGATCCACAACTGGTCGTCAGCTTTTTCCCCGGTTGGAACTTGTTACTGAATCCAAAGTCTGTGAGCTTGACCAGGCCTTGTTTCTCAAAGAACACCACGTTCTCCGGCTTGAGGTCCCTGTGCACCACGTGCAGCCGGTGACAGTAGGAGATGGCGTGGACGATCTGGGCAAAGTATTTCTTAGCCAGCTCTTCATTCAGCCCCTCCTCGTGTTTCATGATGTAGTCAAACATATCCCCTCCGTCGCCTAGCTCCAGGATGAGGTACAGCTTGGTCTGAGTGTCTATCACTTCGTACAGGCGCACAATGTTTGGGTGTTGGACCAGCTTCATGCAGCGGACTTCCTGGAAAAGGTGACCCGTGGCCACCGTGTCCAGCTTAGTCTTGTCGATCACCTTGACCGCCACTTTCTCCCCCGTGAAGACGTGACGCGCCAGCTTGACCACGGCGAAGTGGCCGCGGCCCAGCGTCTTATCCAGGTCGTACAGGCCGGCGATCTTGCCATCGTACCCCCGTTTGAAGCCCGCCATATTAGCTGGAGAGGGCGATGGGGACAGGGGAGCCCCCACTGTAGGCAGGGGCGGGTTAGCTGTGTTGCGTAGGTCCAGCTTAGTTTAGTTCATCCGAGGCTGAAGGAGAAACCCATGGCTCCTGCTTCCTAAAAGATATGAGACAACATTAAATTACTGCAGTTTCAATAAAAGCTGATTACATCACATAAGCAAAGTTGACCATAAAACTGAACAGGGTGTTAATGAGTTCAAATAAAATGTAAAATATGACCCAACATTTGGCAGACAGTAGTAATGTACCTGCCTCCTCCCTTACTCAGAGAGAAGCATTGAGCAGAATAACGTTGGGATAAATTGCAGAATGAAAGGGCTGCATTAGGAATATCGAACAAAGATTTTAAGAGCAAAATGATGCTCACGCTGATATATAAAACGGCGCACTTAAATCCCCAGCAGGCTGAGAGAAAACAGGCGTTGGGCTTGTTTTGACAGGATGTGCTGCACTAGCTCATTTACCATGATGCGCTGCTACAATTAACCCAGTAAAAGTTTCCTTAAACTACCACGAAAGGCTTCCAACAGTGTCATGTTTATAGTAAGTGTTTGAGTTTGACACACTTATCCATAAGTGAGATTCTTGACGGGCCCCGGTTAGCCTAACGTTACCAGGGGGGCTAGTTCTCGTTGTTCATTGATTGATCGACGCTAGCTTACTTGGCTGACTGACGTTAACTGGTTTCGTTATTTAACGTTAGAACGTCACCCGCCCATTCGCAAACCCAGCCGACAATTATCTCAACCCCAAAACATATTTCTAACCCTCACAACAGAGCGCTGGTTACTGGCCTACAGGTACACACAGGTGCCGCTTTACACACCACACGGCTAGCCTTAGTTAGCACGTAGCATGTTAGCAAGCTAAAGTTACTACGGCTCGCTCAGCTCACCTCTCCAGCGGCTTTTTCGGTAAACATAAAGCCTCGAGTCAGGTCCTCGCCGGGGTACTTTTGGGTCCTTGGGGCGCTGTCCGCTGAGCCTTGTCGCAAATTATCAGAGTAAACGAGGGTGGTGCAGCTTCTTCGAGGTGACAGCGGCACTCAGGAGGTGCCTATGCCCAGGGTTCATCCGTGAAACGAGGCATTGCATCGCTGGCAGCGGCGCTCTGATCGAACTCGTTGTTTCCTCCCAGCCGAGGCGGTGATGCTGCATTCACGTACTGGAAAAAGTGTCGACGTTTCCATGCAATCTTTAGTTTATGATCACAGTAGGGTATTATACAAGTATTTTAAAAATAGCTATATTTCTACAGTATAATAGAAAGACATCTCAAACAACTTGTGATTAAGAGAGTATATTTAAACACCATAAACAAAGCAACGTGTAGGCTATTATTAAATATATCATGAGAAATGCGTTCATCTGTTTTAATGGCAGCTACGATTAACTGTTTACTTAAATTAACTGTTTTTGTTATAATTTTACAAAAAGCATTTACCTGCGTGACAACTGTAGACTATGGCCTACAGGCTTTTTCACAATTTGGGAACGGAGAGTTTGGATATTACGAGGACTACCTGAATGCAGCACAAGAGCATCACCAACCGCATTCAACTCTGACGTCAAACAAAGTCTTAAATTGGGAAAGGCTGCTAAACAGATAGACTACTCTTTTTTACAAAATTATGAATTACATGATACAATAAGTATCAATACAATACTATTATACAATAGTATCATTGATAAAGATATAACCTCTTGGCTGCAATGGAAGAAAAAGTAAACCGGTGTATAAGCAACGTTTAATCACAGTGTAATTCAACACAAATATCAACATCCAACAACATTTAGGCCTGATGATGATCAACCTTGAAAATAATGTGTCCCATATAAAAATATTTTCTCAGTCATATGTTTATGTGCATTGGATTCATTGCTTGACAGTGTTGTCTGGTCTTCCTAATAAATGGCGTGCAGTGACATCTAGTGACAGACAAAAAAAAGACATCTGTTTTTGGTCTTGTGTGATCCTTATCTGATTGGATGTTGAAAGTGACTTAAAAAGAAAAAAGTGGTGTGAATTGAATGTTATACAGAGAAATGAAAATGTATTTTTTATTAGCACAGAATAGGCTTCATTTAACCTATTTCTCATCTGCACCCGCACCTACACCTGAGTTACCAATGGTCAAGTTCACCCACAATATATCTGTGTTCATTTGTTCATCCTTTTTTTCATTCACTCACAAAAAGCAATGTGTTTCCTCATAACAGTTTGTGCTGGTTCTCTGTTTGCATGCTTTGCCCTTGTACAGTACACAAAAACATATGTAAACATGTAATTCAAAGGGTGTCAGTTTAGGTTTGACTGCAACTATTGTCCAGGAGCTGTAATAGACAATAGCCTGCATATAAGAAATTATCAAGTTATCAAAGCATATGTTTTTGACTCAGTAGGAAGAGTACAGGTGTAACTAATAACATTATCAACAAGGGCAAGGCTTTTAAATTTGCACATGAAATGGGAATTCGGCCATAATTAATGTCATTATAGCCACACCTGTGCTTTTCCTGTGATGACAAGTTAATTACTTGCTGTGATAAAAGCCTCTTAAAGGAAAAAAACCTTAAGAAATGTGTGAAGAAATGTAGCTGCTTTCATACAACTGCACTGCATGATACAGATAAACCATTAACACCCCAGCTTGCTCTGTGTCAACTATAAAAAAGCAAGAGCAAGTCGTCCATTAATGACTAAGATGGCAAGAGTATAAAAACCAAAGTGATTTTGAAATTGGAGGATCATAAACATCACCATGTTTTGGCTCTGCTGCTATATGTTGTGGCTGTGTGTGGATTTGGGTCCACCTATGATGGAGCATTCTCTATCCTGATGGTGGTGGTGTCTTCCAGGCTGACGATAACTCCATCTGTAGGTATTTCCAACCATTGTTTAAGGAGACTATCTCTTCAATATTGATGTGTATTGAGATTTAAAGCAGCTTGGAATATTGTTTCACACTCAGTAGTAATAAAAACAATATTTGCAGCGTAACTTGTGTTTCTTTTTTCAGACTCTAGATGGGAGTGTTGCTTCGTATTTGAGTCGTCACCACACTGTACTTACTGCATACATTTCTATTAAAAATTACAGTTTGCTGCATCATTTAATATATTTGAATCCACTAAGCACACTAAGATACTAAACACATTATAATAAAATGTATAACCACCATAATGCACTTCATTAGATTTAATAATAACTAAAACAATGTGAACCATTTCATTTTCTTATTTCATTTAATTTCACACTCTGCAAATATCTCTCAAGACCTTCATCCTTCATGATAAAAAAAAGCTATGGAAGTCACCCATTGCACACACAAGATAACATCAGCCACACACACACACACACACACACACACACACACACACACACACACACATTAACAGATTATATTTACATTCCTCGTGCATTAATGAAGGTCACTCATGCTTGTGTGTACCTCATCTGAGACTCCCTCTATGCATGCATCAGCGGGGTGGTTCGCCATCCAAAGCTTGAAATGTTAACAGCGTGGTGACAAATAGAAACAGCAGGTAGTTAATCTTCTCATCAACAATAAGTTACTGGTGGTATTGAGCAGAGGCATATATAAGATTTAGGCATACACAGGGACTTTGTAGGTATCGCAATTTCTTTTCAATGTTAAGGTATTTTGGAAAATCCAATGCTTTTTGATGGCAAACTTCACTGCCATTGATTTAAGTGTACAGATGAGGCTTCAGTTTAGTGATGTCTTACTGTATAAACACATTGGAGGTAATTCTGCAGGCATTTATCTTGCATATGTGATGGTTTGAATCGAATCCTTCTGACATAATGAGGGAAAAACTACTCCTAACATCAGTGTGATTTCCTGCCTTATCTTTTACCCATGTGTGCATTCCTCCCATTACGTTGAAATGAAACCACTTTGCTTGACTTTAACATCTTATTGATCACTTTTAAGCACAACCATGTCTCTGGGTATGAGCCCAGGTGATAGTGCAATCTCTTCCCTCACTATAAACACTTTGAATCACTCAGCTATTCCTCCTCTGGCCGTCCCTCAGTCTAGACTCCAGAATAATAAAGACTGATGACATTTATCACCTTGCTTTAGTACCCGTTTGTCATTTTGCTGTTCAATGTTTTGCTTCCTTTGACATGCCTCGTATTTTCATTTAATCATTAAATACATTATACTCCTAGCTCAATGTCAAATAGGTAGTGGGAAGCAGTAAGTACATTTACTCAAGTACTGTAACCTGCGTAAGTATTGGCCATTCTGAGGTGTATGGATTTTACTCAAGTATTTGAATCTTGTGCTATATTATACCTATAGTCCTCTACATTTCATACTACTTTTATCCTGCTTTTTATTACACATTTATTTTCCAAAGAGATTGCTAGTTCTATACATATATATATTTAAAAATCTAATGATTATATAAAATATATGTATGGTTATACAGTAAATGATGTACCCATCCACCGGAATACAGTATAACCAGCTACAGCATTAAATGCCTGTACATGAATGCATCAATAATACTAAGCTATAAGAGATGCAGGCTCTGTCAACATTATTTACATTCATTATTTTATTCTTTGTTTATTTCCTGTGGTTTTATTGTGTATTGTATTTTTTCTCTCGCTGTAAAGCACTTTGAGCTAACTTTAAAAAAAAAAAACGTTATCCACACAGAACTTGGTAAATGTGGTTTTAAATATTTTGCTGCACATTAAAATGGAACAAGTTCCAGAGGATTTAAAACTGGATTGTCTTATTTCATTACAACTTTTTAAGAGATTGTATTTGCATGTTTTCAATCATGTTTGTGCATGTTTCTCTTCATGAGTAATATATATGACTTATGTATATGTTTGACTTATGTTTGTGTATTGTTGTGTACCAATTTCTTGTACACAGGTTTCTCTTAAAAAAGATGAGATTATTTCAATGAGACTACTTGTTTAAATAAAGGAGTAAATAAATAAATAAATAAATAAAATAAAAGTAGTATCATTACAGTAGTTATTAGTAGCCTATATTTGAGATATTATTAGATTGCACTGGAGTAATTTTACATTATGTTATTGATATAAGATAAAAGATGATCCCTCTTTCATGACTGTTTCACATTAAAAAATAAAACGATTGGGTGATTATCAAAAGCTCATGAGATAATTCCCAAAATTTGGTGTCATCGCGAGACGTGAGCGCGAGATTTCCTTCGGCGGTAGGTGGAGCCTGCACACAGCAGAGTGGAGTCGCTCTCCGGGCAGCTGCTCTCTCTCTGTCTCTCTCTGCTTTTCTGACAGCTAGGCTAGCTTGTAAACAACACCAAAAAGCCCCGGCTGTGTGTCGGAGAATCTAATGACTGAACACACAGTTGTTTTTAGTAGTAGTCAACGTGTACGAGGCTATTCCCGCTTCACGTCTTGTGCTCCTGCTCCCGGCTCGTCTCCCCTGATGCTGCCTAAATGAGCTAACCTCACAACTGTCTTCAAACACAAAAAGCAACATTTCTTTTCTTCTTCTTCTTGAGACCAAAGGTAAGAATCATCCTGCAGGTAATTACTTTTATTTGTTAGTTTGGGAACATAGCGATATAATTCTTAATAGTTTGACTGTCATAGAGCTTTGCCTTTGCAGGTGTTGGTATTTCAGAAAGGAGTGCGTCCAGCTGACATACGGTATACTTCCAAATATGTTTATAGACCTATATATAAATGTACAAAACCTAACCTGGAAACTGCTATAGTAAATACATGTCGATCTCCACTGACTTATTGAATGTTTTTAATGTCCTACACCTTTTTAAAATGTAGTTTTAAAGAGTGAATGATTGATTTCATGAATGAATTTGTCAGCAGTGCACAGTTTGCAAGGTTGTACATATCCAGTGTTTCCATAGATGAATATGAACCTATTGTTTTCAGTACATTTATGCATAGTTTGACACGTGCAAGTAATTTTACATTTACAATACACCTACATGTGTTTTTTGCACCATAGTGTAGGTGGTGATGAGGTGAGAAAAGCTGACCTTCATGTTTACACTAAATATTGAAAGTAATGTATTTCTTATCCTGAATGGTGTAGGTAATCTTAAATCCACAAATGAAAGGTGTGTGAGTTGACTTGTAGTGTGTTTATCTCTCCATCCATATGTGTATCCAGCTCCGTAGTGTGTATATCAGTAATATGTAATGGTGATGTTCAGGGTGTAAATCTAAGACACTGCCTCTATTTTAATCATTCAGTTTGCTGCATTGTAGCTGCATAGTTTGCACAAATGAAAACAGCCTGATAGGTTTACCTTTGTTGATTAGACAGATAAGGCTGCTGGTGTGGTATTTACAGTCCGTCAACTCTCCGATGAGATGTTATTTCATGTCTCTTGAGGTTGTTGTAGTCTTCATTTAGTCTTGTGTTAGGCTCTAATACACACAGACAATGGATCAGATGTAGGAAAACTTAAGAAACCACAGTGATGAGGTTTATTTTAATCCTCCTGCTTTCCAAATATAGGTCTTGACCCCAAACTTGAGAAAGGCTGTACAGGCTATTGCACAGTCTAATGATGCTAGATTTGCTTCTGATATTGAATGGACGTATTAGCTGTAACTTAATGTGAACTAGATTACATAACCACTCGCAGTTTGATTCCATTTGTCAATTTCGTTTGTTTCTGCTGCCTTTTTTCTAACATCTGAAACAATAGAACATCCACAAGGGTCCTGTGCTACAAACCCGGGGCTCTCCCCCCATTATACTGTCACTTTGATCTGCATTTCCCCTCATGTCTTTGGGAATAACTGAAAGCCATTCTTTGAAACTTCTCACAAAACGGAAATGCTGACTCGTGCAGTAAAAAAAGTGAATTTGGATCAGCGTCTTTGAATACTCTCGTATTTCCAAAGGAGAGCGTGTTCGCAGCCTCGCCTCTAAAATAACTGATATTCATGTATTTCCACATCCTCTCTAACTGCCGAGCAGAACTGACTTTTCAAAGTGTCATAGTGGATGCTCTGACGCACAGTATGTGCTTCAGTACTTTTGTTAGAAAACAGATTATGCATTAGGGTAACTCTCGAAATATACTTCTGCTCACAAACAGAGATTTTTAGTTTGAAAGAGCTTTTTGGAACGATCACAGCTCACAGAGGCTTACGGAGGCTTGAAGGAAAAGTTGCTGGCAATGACTTCAATGCAGAACCAAAGGAGATGCATCCAATGACTGTTGTCACTCAGTTTCTACATGAAACTCTACAAATGACTTTTTGGTTCAATTTCTGCTATAGACTCCATCTCCATCTCTGGGGTTTCACTGACCTTTTCCCCCGATATTATTACTAGTATAAAATAGCACATGGGATTGCTTTGGGGTTGCAGGTGTTCATGAACAGACCAGTGCAGTTTCACAAACACTACCCTTGAAGCTAGTAAATCCCCCAGTACACAATATGTTTTCAAAGAAATTCAGAACCTGTGCATGTCAGCTGAAATCTCTGATTCTCATGAAGCTCTTCTGAATCATGTCGGCTATAATTAGAAGCCTTTTCGATCTTGGTGATACAGCGAAATGGTTTGCAAGCTTGTGGAGACTTGCGCTGTCTAAAGATTCAGGTTTCTTCCTAGCTTAATTTTTTATTTGGTTTCATGAGGTTTCAGGCACAAGGGACATACGGTTGCCAAAGGCTTCATCCAAACTAGAAACTGTCCTTTCAGATGCACCAGTAATATCTTTTTAGGTAAAACACATCTTTTTCTCTCAGTGTTTTTGACTCCATAAAAGAGAGGTTTATAGAAAAGGTCTCCAGAGTGGACACATCTGTCAACACCAGCCTCCTGTTAGAAATGTGCAGAGTAACTGTGCTTAATTTTGTCTGTCCAACACCTTACCGAAATGTTGAGCTGTGAGCAGGTTCGTCCTTTTTAAGGGTTCAGTGTGTTTGAAACAAATTAGGTCTTACTCGTTCCAAATGGCCACCCTCAAAGGTGAGGCAAAAAGTCTGGCATATAGCCTTATCTTTGGTCCATTACGCTGCCTCCCTGATCTCTTTTTCACATCTCTTGAAGTCTCCACACAATGAATCGTACAAATTGGACCTCACTCTTTGAAACATTCTGTCCTCAAAGGCATTCATTCATCTCCTCAGATTCTGCCATTGGAAATAGGGTTACAGATGCTGTTCGATTATTGGAGAGGTGATTGACTGAAGCTCTTAGCGCTTGTCTTATTGTTAGAACATTTCACTTTGGAGACGATAACAAAATGAGTGTGGACCTAGTCAAAGTTTGTATTGTGGTTGTATTAGTCATGAAATTTAAACTAACTTGCTGTTGAACGCTTGTCATACAGTTGCATGGGAGCAGGATTTGTAAACTAATGATAGTATAATTATTAGTTTCAACACTTCTAAAAGGTCCTGAACAAATTGCTTCCTATCCATCAGAAAGTTTAACTGGACAAAAGTCATTCCATATTCTCACATTACCCCAAGATTCCCGAATGGATGAGAGCAGCAACTGTAGAGTCTTGAACACTTCCAGACATCTAACAATAGTATAATTATTAGTTTCAACACTTCAAGAAGATTCTGAACAAGTTCCTTTATATCCTTCTGAAATTTTAACAGGACGAAGATCCTTCCATATTCTCACATTACCCCTAGACTCCCAAATGGACCACTGTAGAGCTCGAACACTTCTAGACATCTTTCAAGTGTGCATCCACCCTTTTGCAGTCTATTTCCGTCCCTTTCTGGAATATTGCCTGTTGTCCTGGGGCAGTGCTGAAGTGCTGTGCTGCGGTCTTTTTAGAGGATGTCCTTCTCACTTTGTTCCTCTTTGTCTGTCTGTCACTTACCCACACGCAAAAACACACATGGAGTCTGCAGATTGTCTGCATCAGCCGACGTTTCTCTCATGTCCCTTGGGAGAAGACGCAGTATAGTGCGTTACACAGTCCTGGCTTTGTATCCTTAGTGTTTCAGAAGGCATAGTAGGTCACTGTTAGAGAGTGATATAGAGAAGGACGAAAATGTTATTAACTGGCAGGCCTATCAATCAAGCGAGTAATCAGTCTCAGTGTGCAATAGGCGAGTAGTCAGACATGTGATGTGTCTAACAGAGACTAGGGGCATTTTCTGACACTCACCGCCAGTCATTATGAAGCAGCGAGCCTATTTTTCACCACTGGACTGGATGGCATTGCACTGCATTTATGTAACAGAACAATGGCATGCATCAGTGTGTGTGTCTGTGTAAGCCTGTCTGTCCAAACATGTTTGAGAAAGAGATGCAAAGTGAGAGAAAGGGTATGAGTCTTGTCTTTGTACAGCCAGATAATGGCTGCTGGGCCATTAATTCTCCCCAGTGCCACACTGAGCACCCGGCAGCTTGATCCAACCTGACAGGCCCACATTTGGTCCAGGAATAAAGATGACGAGGAATAAGGACGCATCATTGCAGCCAGAAGAGATCAGCAATCAAGTGGCCGAAGGGAAAGAAAAGCAGGTTGAGGCGGGAAGAAAAGAGAGTGTGAAAGCAGAACAGTTTTTGCATTACTTTTCTTTTCTGAATGTGTGTTTAAGAAGCATGTCAGGGATCTCTGAGGTAAATCGGAGGGAGAGAAATGTAGAGAAAGAGAGAAGGTTAACTCCAAAGATGGGGGGTGGGGGCACGGTGAGTTGCAAGGAATGATGAACACCAGGGAGCAAATGAGCAGCGACAGCGAAGGGCTACCGCCACCACTCCCCTTCCGTAGCCCCCACAGCTTTGGCTTTCCAGGATTCTCATTAAAATGCATTAGACTCTCTAGGCTGCCCTGCACCGCCTTTCCTCCACATCATTGGGGTGCTTATCATCTCCAGAGCAAACAGATATGCTAACCAGTAATACTGGGGAAGCTGTAGCTTCAGTGCCAGCCTGGAAGGCAGCGCTGAGAGAGCAGTGACTGACAAGCGCTTTATAAGGGGAGTGTAGTGGCCTTGAACTGATTACACTGAAGATTATCAAGAATGAAACGGTCAAGGAGACATGACAGTTACAGATGAGGTGACTTACTGCTGAAGTCTGAAAGAAAACAGACACTCAATAGTAAGATTTACACTGACAAGCATGTACAAATAAATTATGACCCTCCCTATGACAGGAAGC
Source organism: Scomber japonicus (assembly GCF_027409825.1). Classification (NCBI taxonomy): domain Eukaryota; kingdom Metazoa; phylum Chordata; class Actinopteri; order Scombriformes; family Scombridae; genus Scomber; species Scomber japonicus. The sequence continues at coordinate 24,017,915 of NC_070587.1, read as the reverse complement.
TGTTACCATTATAGCTAGCCAGTGACACTGGTCTTGCCCTTTGAATGGGTGATAGAAGGGCAACTCCACTGCTAAGGCTACAGGCTACCTCTAGTCCTAACAAGCTGTACCTCAAGCAACAGATTATTGTGACACATCTACTGTGATCTCATCATGTAGCCCAATAGAGTAATAAGCAAAGTGAAAACTATATAAAATGATTTATATTATAGATTTAGTTTATGTTGCTACAAGACCAGTTGATCTGTTTGTATACTGTTGGTGAAAAGGTGTATAATTCAGGGTACCTGGATGCCAGTAAAATTTCCTGTGGTAGCTATGGTAACAAGGCAAGCCACAGTGTCAAACAGAAGTATTGTGAACTGTGGCATCAGCAGTAAGTGTACCTAATAGTGCAAGTTGCCATTCTTTATGGCCAAACCAACATTTAAAATCAATTAATTTCAATGGAATCACTGCCATGAAGGGATTTTCTCACATGTGGTTTATGTGGCAAAGTAAATCCCGCAAGTCTACATAACAGAACACAAGCTAACTAGATGTTCCAGTCTGGCCTGTGTGTTAGTTACAGTAGTTTCCCAACCAGCCCTGCTAATAGTCAGTATGTCACTGAGCATCTGGCACCTTTACGCAGAGATGCGTGGGTGAATTTGCTGAATTTGCTGTGCCATTTCCTGGTGTGACCCAAGCTTTACAGCGAGGACCCACATGAAAGAACAAATTGACACCTTTTTCGCCCTTCCTCTCACTTGTCATGAGGCAAGTAGCTTTGCTCGTTAGCAAACATCTTGTGCAACAATATCCCGACAAATTACGTGAGTTTGGACAAAGTAGCACACATTTTTGTTTCCTGAAGTCAACGGAAAGAAAAAGGATCTCCAAGCTACAATCAAACAATGATGATGTTTTCCTCATGTATCCACACCAGGTGATCAGTTTACGTTACATGATCCAAGTCTGGAAAACCTCCACTGAGGAGTGACTGAGCACAGTAGCTGGAACTTCAGACTAATTAAACTGTTTAAAACAGAGGTCTTCAACAGGGGGTCTGTAACCCCTAGGGGGTCCGCAGAGGTACTGCAGGGGGGTTGTGACAGTTTTGGTTGATTAGACATTTTTTTTCCACAAATTGAAATGTCTTTAAATACACATTAACATGAATCCAACACACTGTAGTGAACAGATAAATGGAGGCAGAAGACGTCTTTCAGTCAGCAATGCACACATTCAGCGACACACAGGAGCTCTTTCAAGCTGGGCACCGGTTCATTCACAACACCTGTCCCACCAACGAGGAGGACCCGCCCCTATCGCTGCTGTGCCAATCACGAGGCCGTACCTTGCACATGTTTTAACTAAAAACATGAATATATTAACCTGTGTATTAGAGACATCCCAACTCTCCCAGAAGTTCCGGGAGTCTCCCGCATATTGATAGCGGCTCCCTGAAGCCCACAAATGAGATCCAATCTTCTGGAATCTGGAGCGAGCAAGAGTGCGAACTAAAGAGTTACTGCGTGCGCGTGTGTTTGTGTGACTATGAATGGAGCGTGTGTGAGAGCAAAGCGTCCTTATAGCTCTGTGTTGCCGCTTATTAGACCGATCGCACCCCCACCCTGACCAGCACCAATTGCAACCCCCCCCCCACCGCTGACCGACATCAAGTGTAACAGGAGCCCCGCCTCCGGAACGGACCTCCCTGAAATGACTTTTTGCAGGTTGGGATGTCTAGTATTATTTGAATATCTTAGTATTGAATGCACAATAACAAGGTACATTTATACATGGCACTATAGGACAAGTTTAATATAAAACACAATTTTATACAACATATAAATAAGTAGGGGGTCCCCGCTCCATCTCTCGATCAGTTTGGGGGTCCTTGGCCTGGAAAACGTTGAAGGCCCCTGTTTAAAAGGTTTAGATGATGACTTTCAAATACCTCAAACATTAAAAACTTATGAATTAGTGAAAGGCTCAATCATGCTTTAATCGTAACCCATTCCTAGCCTTAAACATGGTCTTTGTCTTACCCTTTGGATAGTTGGACCCTTGTCAGACATAGACTAAGGAAAATTGTCACTTGGGTCAGCAAAATTGGGGTTTGCTGTGGATTTGTGTTTGCTCTCAGCACCACTGGTTTCTTCAGTCATGTGGAACAATCTAGGCTGTAAGAAGCAAACGTCTAATGAAGGCAACACTGTTCAGTTTTGTTTTAATGATGCAATTATGTAGTGTAAGCCTGTAACTCAGCGTCAAGCCGAGAAGAGCTACATTCTATGCAAAGGACAGGAACCAATTGTCATATGGTTTTTGTCAGTTCGTAGCATCCATTTTCCATATCTCATACCTTCAGCATAAACTTGGCTGTGAATGTATTAAGTTTTATTTGCTTAGTTGTACTTGGGCTCAAAGTTTTGGTTCGGGTCAAACTGAAAAGTCCAGAAGTCCGAACAAAACGACTTAAAAAGCAACCGAACATGCTCCTGTGAACACACACAAACCAGTTTAGTTTTAAACTCATGTCTTTCTTGAAGAATATATTTTCTACACCACTGCATGTATGTTTGCTACTTCATGCATACTTTCTGGCATCTAGAAGAAAAGTATTATACATGTAGGCGTATTGCCTCAAGGTTTATATGGCAGAGAAAACCAACTGCAGAAGTGCTGATGTACAAAAAGGTTGTGTGTTTTCTAACTTGCCTGGTAGCCTGTGTGGTATAGTTCTCAACTAAGGCAGAGCAGTGTGCAGCGGAGTGTGCACAGCTCTGGTTTTGAATTTTTATCTGAATGTTAAGAAAATTAGTGTCAAAACTGTGCATGAATTTCATCATAATGAAATCAGCCTTTGACAACCCCCAACCCTTGCATTTATTAAATCTCTTGTAATTATTTTCCTGCTAGAAAATGATAGTCAGTACAAGTCAAATGTTGATGTAAGTAGGCTAACAGGGCTGAGAGCTGGCTCATACAGCTGTTGTTCTACACTGAAGCTATTTTGCCATTACAAATAATACATTTTAAGCCTGAATTATGATATTGAGTACAGAAATGCACTGTATTGGAAAAAGTTTAAGTGCTTTAATCAAGGCCTTTAAAGTGCCATTAATCGTTATTTTTATAGTTAAATCAAATTATTACATCTAGGATGCTTTGTAGTTATTAACCCATAGGAAATGATAAACTGTGTGGTTCTTTTAGCAAATTGTTTTTGTCAGTCTTGCGGTTCTCATCCAACGTGTTTTCAGCAGTAGGCAGTATCACCAAACAAGCTCTGATAAATCTACTGGCCAGCACCAATATGGTAGATGAACTAAGTGAGCAGCTAAATAGTCACATTTTTTACAAGAGTAAAACAGAGCTAAAAAGAAAGAGAATATTAGATTGACATGCACAGCAGGTTGCAAGAAAAAACTCCAATGAAATGATAGTGTTGCTATTTATCTGCTGCATGTGTAAGTAGGCGTGTTTGCCTACATGTTAGTCATAGCTGCTTTATGTGGTGATAAGCGTGTGTCATGTTTGTGCCCCCTTGTCACCACAAATTGATTCACGCAGCTCTAAAGCAGCACTTTGGTCCTCTTTGTTCAAACTGCGCATGGCCTCATTAGTCTGAGACTACTGTCTACAGCTGCAGATCTACTGCTAAACCACAGAATCACAGGACCTAAAACAACTAATGGTTATGTTTCAGTTGGAGTTCTCAATGTGTGCTTTGCTCAGTCCTGACAGGGATTCAACACTTGTCAGATACTGTCCTGCTTTTGTGCGGCATCTGTTGCATAAGGGAATTTAATCTAATGCCATCAATGTTCACGCAACATTTAACTCTCTGGCTCATCCAAGAAAAGAAACATACATAACACAGTTTGTGTCAGCTTTCCACATTTAATCATCTTGTAAATGAGAAACCTGGATTGGAAAATCTTTTTAGATTTTTAACAGGAATCAGCACAGGTGGCACTATTAACATTAACAATGTTTAGGCCTGTCACGATAACTACTTCTGTTGGACGATATATTGTCTCAGAAATAATCGAGATATACAATATTATTGTCATTTGAAGATCATTTTATACCACTTATACTATAATAATATAATAGGTGCTACACTTGTGTAAAAACACAGACTGTCATTATGGTTGGGGACAGAGTTATTTACCTTTAATTGTTCTACAGTCTCCACTCAGGACGTACACAGTGAGGAATGGAGGACACTACTTGTTTAGACAATGTGACATGAATAGTCTCTTAGCTGCTAATGTGAAGTGTGGAAATACTGAGGTAAAAAAATGATCTAGGTCATGTCCATGTATCATACCATAAGTCCGTATATAAACATGATGATGTTGATAATTACATTGTTGTACATAAGTTAGTAATGTAATTATTGTGACAGGCCTAACAATGGCTCAGTTTCATTCAAGTGTACAAGGAAGTCATCATCCTGAATTTGGGAAAACTAACTGAAATTAAGCCATCATTAATATTATTATTTGCAGCTTTTCCTGCTGTGAAAAAGCTCTTTTCTGCTGGAGAACGCAGATTTCCATAACCATGTATTCGCCAAACCAGATTTCCAGCAGATTGCATGACAAAGGCTTTTGCCACAATTGCACAGTGAGAAAAAAATGTGTGGTCTCTCACTACAGAGCCCACTCAATCCAAACTCTACAATCTCTGCAGGCTTGTATCACTCATACGCTAAAAAAAATATGCCTGCCTTACAGTAGTTTTGAATTATTGCTGGGGATAGGAAGGTAATCTGATTTACTGCTGCATGTAAACATGAGTTTTACAGCAAGCAGGTAAACATGTTCTCTGTTTCCCTGCCTTAACCTAATTTCCTCCAAATAACCTGATTTCTTTGAGCATGTAAAGGAAGTAAGACAGAACACACATCTGTAGGCCAGCAACTAAGATCAAGTGTACAAGGAGCTAAAATTAGGACATGCTGATTGGCCAAATAGTGTTGTTGTTTTACAAAATGTTGTATGAATTAATGATATTAAGAAAGCAGCAATGAAATACTATCAGAATTAGTTATTAGATGTTTTTTGATAAACACCTGTGAAGTTTTCTCTCATTTATTGCTTAATTCATGACTGTGAGATGGAGGAAACATCAGAAGGGAGATACTTGGACACAGAAGCAGTGGGTTACTTAACAGCATACACACTCAGAAATAGAATATGGATATGAAACCATTCCTCGCTGTTAGCGTAGCTCGGGAGACGGATCTCAGCTCACATTTGATTATATTTGGAACTGCTGTGACCTTTTCCTAATTTCAACATTTTTATTCTCCGGCAGTATCTTGGCTCACTCTTTTACACTGCCGACAGGTTACAAAATCCACTTGTCTTCAAGGTCAGTTTAAATGACTACACATAGACGCACACATAGATTGGATTCAGGGATATGTTGTCATGATTTAGGCCTTTCTTTAGCCGGATTTTTACCCACATTTCCTAAATAACCTGACCACAACAAAAAAAAAAAAACTGCTCCCAGCGTCCAGGTCTCTGTTTGTAGCCTGGAACATGCAGTGATGCAAATGAGGGCGTTTTGTGCGTGCTGCTGTGTCTTGCAGGCGCTTTGACATTTTGCAGCTTTCGGTTTCTTGGCACGGCTAAATTGCAGAGGGCATTCACATGCATCCCTGTGGGAGTCAGTGTGCAGCGAGAGGGATTAAGCAGCACTGCTGGCACCAAGAGCCTCGCGCTGCCCTTGTCCTTGTGGACTGAAGGAGCATGCAGGATGCCTAATGTTAGCCTCGCTAGCAGCCTCTTCTTCACACTTCAGTTCACTTTATTTTGGCTGCTGTGTCAGCATCAAGGCAGTATTACAGTATCTGTGTGTATGCTGCTTTGATTCACATCCACTGTGCTTCTCCATGACATTTTGTCATAGGGAATAGCTCTAAGCTCTCTTTATTGGCTTATTATGCAGCGAGTGATTTCTGAAGGAAGTGAAGACAAACCTTTAGTAGTCTTTCAGCTTTCTCTTTAAAACATAGTGCATTTATTTACATGTAAATAATTGATTTTCTCTCTGCTGTTTGCATTCAGTGCCTATCCAGAGTCACCTTCCTCTTCTTCTTGTCTTACAGCTTATCCAACAACATATGCTTTTTTTAGACAACAATATTGAAGGTCACCAACAAAGCCTTTTATTACTGTGGCTGACTAAGGGCAGCTTAAACAGTAAGGTTAACAGTGGAGGAACTGTCAGGGTCCATGGTTATGGATGGGCCTCCAGTCATCATTTTGTTAAGACTGGCCTACAGTTCAGGCGTAAAAAAGAAAAGGAAAAAAAAAGAAAAACTGGATGTGTCCATGGTCATACCAAGGACACAGCATTAGTGTCTACATACAGTGTAAAATAACACAGTCAGCTGTCATGCAAATGAGGTGGGCTCAGAGCCACATCAGATAGAAGAAAGTGTGCTTTTTTTTGTATATCTGCCTTATTTTAATGCAGATCAACAGACTCCATGTATTTTACTTAGGTTTGTTATCAATTATTTTTTGTAATAGTTCCACCTCTGCCACACTTTAATCACTCACATTACATACATGTGTTCAGAAAAAATGTACCTGCTGTTAAGTCAGCATTATAGTATTTAAATGATTTTTGCCATACTGTTTACATACATAGTTTTCATCAAGTCTTTTTATTTTTATTCAAGGATATGAACACAGAAAATATACAGCCATTAACAAAACACAATATACCAGTCAGAGAAATAAAGAACATGCCAGCCTATATCACATGTTACCCTCAGCCAAAAAAAAACAAAAAAAAAACACCGACCTGAGGACAGTATAGAATCATTGGATAATCTAGGATGAGCACAGTGAATGTGGTTCACATACACAAAAGAACAGCAAAAAATCATGACAGTTGAAGAAAATCAGTTGAAGAGACTCTTCAATGCTTCAGCTGTTGTGAGCCATACATTCAAATTCACCTCTCTGGCTTCATTTAAACGAGCTGTTGATAACTCCATATAAATAATGTCAAGAAAGGTTAGAATCCATTTTCTGATGGTTTTCTATACACTGCAATCTTAGTGGCTGACTTGAAAGCACTATATGCCTGGAGTGAAGAAATGTCCTTTAAAGTCAAAACTTTTGATAAGTGTTGATAAGTGCACAATGCTTTCAATGTATTCGTCAGTGAAAGGTTTTAGTCGACTCCATGGTAACCAGACACTATCCCGCAGCCAACTTGGTGTATCATCCCAACCGGGACTAACAAGGTCAAAATAGCAGTAAGGAAGTTAAGTGAAAACTACAGTCTCCATGGTGATGTTAGTAACACTACACAATCATACTGAGTGACAAAATATACCAGTATCCATGACAATTCAAAATTCTACACGACATGCTTTTTTTCTGTTGAAAATACATCATTTCTGTTTAGTGACACTTACCAAAAGTGTTGAGGGACCTACAACAAATCAGCCTGAGGCTATAAATAAAAGAAGGATGTGCCTGGCAGGTTGAAACTGCTGCTGATGCCCTGAAAGGAAGGTTACTCATCTGTATAGTAAATATCACCCATCAAATGGATAACCCTGTTCTCCCACTCAGAGGAGGTGACCGGTCTCCCCTCCAATCAACAGGCCCTCCTTAAAAATTGGGGAATGGAGATGTCCTCTGTAGGAAACACTACAGAACCTTTCTACTGAGCACCAGACCTGGAGCACTGAGTTATAATTGGCCCAAACTGTAACTGACATTGCCTGTTTGAGATATTCGCAAATAGAAAATACCATGCCACCAAATATTTCAGAACTTTATAAAAAGAAAAGCAAACTGATAATGAAGTGTCAGATTAAGTCTTTGGGCCTGAGAATTTACACATACATAGTGGTTTCACAGTCTTAAAAACCTACTAAAATACAAGTGAAGGCTTTCCTGTGTTTATTTGAGAAGAGAAATATTAATCACTTTTCACTTTCAAAGCTCTGGATCAAGATTGTGTCATGCTTGTTGGTACGTCTCCCTTCACCACGCTAGACATCATCCTCTTCATCCTAAATCATTGTTTCTTATCATTTCTGTGACCAAACAGCGTGCACCCTTGATCCTGCCCATTTCTATATTTTAAGCACGCAAACTGCCACTGTGGCTGGTTTGTGAAGCAAATTGTTGCATTTTTATGAGCGAGAACAAACCTCTCTTCAATCTACAACCCATACTCAGTGAAGTCTACTTCAATTCTAATTCAGTTTCAATGAATAATGAAAGAAGTCACATTTAAGATATTAAATGCTGGATTTGTTTAATAGTAGCTGTTTTTATCTTGAAGTAGACAATAGATAGTTACATGTTTCTAAGACAACAGCTAAGACTTATGTTCTTTATACATTCACATTCTTCTCTCTTCTCTGGTGCAGCTGTACGTTGCTGCATTTTGAAATGTCCATATTGTGCCTGTGTGCGCTCACTGAGTTTGATCACAAAGAGTGACCCTGTTGCCAGTGACATATTGTACTTGCTGGGATGTCAAAAATAGCCCAGGGACTCTGCTCGGCTCCTGCAGAACAGAGAGAGAGAGCGTGCAAGAAAACGGAGCAGTGTAAAGACAAAGAGTACAATAAACTGGGGGGAACAAAAAATAGCAAAAGTGCAAATTGTGTAAAGCCAACAGTGGGAATAGAATAAAACAATGTACAAGATAAGGGAGAGAGCTGTGATAGAAGTATCGAGAGGTATGGACTATTACTTACCCAAGAGATAGTGAGACAGAAAGAAAAAAGAAAGATGAGTGTGTCTACATGTTGCTGGTCCAGGCATGTGTCAAGGTGTGGTTCATGTCTGCTATGTCTACCAGCTTCAAAGAGGAAAACAGTTACAAAATTCCATATTGTCAGATTGTGGACAGACACACAATATCATCATATCACCAGACTATCCCTTTTCCTCCTCCCAGCTGTGTGTAGGTGTGTGTAGGTACGTGCATACGCTTCATGCATTCGTAAAAGTGAGGAATAAAGTGCCGACTAAGTAATTCATCTGATAACCTGTTCATTAACGTGGTCCTCAGATGGGTATTTAGCATGCTAGTTGCCTCGTGTTTGCAGGCAACTGCTGGCCGTTAGCCGTTGGTTTGATTTAGAGTCTCTCAATGACTCACTTGTTCTCTCAGTATGCAGATGAGTAGAGTTGAGAGGAATACTCTTGTTCTTTTCTCTGTGCTTCCTCACAGTCTAATTTGTCTTGACATATCCAGGGAGGGTGACAGGGGATGTAAGGTTAGGAAAATGTCTCATTTGTTCGCCAAGGTAAACAACCACTATTCCCAAAGGTGAGAGCTGAAACCTGCTCTGATGAATCACTGCGTTGTATCGTTTACATAAAGAGCACTGCAGCATTATAGACCTGACTATTGATTTGCTAGTTACATATCAGTACTCTTTTGTGTGTCTCCTGCACCAGTATCTTAAGAAAAACTCATGTCTTTTCTTCTTTTCCCTTTCCTTTCTCCTCTCCTATCCTATCCTACCCTATTCTTTCCCTTCTCTCCTGTGGCCTACCCCTACTCCACCATCTTTTGCTACCTCTTCTCCCCATCCTAAGTCATTGCCTGGCAGCGGATGTCTCGTCGCCTCCCTCTGGGGTCGGAGGCCAGTTGGAGTCGGGAGGTGGGTCCTCAGCAGCAGCAGTGATGCGGGCTTCAGTGGCAGGCTGCAGGATGAGCGTGGGCGCACTCATTAACGGGCTGTTGGTCTCTGTGGTCGCAGCTTTGCTTTGGAAGTACTCCAAGCTGAGTGAGCATGCTGCCCTGCTGGAGGAAGAGCTACACATGACACGGCAGTCCCAAGAGGTCTCGCAGGCCCGCATCGACTATCATGTTGCCCTGCAGGCTCTCCATGAACACGGTACCCGTATGGTCTGCACTGGCAAGATGCACACCGACCGCATCTGCCGCTTCGACTACCTCTGCTACTGCTCAGAGGCAGAGGAGTTTGTGTTCTTCCACTCCAATACCTCTGTCATGTTGCCTAACCTGGGGTCCAGGCGCTTCCAACCTGCCCTGCTGGACTTGTCTTCCGTAGAGGATCACAACACCCAGTACTTCAACTTTTTAGAGCTCCCAGCTGCTGCTTTGAAGTTCATGCCCAAGCCTGTGTTCGTACCAGACGTGACACTAATAATGAACCGGTTCAATCCCGACAACCTAATGCATGTATTCCATGATGATCTACTTCCAGCCTACTATACCATGAAACAGTATTCGGACCTGGATGACGAGGCTCGTCTGGTGTTCATGGAGGGCTGGGGTGAAGGCCCACACTTTGATCTCTACCGGCTTCTGAGCAGCAAGCAGCCACTGCTCAAAGAACAGCTTAGGAACTTTGGAAAGCTAATGTGTTTTACCAAATCTTATGTTGGCTTGTCCAAAATGACCACCTGGTACCAGTACGGATTTGTCCAGCCACAAGGGCCCAAAGCTAACATCTTGGTCTCAGGGAACGAGATCCGGCAGTTTGCCGAGGCTCTGATGGAAAAGATGAACATCACAAGGTTAGAGGAGGCAGAGAAAGATGGAGGGAGCGTAGAAGATGAGAAGGAGAAAAAGGATGAATACATTGTTGTGTTCAGTCGTTCAACAACAAGGCTAATACTGAATGAAGCTGAGCTAATCATGGCACTGGCCCAAGAGTTCCAGATGAGAGTGGTCACAGTTTCTCTAGAGGAACAGTCTTTCCCCAGCATTGTCCAGGTGATCAGTGGTGCTTCCATGTTAGTTAGTATGCATGGAGCTCAGCTTATCGCCTCACTCTTCCTCCCCAGAGGATCTACTGTGGTGGAGCTGTTCCCCTTTGCTGTGAACTCAGAGCAGTACACTCCATATAAAACCCTTGCCTCCCTTCCAGGCATGGACCTTCACTATATTTCCTGGAGGAACACTCAGGAGGAGAACACTGTCACCCATCCAGACAGACCCTGGGAACAAGGAGGCATTGTTCATTTGGAGAAAGAGGAGCAGGAGCGAATACTGAACAGCAAAGACGTCCCGAGGCACCTGTGCTGCCGCAACCCAGAGTGGCTCTTCCGAATCTACCAGGACACTTTGGTAGACATCCCTTCCTTCCTGGAAGTCCTCAAGGAAGGAATGAAAACCAAGCCCGGCTTGAAGAAGTCCAAACCAGCCAGTACAGTCCATCCAGGCCGGGTAAGAGAAGCCCAGTGTCAGACCTCAGTACAAACCACCAATGAGGCTAAACTCACAGTCTCCTGGCAGATCCCATGGAATCTGAAATACCTGAAAGTTAGAGAGGTGAAGTACGAGGTGTGGATCCAGGAGCAAGGAGAGAATACCTACATGCCTTATATCCTTCCCCAGCAGAACTACACTTTTTCAGAAAACATTAAGCCCTTCACCACCTACCTGGTGTGGGTCAGGTGTATCTTCAACAAGAACCTCCTGGGCCCCTTTGCAGATGTTCTTACGTGCAGGACCTAATAGAAGCACTTTGCCAGTTTGTTTCTGTGCAGTTTCTCATGAAAGCTAAGTCTTGTTTGTTCCAGACAATCAATTTGGAACAGTGGACTGGACAAACTGTAATCAGTCTGTCCAGTGAGGGGTGGTAAATGTAAAATGGCTTGTTTCTATAATATGAGAATAAGCTATTGAACTCTTGCACAGTGATGTTTTCCTGCCCAGCACAGAGAACAGTGTGATGGGTACAACACAAGTATATATCTTGTACCTACAAAAAGAAAGAAAGTGCTATATGATACCATGTCTCTACTGATAATACCAGAATTCAAATCAGCAGATTTATTTATGTGCAGAATAATATATAACATGTTTTTTAGTATTAGTCAAAACACTGATTCTTTACCTTTTACAGTATGCAATGTAGCTTTTCTGTGGAGAGCAAGACAAAATTAGGATAAAATTTAGAATAGGTTTTTTATGTTTTTTGACTTGTCCAGTGTCTACTGTGTGTGTGTGATACCCATGTGGCATAGTTAATTACTGATTGTTTAATTACATACAACATTATTTGCAGAACCTAGCCAAAACCAAAGCAACCTTTATGACATTATTTCTGCCAATTGCCATTCATGCCAAATTACTTTCTTATGTTTTGGGTCTTTCATGCTACTGTCTGCTAACAATTATATGGTTTTGAACCCTGTCTCTAGAAACGTTGTAAAAGAGTTTTGTAAAAGAAGTAACAAGCAGAATATGTTTTTGACCATAAAAGCACAGTTAGGTGTCTATCCCTATCTTAAAATTGTTCCCTTATGTGTTATAAATATAAGACACTAATGTTGTGTTTCTGCAGCGCCCAGTCACAAATAATTTACATCCGTTTTGCTGCATAAATAAATTATTTTTGCCTAATTGGCATTAATTACAACAGTGATCATTATAATCTTCTGTGGAGAATGAATCTATTGCGTCTGACTATAATTAGTGTAAAAAGCAGTTTTCTTGCCTCTAAGCAGCTATGCTGCTGGACAGTTGGATTTAACTGCCTTGTGTAAAAGCATTTTCATTAAGATAACGAGATATGTTGCTGCATACAGTAGGGTTCCACTGCCTTGTGTAAAACTCTGTTAATTAAGATAAAATTCCCATTTACGTGTGTGTTTGCTTTCCTCAAAGGTTCTCTACAGTAGCTGGTAGGAACAAGTCTACTGTTGAATTTTAAACTAACACAACAGACGTCCAGAACTGGCTGTTGAAGTTGTTGTTTTTGTGTCATTTGATGATGAAATGTTGCTTGTTGGTAGCTAGCTAGACTGCAAAAATGTATTTATTTTTTGAGATACTTGAAGTGGAGATGATAGTAAGCGGTAGAAATGTAGAAAGAGATGGTTTATGGAATGGCACAAGTAAACAATACACTGCCAACAACATATTGTGTAAACCTATTGTGCCATTGTTGAAACGATGTCATGTACTTTTTCATGTACTTTATATCGATGACCAGCCCTCTAAACATTACAGTAACCTCTTTGTAATGTTTTGACTGTTGGCGACTATGAGGATAATTTTCCTTTACCTGAAATCAGTCATGAATTTTGCCATGTGTCACTTTTTTTCTTTTTTCAAAATGAAGTTCTGATGCAGTTCGGTTTGTCAATGCACGTTTAAGAGATTATGTTGGAGCCACTGTTGTGTGTGCTGAATGTGACGTTTTAGATATGTATGTGTTCGTATTGTCGGTTAGATTTCTGTGTGCCCCTGGCCCACCTTAGCAGGGACATCATACTGTATGTGTTGAGTGAAGTGAGAGTGTACAAGTCACTGTTTTCTACATTAGCAGATAGTTGGAGTTTCTTTTTCAGTAACTGTGAATTGAATAAAGAAGCTTATTTCTTACAGTATCTGTTCTATCTTGTGTGTGCTGTGTCAATGCAAGTGTTCTTCCTGCATTTAATCATGCAATTTTTACTGAACTCTAACAGTTTTTGACAGAAGAGCATCTTACAAAAATGAACATTACACAACCAACAAGAAAAAAGGAAGCTAAAATATTTAACACTTAAATAATTAAACAAATAAGCTGTTCTTATTACCTCTTATCTTGGCATTGAACCTTTCTATTTGGAGAAAGAATAATTCTCTGTACAATTGCGTTGGTGTCTTTTAATTAAACACTGTAGTTTGCTTTTCCTTGTAGAGAAGCTTAGATGTATGCAAGTCTAAGGTTTCTTATTAAGGTTGCACATCAAACTAAAACAGCCTGTAATCCCCAAAGCAGTCACAATGGTCAGTTTACAATTGCTACACTAACTGGATCTGCTGGGGGTCAATATTGTTGATGTGAGGTATTCCTTGCAGCCTAATGTAATAAGGCTGGAGTACCAGCTGGGCCGTGCTGGCAGTATCTGTGGGACTCTGATCTCCAGTCATACTGTGTTCCAAATTATTGGTGCTAATTAAATAGAAAATAATTTGGGACTGTTCCCCACTAATGAACAATATCATCTGACATGATAAAGGCCTTAAAGTGGGTCCTGCTTTATTGTCTGGTTCTTGAGGCCCTCGTCTTGCCAAAATCTAGTTTTAAAACCTTCATTTTTTTCAGTTTTGAGCTTATATGTTGCACTTTTTCTGGATTTAAGTGTTAAAATGATTGACCACAGTACAGATCTGGGCTCTGGTAGAATATAGAAAAACTACACATTGTACCGAGAGTGGGTGGGACAACAACAGAGTTTTGCTATGGGGCACCCATCCAACCATGAACCTATGAACATTAGACTTTTTTTTGCCATTGTTCCAGAAACCTTTAGATATGTGCATCAAGCCATCATACAAATAAATAAAACATGTACTTCAGCAGTTCATATTCCTGTTTAAAATGTTACTGATGAATCATTTACCACATAGGTCAAAAGAGCTTTGAAGACGATTCTCGTTCCTTGGAACAACTTTAGTACCTTAGAATAGTTGAGTGGCTTGAGGAAATATTTAAAGGGGAACTTCATTAGGGTAAAATGATATCAAATGATGTCTTGAGTCGGCGTCAGTTGGCACTGAAGTCTACGAGATTGAAAAGGGAAAAATATCTGAGTGAGGTTACCAAACCGTGAGGCTAGCAGCTCCGGGCTACATTAGCTATTAGCATTATGAACCCCAATCTGTACAGCTGAGTGAATTGAATTGAGTTGATTGTGGGTAAAGTATGCGCCAGGTTTTGGCAAGAATGTGAAAATGTTATAGGATAACAATGCTTATTCCTTGGAGTACACTTTTAAAATAAGTGGTGATTATCCTGAAATATTCCTGAGTGTGTAAGTTATAAAAAATTAACTGAATTCATTAAATCATTTTGGCAGGACTTCAATGAATTGAGCTCCAGTCTCAAAATAACACCTTTACTCATAACTGTAGATTAACGGCATACTGGGTACCATCTGTAAACACTCCCTGTAGGGAAATGATGTTTTTCATGCCTGCTGCCATTAGATCAGAGATCACAATAAGCCACATAAGAGCTGTTATATAGCTTGTACTGATTTCAATGTTTGGCTCAAGGATACTTCAGCAGTGCTATGTCTGTTGCTTGTTGAAATGTAGCTGTAGCTTTCACCCAGGTGCTCTAGTTAGAGTCTATCTAATCACTTGGTCACACTGAAGGAGATAAAGGAGCTGCTCCCCGTGGCACTGCATTATCAGGCCATGGAATTGGCCGCTCTTACAAAGACAGTTTCACGTGCTGTCTTCTTACACAACATTTGTACTAAAGAGAACAGAGAGGCAAAAGTCTCCTACAGTGTGACTACAACACTTTTAATTACCATCATCATTTAATAATGTTTAATAATTCATTGTGCCTAACCACTTATTCTTGTTCAGGGTCACTGTGGGCTGGAGCATATCCCAGCATGCATTTGGCAGAAGGAAGGACGAAGCCAGAAATGAGAACTTGAGCTGTGCAGGTATCAACAGACTCTAGTTAGGCTTGATTAAAGTGTAATTGGGACAGTGGGTGAAACACACTATCACAGGATGGACATGCAGCAGTGAACCAAGAATTAAACTACAGGTTAGTTTTGCCCTTTGGTTACAAATGAATTCTGTTTTATTACAACTTGAGTTTGTTGTTTGGGGTTTTGTGTATCAGTTACAATAAGATCTCTCTAAAGCAATGCTGGATTAATACCCATTGAAGGTCATTGACACCCTCCCCCAATAATTAATTTATATTCCAAACTTATTCTCCATTTTTTCCTTTTCAATCTTTCCAAAAGGCAACTTCTTTGCGGGATATTTTTTACCGGGCTTTTGATTACCACTCATTGATACAACCTACTCACAGTGCATTGTGGTCTGCTAACCAATCATCACTTGCCCAGCCATGGTGATTGGTTAAGAATTATTTTATTCCAATTGGATAACGCTGCTCTTGGGTGGAAGCCTTGTTACTCCATATTTTGTTTTGGACATACTAGGTTTTAGAGCTGGGCAATATGGTCAGAGTCAAATATCACAATATTTTTGACCAAATACCTCAATATCGATATTTTGACAATATTGTAGGAATGACTATCGGTGCTTTCAAAACATATTTACACAATGAGATTTTTGATAATCATCAGTAATGTGGATATAATGAGTAAGTGGATAAAGGCAGATAATAGAACAGTCTGTTCAGCTCAGAAAATTACATTTTTACTGTAATGCAGCCTTTAAAAGCAGTAAAAGACAACACTTACTCCATATCACGATATTACAATATTCAAAATCTAAGACAATATGTGTAAAATATCACAATATTAATATAAAATTGATATATTGCCCAGCCCTACTAGGTTTCCAATGCAATTTTTTTCTCTCTCATTGTTGAGGGCCAATTTCTGCTCAAGGGCCCCTGGGCGCTTGCCCAAATTGCGTGTATGGTAGATCCGGGCATGCTCCAAAGTTATTGTTGAGATCTGGACACACAGGCAAAAGCAGGACAGGTGGATGATCTGACAGGCTGACACCAACATGCACAACTATGGTAAGTACAGTAGGTCAAAGTAAATCAGGCATGTAGTGTGTATACTGTTACAGATGTCTAGAACAGACATCTTAGGTTGTCACTTTAATCCTCACCTTTGTGTTCTCACTCCTAATGATAATACCCAAACTTACTTAATAAATTCTTACCTTTTAACACATATAATTCTGTCCTTACAAAGTGCATAACACTAACTCACACACACAGCCCTCAGAGTACATACTCCTCACATTAGAACAGAGTCTAGTTCAAGATCACAGAATCAATGCATTTGACCTGATGTTTTGCTGTGTGAGATTTTGAGCCATAAATCAAAAATAAACAGCATTTTTGTGTTAAGAACTTTGCAAAAAGAAGCTGAGCCAAAGTAAATGTAAAATAGTGTAACTTAGTGTGTGTATTGTTACCAATAGAGATGTTGGACAAACTCAAGAAAAAAACAGTGCATGTAATAGGGATGGGAATCACCAGAGGCTCCACAATATGATATTATCACAATACTTGTGTCCCAATACGATATAATTGTATTGTGATATATTGCAATTCATTAACTTTTTCCAACTGCAAATTATGTCGACAAAGGAAATCTTTGTCAACATCTGTTGTATGCACCTAAAATGTTGCACCTAAACTGACTACATTTAGTCCAACTTAGTTAAATGCAAACATGTGTGGACTGCTGTAATACTACAGATACTTTAAAACAATGCAACTTTCAGCAACTGGGGAATTAAAAAAGTTAATTACTGTTAAATTTAAATCAAATCAAACTTAAACATGTAGTCAGAATATTAACCCTCAAACTACGAGAACTACAACTGTAGTTATTCTAAAACATAAGCAAAACATGTCTCTTTCAATTTATGTTGGTATACATTCATCAGATAATATAATACTTCTATGACAGGTGAGTCAGAGAGCAGCACATTGCTATTTTTATTTATTTATTTTTTTGCCAGGGTTTATTCACCTTCCATCTCTTTCTACTCTGTCAGTGTGATGTTTTATAGACTGACTGATGTTTTTTGGACTGCTTACCTGAGTGACTATTTGTGTGTTTTCTCAAGGTGTCTGATCCATCATTTGACCAAATTCTGTGATCCTGATTAGATAATATACCCAGCATCTCTGTGTATGAGTGAAACTGGTGTGATAATGGTATTTTTTGACTAAAACATCATATTAAGTTGCAGCAACTGTTTACCCAAAAAGACAGTGTCAAATTTTCATTTTAGTCACGAAGGCTTATGTATGTATTTATATATTATATTTTGTACACAGAGTATGGGGGTCAGCACAGTGAGCCATCAGGCTGGCAAGATGATGGGACCGATTTACCCATTCAGAGCCCAGACTCAGCCTTAGCTCCTCTCCTCAGTTCCCATAGTGCTCTCTGTTCCCAGGGCTATTTTCTGCCAGCTTAACTGCAGAGACAAGATGCCGTCTGACAGGTGCAGATGGGCAGCACTGGGCTAAGTGACGGTGGCCTTCCCCCGGAGCGGGAGAGGAGGGAGCCCACAGCAGCACTGAGAAATGGACTGCTGTGTAATGGACTGTGTGTGTGTGTGTGTGTGTGTGTGTGTGTGTGTGTGTGCAGGTGTGATAAGGCACATAAAACAGCCCCATACTGCGCACGGCGGGTAAGGAGCGAAATCAACCACATCTCATATCTCTTTGACTGACATTAAATGTGGTGAGCGAGTGTTAGGATGAGCAGGATGTTGGACTCAGTATTGTAGAAGCGTTTTCACACCTGACAAGCATAATGGTGTGTTCTCGTGAGCCTCGGGGAAAGAAAATGTTTCTCATTTCCTTCCCAGGACTCGAGTATTTGAATAACCCCCCAGAGTAGATTTATCATCATTATGGATGGAATTACACAAAATTCCCTCCCTCCTCCACCCTCCATCAGCGTTTTATTAGCTTTTGTGCTAATGACACAGAGGGGAGAAATGAAAGATGTGAACGTGAATATTTTTCTCTCTACTACATGATAACAAAGACAAAGAATTACAGGAGTAATTGTCATATATATATACATACTGGGTATTGTTTGCAGAGGCTTCAGACAGTGCACAATGCAATGAACAGCTACTCCTCATCAAAGGCTTCATTTAAAAAAAAAAATCTGTCAACTGAATGTACAACAATGTCTTTATGTGTAATTCACAGAGACACGTTTAATAAGAAGAGGTTGTGGTTCACAGACGTTGCTTCCAAACATCAGCCTTTGTTGTTTCCTACTATTTAAATCTCTATACATTTCCTGAGGACTCTAAAAAGGTTCTTCTTATCACTCAGCAGACCCATCAGCAGCCTACAGCTTGACATACTGGCATATAAATATAAAACAAAGGCAGAGTTAAGTAACATTTCACCCAATTCCAAATTGTATGTGTGTCCTCGGGGAAATGCATTTTCCTGAAAGATAATAATGAGTATTATGTGCAAATTTCAGCATTTAATAGAGCTAGTGCAGCGCCTTTTCAAAACATGCCTATTCAGAACAGGCCCATTACTTGGCCGCTGGTACGGCTGCTTCAACACAGAGAAAAACGCTGGTAATGTGATTTGAGAATGAGTATATACAACCAACAAAAAAGAAACTAACATTCTATTATACACAACTACACATGTTAAATATTGTGAGTGAATTTTCTCATGTCAAGTATTATGGAGGCAGTATTAGGGATTGGAATTGAGAACTGGCTCCAGTTTAGAACCGGTTCCAAATTGTCCAATCTATCAGAATGTCTCCGAGCTTATCAATTCCTCTTATCTATGCTCAGGGATGGAAAAGGTGGAACTCATCTGTGAGGGCAGTACAGCTTCCAGACTGTCTACAGAGCGACACGCTAAAGTTATCTTCAGGTATCTTGTAGTTCATCTTCAAAAATGGTGATGGTTGCAAAAATGTTTCGATTTAATGACTTAATAATGGCTTTTTGTGAGATATACGTGAAGTTTACTGTGAACGTTCTACTCCGTCACTCACAGACTAACATTAGCAGAGCAGTGAGGCGTTGTTATTCTTATACAGGCATGAGACTTTAAGATGTTTTCAAATGAATGAATTCAGTTAAATTTGGCTGCAGACCACTTATCTACTATTTATGTTTCATGTATTCATCAGCATATATGATGAGGTGATGTGAAAACTCTGCAGACCACTGATTGGCCAGTCATGTATCTCATTCACAGTCTTCCAGTTTCAGACAAACCCTTCCACTATTCCCTCTCCTTGCTCTGCCTCACTCTGCCTTGCATGCATAGTCCTCATTTGTCCTGTTCTTTATATGCACTGCTGCATGAGTTGGATGTAATGAATGAATAGGAAGAAAATGAAACAGAGAATAAATTACTACTGAGTACTGTTTAGAACGTAACCGCCCTAAAACAATCAGAAAATAACTTTGCATTTTTATCAGTTACGCTCTTTCTCTCCAGCAAAATTGCGAGGAAAATGTCAAGACGATACCGAGTAATAAGAACACTTGACAATTACTGTAGGCGACTTAATGGAGATTCCTCCCTCATTGGAGTCTGGGTGGGTGCTGTGGTCATCTGGTCTGACCTTTTTTCCATGACCTGATCATTTGTGAATTTTTCTCCTTATCTCAGCCCTTTTTTCTTTTTCTTTTTTGTTAAGATGACTTTCTGAAGGTCTGTCATATGCTGGTCAAGTGAAGATACCTCCTCCATCAGGTCTTCCACCTCACGACATCAATTAAGTAAAATATGACTGTAAATCCCTTAAAGTATATAAACACAGTACCAGTCAAAAGTTTGGACACACTTTCTCATTCAAGGGGATGGGAAGGTGTGTCCAAACCTTTGACTGGTACTGTATATATGTATATAAATATTTTTTTCAACCTAATTCATCAAATTATCACATTATAAATTGTACTCTAACACATTGATTTTACTTTTAGTAAAACAAACTTTTATCAGAATTAAGTGATGAATCCATTATAAAACATAAAAAAGTCTACCCTTATAATTAGTAGTTAAAAGATGAATTGATTTTTCTGTCCGTAAAAAGAAGCAGGAAATTCAAAAGCAAAAGTATTTTAATATTCTTATGAAAGCGGCTTTGAAGGATCTGATGAGTTCAGAAACCTTATGAAGCTGAATTTGCAGTCTCTTAAAACTGTTATCACTAGGTTCAATTCAAGCTGGTTTAACAACGTTGTAAAACTGTTATCATTAGTTTTTAACTTTAACCATTGATTATACTTTTAGTAAAACAAACGTTTATTAGAATTAAGTGATGAAAACAAAACCTAACTTTTAACATTATCAAATGAAGAGAGATTTCCTCCACTTGTATCTCTCATGGCAGACTTATACAGCTCTGATCATGACATGCAGTCAAATAGGCCAAAAAACCCTGCCCTGCTGATCGCTTGTTTATTGGAAGTTAATTCATATTGAGTATGTCACATGTCCAAATTGCGCCAAATTTAACATTGCACTTCCTTGGGTCTCCAGAAATGCATCTGCCAAGTGTGAAGTACATCAGATGAATTCTCTGTCAGTCACCTCTGCTGATTTGCATTTGAGGAAGCAAAGGAAAAAAATCCTCTGACTCTTTTTTGTGGAGGATAATGCAGCCTGGCTATGCAGCACCAGTTCAAAACTAAATCACTTTCTATCTAGCATTACGGAGCATCATGAGTGGATTCTAGACAGCCATCTACCCAGATTACATCAGAGACCTGACCCTGCGGGCTTCCTGTGGGCTGTTTGCAGATACAGATGGAGCATGAAAGAAACAAACAGAGAGAAATATCATTTAGAATGTTAAAGCAGCAAAACATCATGGAAACAGGTGACTGTTGTGTTTAACTCTAGTGTTTAGAATATGTTTGTTTTCATTTGGAAGACTGACACTCTTTCTTGTGTATAATGTAGTGTGATGAGTGTAACAATACAGGCTACAGATTTACAACTCCATTTACTCCATGTTCTACAGAGATAGCCTACTCATGATCCTTGAATTGTTTTAATGTCTTATGGTTAGTTAAGGTTAAATGTAAAGCAAATGTTACAAATGATCTTGTGTCACTTTGACCACCAGACTATTTAAAAAAATTCCAATAGAGCTGACGGTGCCCTGTGAAGACCGTATGGAGGAGGCTTTCAAAAAGAAATTTGCCAAGTACCAGGGTCTCGTTCTGGATGTATCACTAATCATTGCTAACTGTTTATTCCCACCAAACAGTCAATATGGTGACTGTTAACATGTTAGGCTAGCTAGGTTGTAAATTACACATTGACTGTGTTTGTGTGCTGTATGTGTGATAGCTCAAATTCCATTATTTGTGTTATTTATCCCCCAGACTTATTACATTCCATGTGCATTCATGAATTCAATCATAATGCCTTGAAATAAGCTATGCTAGATGGGTGGTATTGCAGGAAAAGTCTCAGGGTTATCAAAATCATAAGGGGGAATGAATATGTTCCAAAACATCATGTCTTTCTTTAGATTATCTAAGGCTATAGCCTTACTACAGCCCCTACATCTAAGTAAGGCTATAGCCTTACTTTGATTAGATCAATGTGTGGATGGCTCATAAATCACAACAACTGATTAGCCTACATCTAAGTGAGGCTACAGCCTTACTACAGCCCCTACATCTAAGTAAGGCTATAGCCTTATCTTGATAGATTATGTGTTTATATTTGGTGCAAAGTTGACATTTTAACAAAGCACAAGTGGAAACATTCAAAATGAGTGGTGTGTGATGTCACAAATACTTACAGAAAGGTATTTTAAAACAAAAAAAACCCTAGTATTTAATCTAATGGAACCAAAACTATTGTCTCTAACATTTGTACCTAGAACATCATGAAACTTGGCAGAATTGTTTTACCCCATTAAAGTTGCACTACAGGAAGTACTGAGAGTGAGCAGACAGATTCCTGACAGATTCCTAAGTAAGGCTATAGCCTTACCTTTATTAGATCAATCTGTGGATGAGTCATAACATCACAACAACTTATTAGCCTACATCTAAGTGAGGTTACAGCATTAATACAGCTCCTACATCTAAGTAAGGCGATAGCCTTACCTTAATGAGATCAATATGTGGATGACTCATAAAATCACAACAACTGATTAGTTTACATCTAAGTAAGGTTATAGCCTTACTACAGCCACTACATCTAAATAAGGCTATAGCCTTACTACAGCCCGTACATCTAAGTAAAGCTATCAATCAATCAATCAATCAATCTTTATTTGTATAGCGCCAAATCACAAGAAAGTTATCTCAAGGCACTTTACACATAGAGCAGGTTCTAAACCGAACTCTTCAGGTTTTAACTTTAAAGAGATCCAACATTCTCACATGAGCAAAGGTGGCGAGAAAAAACTCCCTTTTAACAGGAAGAAACCTCAGGCAGAACCAGACTCAGAAGTGGGTGGCCATCTGCCTCGACCGGTTGGGGTTGAGAGGAGAGAAAGGAAGGACAGAGGAGAGAAGCACAATGAAAATCAACAATGAAGCTAGAAGGTCTGGGACTGGAATCCGTCATCCGGACGTCTACAGGCCCAGATTACCTGTGAGACGAGAAAGCACAGACAACTCCGGGGAAGAAGTTTAGGTTATTGAATGCATTAATAGAACATGAATGTTAATGGATATAGAAGGATGGATAGAGAGAGAGAGAGGGAGAAGGAGAGAGGAGCTCAGTGCATCATGGGGGTCCCCTGGCAATCTAAGCCTATGGCAGCATAAGTTAAGAGCTCAAAGAGCCCTAACTATAAGCTTTATCAAAAAGGAAAGTTTTAAGCCTATTCTTAAATGTAGAGAGGGTGTCTGCCCCCCGGACCAAATCTGGAAGATGGTTCCACAGGAGAGGAGCCTGATAGCTGAAGGCTCTGCCTCCTGTGCTATAGCCTTACCTTGATGAGATCAATGTGTGGACTCATAAACTTCCAACAACTGATTAGTCTACATCTACGTAAGCCTTACTACAGCCCTTACATCTAAGTAAGGCTATAGCCTTACCTTGATGAGATCAATGTGTGGATGACCCATAAAATCACAACAACTGATTAGTCTACATCTAATAAGTTGTACAGCCCCTTACATATAAGTAAGGCTATAACCTTACCTTGATGAGATCAATGTGTGGATGCTTCAGCCCCTACATCTGTGTAAGGCTATAGCCTTACTTCAGCCCCTACGTCTAAGTAAAGCTATAGTTTTACTACAGCCCCTACATCTAAGTAAGTCTATAGCCTTACTTTGATGAGATCAATGTGTAGATTACTCATAAAATCACAACAACTGATTAGTCTACATCTAAGTCAGGCTGTAGCCTTACCTTAATGAGATCAATGTGTGGATGACTCATAACATCACAACAACTGATTAGTGTACATGTAAGTAAGGATATAGTCTTACCTTGATGAGATCAGTGTTGTGGTTGCTTCAGTTTATTGCTTTGTTTATTGCTTCAATAAATGTCAATTATATGTGGAATTCGGACTGGACAAACATCTGCTCTAGAATAATGTCTGTATTTAATACTGAGGAGTGATTATCACAGTTATATCCGCAGGATCAGGGGTGCATTAATGAACGGGCTTACCTGGACTACAGCCCCAGGGCCTCCACCATGGGTGGAGCTCTAAAAATTGAGAATAATTATGTAGGCTAATGAACAGTCGACCGTAATGCACATGACGCTGCACTACAGTGACATCTGGTGGTAAAAGTGATGGGGATGGTGCCCTCCTCCCATATCTTTCATTTTGATACAATGTAACAAAATCACACCATATACTGTATATCCAACACGCAGCTTAGTAAACGGCACACAAAGCGATAGGCAAGACGACACATAGCCTAATAGTTAGCAACAATGAAGCGTTCACACCCAATTGGCGTTGTAATTGTTGTGATATAATTGTGCTTGTGTGTGTCATTTGCAAAAATGAAATGCACATAGTTAATGTTAGGCCTATATACATTAAATAAATAAATGGCACAGAGATGAATCAGTTATTTGCTTGTAATATGTTTGATTTGTTGTATAGCCTATGGAACAGTTATTACTAGCTTAAGTGAAGTATTGTGCTGATGTAATTGTGTGTGTGGGTGAGTATATGTTGGCTCATTTGCAAAAGTGAAATTTAGTTAATGAATGAATGAAGTTAATGGTACATACATTGGTACATACAATGGTACAAATAAATGGGACAGAGCCAAAGATGACCTTGAATTGCGTATTTATACGCAAAATATAGTGTGTCAACCACTTAGGGATGGGGGCCTCATAAAGCTCTGTAGCCCAGGTGCCTCCAGTGATGTTACTGCACCCCTGCTTCTAATGGGTCATAAGTAATGATTGTGAGGGACTGCTTTTTGCTATATTTTAGTATAGCACTGGTCTTTTTTAACTGCTGCTGCTTGATTGTCTTTTTAATGTTCTTATGCGTTTCTTAGCTATGTGTAGTCATTTATTCTATTTCTTTTGCACTCTGGTCCTGAGAAATGCAGTTTTGTTCCAGTGTATGTATTAAATAGATATGGTTGGAATGACAAATAAATAAACTTGAACTTGAACTTTTGCATGGAAATCTTGCATAGTATGTCTTTAAAAAGTTAAATGAGAACATCAGTTTAAATCTTGCGTGTGTGTGTGTGTGTTTTGTATAGAGCTGGACCTGGGAGGCAGTCTAGCTGTATAAAGACTGGAAGCTGATAGCTACTAGCTCTCCAAAAATGAAAACATTGACGTGGATAAAGAGACTTTGGAGAGAGCCATGCTAGCTGTTTGTTTCCTCCTGGTTCCAGTCTCTATGCTATGCTAGGCTAATAAACTCCCAGCTCCAGCTCCATACTTAACACCCAGACATTAGGCTGCTATCTAACTCTCAGTAAAAATGTTAAATGTTTAAACTAGCTTTAAAAAAAGCACACACATGCTATTTGTGCTCCTTTTTGCTGCTGTTTTGAATAGTGTTGCCCTGAAGTGTTGTCTTGTCAAATCTTTTATCTGTGACCTTTATACTGAACCTGCTTTTTTGAGGCAAACATAAAAACACAAGGAGAGATGTGTACATTCCTTATTTCACACAGAGCTATCTGCCAAAGAATAAAACTTTCATGCTACATACAAGGTCAGACAACACCATTTCCTTTACAATTTAATGCATAACCTCTATTTAACCCTTCCTTCCACTCTGCTGCATTCCCCAACACTCCTCCTGATGTTTGCATCAGATCAGATGAGGGGTCAAATGTTCACATGCTAACCAGTTTTATTCAGGTTGAATTCTGCACAGGAGTTTCAAATAAAGACCTAAACTAAACTAGAATTCGCAGTATGTTGCAAGCTCCAAGATCAAGATCCGACTGTGTCAGTTGACCTTTCACTAACAGCCGAGCAGCTCCTGTATTTACCTCTTGATGACACTGCTGATAATCTCGCCTCCGCTTTTTTTCCCCCCACCTTCGGCTGTGCCTGTTCACATCATTGGTACAAATGAACACATCAGTACAAATCAGGCCTGAACCCTTTAAGCTGGTTCGAATGACCTACTGTATGTGAATTGAGTTTTCAGATGGATTTTTCCAGTAAGCTTTGTATTCAGACAATGCTGCTGTACCCCCCGTCATGATCCTTCAAAAGAGAGCTTGGACTCACTAATGGGTTTCTGGCTTTTCACAGAAACAACGTGCTGCTGTGAGGGAAGGTGTAAGGTTAATCTGTATGTGTTTGAAGTCAGGGTTGTGCCTCATTGACTCTCTCCTTCTCTCCCTCCTTCCCATCACTCTCTTCATCTCTCCTTCACTCTCTATCTATTTCGCTCACACATGCACACACACGCACATATCGGTGCTTTGAACTGTGACTAAAGCTTTCTGGTGTGTCTCTGTATTTTTTCTTTGCCCCCCCTCCCTTCTTTGATCTGTGTTAAAAGGTTAAGGTGATTGGGGGATTGGGCAGGGCAGAGAGTGTGTAAAGTTCAGGTTGGAGAGTTTCTATCGGTGCCACTAGCTGCAATATAAAAGTTTTTTGCTTCATTAGCATTGAGCGCATACACTTTCATCAGTACATTACTATTTTTAAATATATCACATAGGTGTTAACGAAGCCATTGGAAAAGACACCTTACATCACTGTTTTCTCGCATTACAGCTGAGTGCTCAAGAGCCCTTATACAGAGTCTATATCAAAGTATGTACCATTTAGATTAGACTGAATATGATGTAACTACTCTTTGTACTGATTGGAGATCAGTTACAAATGTACAAAATGATAATAATCACTATTACTTACTCCTGTGTCACTATAACTACTACCAAAATAACTACTGCTGGGTTAGGGTTAGGGTCTGTTTCACTAGAACAAGTAGAAAGGTACTACTAACATTACTTCAGCTACATCTAGCACAACAAGTACTACCTACATATCAACTACCACATTAACTCCTTTTACTGCACACACTTCAACTGACACCACAGCTCACATTTAAGCATGTTTCCCAAATAGCAAATTTTCAATGGCCCAGATCCGACCCACACCCGACGCTTTCGGCACTTTCATCTGGATCACATACAGCATGGAATGTTTCACAGATCTGGGCCACAAGCAAGCCATAGCAATGCCATATGTCAACCAAGAAAACCAGATAAACCACAACTGGCCCACATCCTGTATATGCATACCCAAGAGTACTGCATCTTTACCAAAAAAAAGGCCCACATTTGATTTGGGATATTTAGATCATATTTGCTATTTTACATCCATTTTGTCCAGGCCAGAAGAAGGCCAGAATTGCCATTTCATTGCCTGAAGTGGCCCGCTCTTGTATGCTTTAAGGGCCCCAATTGTTCAGCAATTTTAGATGAACTGAAATCTCATCTTTGTTCATCACTCACTCTTAAACAAAACCTTAAATTCCTTTCAGACTCTAGGCACTGGAACTGACATTGCGCTGAATTTCTGCAGTTTGTTGTTATATGACCCTCCAACTGATCCTTCAACACATTTCAGCACAGTACTTTAATTGACACTTCAACTGATTTCAGTGCTTACCCTTTGTATGTGTGATTACTACTACTGCTACCGCTACCTTGAGTTCCCTGACCCTTCAGTGCTTAAAGTTTGTGTTACTGTTTAAACTTCAACTGACACACATTAATTCATCAATTGGTCTTTAACTGACAAACTCCTTTCAATGGGTCAACCTACAATTCAGTATGTGTGATTTAGCTAACCCTTAAACTGCTTTCAGTGCTTAGACTTCAAATGAAACATCAGTACATCTCAGCAGCTTCTCTTAAAATCTCCATTCAACCCCTTTCAGTACATGCACTTGAAAAGACGCTTCATTTATCCTCAGTGCTTTCACCTCAAATATCACTTCAGC
Source organism: Scomber japonicus (assembly GCF_027409825.1). Classification (NCBI taxonomy): domain Eukaryota; kingdom Metazoa; phylum Chordata; class Actinopteri; order Scombriformes; family Scombridae; genus Scomber; species Scomber japonicus. Next base: position 23,990,028 of record NC_070587.1, on the reverse strand, counting down.
TTCTTTCAGCATTTCTTTCACACCAGCTTAAATGTCATCTCCATTTCATTAGCTTTAGCCAACCCATCAATTCCTTTTACTGCTTATACTGTGTGTCTACACTTTAACTGACACTTTGGCACATTTCAGCAGTGACTCCTCAACTGACTGTTCCACTTCCACTTAAAGGACCAGTATGTAAGATTTAGGGAGATCTATTAGCATAAATTAACTATAATATTCATAAGCATGTTTTAATGAGTGTATAATCACCTGAAAATAAAAATGGTTGTGTTTTGTTTCCTTAGAATGCACCCTTTATATCTACATAGTCCTCCCATGTTGCACCACCATGTACAGTATTTCAGAAAGGACCAACCAAACCAAACTCTTTTGTATTTTAAGCATGTTTTGCAGCCACAATAGATAGAGCTGCTGCAGTATTGATTTGTTCTTACCACACAAATTAGTGAAACCATTCAAACCGTTGCGATAAACACCATAAATAAAATATAATTTAGGTTATAAAGGTTATAAAATAATTGGTTCCTAAAAACCATATCGACAAAAATATAAGGCAACCCTGATTATAAGACGATCCCCCACACCCTCTTTCAAACACCTCTTTTTGGAATAATGCTTTTTGAGTATAACTTAGTCATAGTATAGTTTCAACCTCTCACACTCTCTACCAAGCAGAGGTCATCAATTATTTTCAGTTGGCAGTTTGACCTATTCTGTTTCTGCAGTTGTAATGTTGGAAGATGTTGGACGACGCTTTGGTCTTGTTTCCACTCGTCATTCATTTATTTCCTCTGTCGCAAAAAAGTACATACAGAAACTCCTGCAGACTAAACTGGAATAATGTAAAATGTTGTCGGTCTGACTTCACTTTTTCAGACATATTTCCAGTGAAAAAATGTCTTATTTCAGACCAAAACAGTAAACTTTTCTGATGCATTTCTGATGTAGCCTCTATAAGTCTAAAACTCTATTCCTGTGTTGTCCTTTGGAGGCTGACTTTGCAGCAGAAATATTGTGTGGCATTCGGCAAGCCTGAGAGGATGATGATGTGATTAGGTTACTGCAGTAATGCTGTAACCACGTCAACCACAGACTCTCCTACACGCTTGAAAGAGAGAGGTTGAGGGGATCGCCTGCCTCTTAACTAACACTTGGGCTTCCTTCAGCAGTTTCACTTCAGCTGAAACTTAAACTGCTTACAGGGTCTACACTATAATTGGCACTTCAGTTCTTTCCAGTGTTCCTATATCAACTGCTAGTTTAACCTTTTTAATGCTTTGAAGGATAAGGCTGGTGATCTTTTTTTTTTCTTCTAATTGTCGACAAATCTGATGTTCAGAGCATCTCCTCTCCAGCTCATGACAATGTTGATGAACAATTGTATTGCACAAAGTAGCCGCTAAATATAAACCCAGACAGCAGACAAGGTGTTAGACAGAAATTGCTCATATAATATATCCTTCATGCTGTCATTATAGCCTTCAGCCATTGTTGCTTCAGCACCATGGTCAGCTCACAAATACAAGTCTGCACATTTTATAGAAAAACCGTGTCCTCACACTCTATTCCAAAGAAAATTATCCATAATACTTAAAAGAGAAGCACCTTTACTATTCTTGACTGTGCAGGAAAATATCTATAAATTTGGCTTTGAAGGTGGTTCATGAATTGCACATAAATCGGTGGGTGAACCGTTGGGTGCATCTGGGTTAATGGTAGAGAGCTCTACACCGCCAGGGAGCAAGTAGCCAAGCTAACCTTGTTGCGGTCTAGTGAGTCCACAAAATAACACATTAAAAAACTTTGTTGAGCCATTGTTGTAGTGTTAATGTTACATTGCCTGAAAATCTAGGCAGTCTGAGTGTCAGAACCAGAGCAACCAATTACATTCCAGAGACTTCCTACGACAACAAGTTTCAACAATACCATTTTAATAAGAAGACAAATTCAACACACACAAGTACGCAGTAAATCAAACTTATATTTATTTATTTCCTTATATATTTTATATGTATTGCTATGAGGCACACGCCACTTCCCACGCAAAAATTGTGATCTATAAATATAACTTGACTGAATGTGTGCAGCTGTACATAAACTCTGACCATCTGTGGAAACGTTTTGGAGACAGAAGAAACTGGCAAGCAGATGCCTTACACATTTAATGTCACTTTACACCACACATCAATTATAGAGCCACTTTTCACAAACATTGAAACCAGCAGTGTTATTTGTGCTTGTGCCAGTGAACCATAACTATTCCATAAGCACCTTTCAGTTTTGAAAAGATCAAATCAAGTCTTCTCAACATTTCATCAGTGCTGTTGTCACCCAGAGTGCAGACGAGAGGTCCAAGTTTGGCTTGAAGTCAAGTGTGGAACAGCACTGCAGCTGCTGAGATGCTAGAACGGTGTCTGGATGTGACAGGTGGCAGGATTGTGGAGATTTGGCATTGAGTATGATGCCTTTTCACCTCAGCCACATTAACTAACTGGTAAAATTATCATCATCAATTGTAGAAAACCAAGATGACATCCAATAGTTTTAAAGAATTACAGAGCAGAATACTCATTTATATTTAATAATTTAATAATATATTCTAATACTGTGCATACATCACCAAGTACAATTTTAATTAGTTTTCATATGGCTTTTGTGTGTGAATTGACTGCAGTGAAAATTTGACTGTCACTGGCGACGACACACTCTGCCACCTCCAGTCACCTCACTGGCACTTCTACACCACCTGCTCTCATACATGGAATGTGTAAATTAGAGAAACACTGCTATGTTGGATTTTGGAGTAAATATACCTGAAAACAGTGTTAATTGTATTTTAGATAATGAGTGAGTGGTGTAAAAACTACTTTAAAAGTTTTTGGTTGTTTTTGGTTATATGCATAATTTCGACATGTACTAAAATGAGGAAATAAAACGGTATAAGTCCGTTCACAGCTGTTGTGGTCCTTCCTTTCCAGCTGTAGGAAAGGAATAGGGCACATGAGCTGACTCTTGACACTGATTGGTCAGGTGTCCCATGAGAGAGAGATTGAATGGACCAAAAGAACACATATACATCAATATTCATGAATATTTGGTGGGATATGAGGCTGATCTATGTGTGCACATTTCCATGTGGACTGTGATTATAAAAACGAAGGTATAACTATTTATTTATTTATGTATGGACACTTTTGGCTTTTGTGTGCACAAAGACTTTTGGCACTGTTTCATAAATGAGACCTGAGGCTCATTATTACTGTTGTGCCTTCTGTAGACTTCTGGTGTTGTGCTATCATAACTTCTTTATGCATAAATTCTTTGAGGATTTTATAGTGTAGTAAAAAGTGAAGAGGTTGTGATGTGTATCATAACAAGCTAGTGAAGCTCTGTAGCTGAACCACAATCCTTCTTATACACAGAGGTATCGTCTGCATAAGGGATCTCCTGACAGTTACAATTTTAACACTGTCATTAATCGTCGCTGCAGTTTCTAAAGCTTCTGTAATCACTCTCTTTGTGGGTGAAGGAACATGTCACTTGTGCAATGGTGTGACCTATTTTTAAATTTTTTTTATAAGTAACAGTCTTGGACACACATAGTACTTGATGAGTTCATTGTTGGTTAGGTTTGGCTCTGTGAATGAAATTAGTTGATAATAAAAATGAAATATAGAAAGTTACTTTAGCTTTATCCTTTAACTTAATCTGCAACCTTAATACTTTTCATATTTCAACTTGAATTGTTAGTGCCATATGAATTTTTTTTTTAAAGTAACATTTCAAAATATTTAAGCTGCTTGAAATGATTTTGCTGTAATATTTGTGAAAAAATAAATGACCCTTTTTATAGTTGTCAATTGTTGTTTTATCCAGCATTAGTAGAGAATCGTACTTGGATGTGAGACAGGTGTCTGACAGAACTTATAAGGTGTGCACTTCCCCAATCAGATGAGAGCCACCACATCTTCCCCCACATGCTCAACAGGAAGCAGTGGTGCCCCGGTGCTCAGAGAAAACATCCAACCCTGGAGCTGCTGCGCTCATGTCAGTGGAAATGTGATGAATGTTTTCAATTAGAATCTGATTGGCTCATCATGCTGTCTTGGAGATTTCAACCTTGGTGCGGACAGATGGAGACAGTTTGTCATTAGCATCATTTACCCACCAATCATTCCCACACAAATTCCACAGCACTGCATGGGAAAACACACAGATCCCTTTACTCTTCACCACTATCTCATACACCTGTGTGTGTGTGTATGTGAGTTATTACGATGATACAAGGCTCATCATTGTTACAGCGATGCACCTAGGGGAGGATCTGTGTGTTCGGTCTGGTTAATGAGACAGCTTCCAACGAGCTCCGGCATCACCTCTCCATGGGGATAGATGGTTGCGGTGAAACTTGCTTTGCTCTTCTCCTGCTCGTCCTGCTCTGGTTTTTTTTGTCTCTTTATCTCTTTATCTGCTGGCTTCTTATGGGTTCTCTTGATGTCATTTAGTCACCGCTTTTCTGTCATGTCATGCCATCTCTTTCCTTTTTTTTCTCCATCCCTTCTTTCTGAGCAATCTCCATCCATCTCCCCATTTTACCCTCTGAGTCAGGGGAGCCAGTACAGAGACATCAGCATAAATAACGTATGAGGTGGTGTACCATTACCACATACACAAACACACACACACACACACACACACACACACACACACACACATACACACACACACACACACACACCATCATCATCCCCACACTCTTCCATCTGAAGGAGGAGAACGCAGGGCAAGAGTTCCCATGGGAGGATGTTCATGTTTTCCTTGAAGGGGGGAGACACCAAGAAGCCAAGAAAAACAATTCAGAAAACTGGCTGGGTTGTGAGGGATGAGTTCTAACAATACTTTAGAATAAAAGGAAAGAAATGATCAACCATAATAAAGAAATTTGTCCTAGTAATTTACAAGACAATTAGGTCTGAGTACTAATGTTAAAAGAAACACAGGAAACTGCTCTAGCTGTCAGGCTGCCATGAATATTTCACCTTATTAAAAGCACCTCTGGGTGAGTATAACCTGTTCTGCTTTAATGCTGTTAATATTTTACTGCAACCTCGCTTGACTGAAATTCTCAAAATTTCACACAAGATTGAATATCTTTTCAAATGTTATGATGTTTGAAATATTTCAGTTTCCTCAGCAGAAACCCAGAAGGTAGTAAAAAGGGGGAGAAATAAGATTGCTGATTACATCCTTGGGTGGCAAGAGTTTTATTACCTCACCTCATTCAGTGCATAGAATCACTTGGTTGACTGCAAATAAATGTCAGAAATCATGTGAGAAAATGGATCCTCCTGTGGCTTTTATAAACAGCTTAGAGGAATCTGCTCTATCAGAGATACTCGATCATTTTCCCTTGCTTATTTTTATACAGTAGGTCTTGTGGTACTGACATTTGTATCCAGTCCTCATGGTGGTGCTATAGGAAATTCTAAATGGCTTATCTGGGGGACTGTGTTCGAGACATTTCCACCAGATAATGGTGTGCAACGTTTACAGTGTGATTTGAGGGTATCACAATTGTTAAAGTCACAGAGTATCAGAATAGAAAGGGTTCATCCTCTGGGGAGTATGATTGGGCTTGGTAAATTAACTGGAAGTCCATTTGATTTCAGCCATGCTGTCTGAGTGGCTCTAAGAATGACACATTGGTTAAAGCTAAAAGTATTTTATTTGTCACACATACAGTTGTACAGTGAGATTCAGTCCCTGCATTTAACCCATCCTAAGTACTAGGAGCAGTGGGCAGCCACTATGCAGCGCCCGGGAACCTTGGCAGGTACTGACAGGACAATTACATGTTTTTCTGGAGCACCAGGAGGAAGAACGTGTAAACTCCACACAGAAAGGCATCAACAGAAAGGTATCGAACCCAAGACCTTCTTGCTTTGAAATAGCTCAACAACTAATACACAGCTGCAATGCTTAGCTGCAATGATTAGGCTGCAATGATTAGGTAATTCATCAATCAGTCAATAGACAGCAAATTGATTAGCAACTATTCTAATAATGAATCATCAAATTAAGTTACATTTTTTTCAGTATTTTAAATAATTTCATGTTTTTCAGTGTCCTACATTATACTACATTCATTTGCTTAGGATTTTGGTGGTCAGAAAAAACAACACGTGATGACTTCTTCTTGGAGTATAAGCTTTTGATGTTTGATCATGGTACAACAGTTAACTGATTAATCAAGAAAACTATCTGCAGATGAATCAGTTATGAAAATCAATCATTAGTTGCAGCCTCACACTATTGGATGTCCATGAACTTTGATGTAGACGTTCATGGTCCAAAGAGGATGCACTGACTGACTTTGGAGATCCCCCAACTGTTCACCTGGTTCCACCAACAGGTCAAAATTTTTACTTATCCACTGAAATATCTTAGATAGAGGCATCTCAAAGGTCAGAACAAGGCCACATTTCAGACTGTGTTGTAAATCTCTCTTCACTGGACTATGTATCAATTATTATGTTAACATTATATAACAATATATTTTGTCATAGTTGAGTGGTTTTAGTGTAAACTTGCCCACATACTTACCACTGTATGTTGTACTACAGTGAGACCAGTCTTTTGTCACCTAAAGCTGGTCCAGTCACAAGAAGCTTGATGCCTTCACTGTCACTGCCAGTCAGTGATGTGTGATTGGCATCACCAGTGCTATCAACAAGAGGTTTTGCTCAAAATTTTACATAGAAATGCCTCAATTTCCCATAGTCCTACAATGTACCTATGTGCTTATACCACAACTGGCTGAAAAATGCTTTTTTTTTCCGCCAAGGTTCAAGGCATGTTAGAGGCAAACAGTGATACTTTTCCATCCACAAGTCAAAATATTGCTGTTAAAGTGTGATTCCAGGTAAATGGTATGATCATGATATGAATGTATGACCATCCTTTTAACTTATGGACAATTTAATGACTTTAGCCTGTTACAACATGGTTTCCAGAAGATGAATCTCTTTGTCTTTGGTGATCTCCTCTTCAGTCACCAGTATATTGACTTTTTTGTTCAGACTGAAATATTTGGACATTAGATGGATTGGATCAAATTTGGCAAAGATATTATGTTCCCCATAGGATGAATCATAATACCCGCAGTGAGATTTTCATCTATCTCCACCATCAAGTCAAAATTCGATGATGATGATGACGATGAAGAACATAGTAGATTAAATCTGCTAACCATCATGTTAACATAGTCATATGGAGCGTGTGCGTGACAACCACTACCAGGTTTAAAGTGGTTTTATATTAGTTTTGATAGTTTTCTACTTCCAAATGTCTTTTCAAACCAGCAAGGACATCTACAGAATAAACTCCAGTAAAATGTTCTCGTGTTCAAAAATGATTTCTGATATGTTCTGATTCTTTGCAGCTGGGAAAAAACATGGTGCATCTTTCAAGGTGACACCAGCTCCCATCTGAGCTGACAGCTGAGGACGTGAATGAGTGGCTGGCTGAAGCAGAACAAGACAACTGTCAGGGAACAGGGAGTGTTATCGAGACACATTCAGACAGTCTGTCCTCATAACTTCAGTAACTAAACTCGCTTGCTTTTGAATAAAAGAATAATAGAACAGTAAATTTGCCTTTTGTTTTTCCTTCATGTAAGCTCAGTTTTTAGGTTTTTGAAGGTTTTGTCATACTTCTTTATGTGAGTGTAACAAGGCAACAAGCATTAATACCTCAGATTAAATCCATGCTTTGGGTGTATAAAATGTGAACATTACAACCACCCAACAGAGGAAATGAGGGATATGGAATTGGAAGGCAGAAAGGAGCTCAGTTCAGCAGCTGCTGACGGCTCTCTTTTTCGGTAAATCACATTTCTCGCCCCAAAAACTGAACCACTGAGGGCATTTTGTGACATCAGAGTAACAGACTCAAAAGCTTCTTTTCCATTACTCTGAGTTCCAGCTGCAGCATTTCCACTTGTGCTGGTAGCAAGTGTTTTGATGCCGTTAGGGTTCAGAAGAAAGACGGTGCTCTTTTTAATAAAACAGTTAAAGAGAACTTTATCTTGATCCAAAAACTCCCAAAGAATAATGTTATTGTGTGTATCTGTTGTATGTGAGTATGCATCACAGAACTGCCTGCTGAAGAGGTTCTAGTGAACAGCATAGATGTAAGAGGAAATGTTGTGTTGATCCTCCTGCTGGGTGTGTTTCCCCTCATTTGTCTGTGGTGCCTTGCAGGTCCCTGGTGGGCTCAGTTCATCAATGCAATTGGGAGCACCTAGCCAGTCTCCCAGGGGTATTTCAGACCTGGCTGTCCCAATCTGCGGTCTCTCACTCCATTCTTCAACAGCACCATAGTGTTGTTTGGTTGGCTTCGACCTTGATCAAGGTGATTCTTCTAATTGGTCAGCTAAATGTTGCCACATTGTTTTTTCATTTAAGTTCGTATTTGTAAGGATGAAAGATAGTAGATAGATAGTATAGCCTATACATTCATTCAAGCACACATTATGAAGGGAGGCAGAATTACGGAGGTGGAAGCAGATGCTACGATGATTAAAGATGTCACTCTCTTCAAAACAGCATTCTACCTATGAACATGTGTTTGAAATTGCTGCAAAGGGCTTGTGTTGGTTTTATATATAAACTTGTTTTATATCCTCTCAAATGGCACCCAATAAGGAATTTAGCCATACTTTTAAACATGCTGAAGTTGGCCTTGGGATAAAATGAATAAATACAATGCTAGCTGACCATAATGTTTACAATATTTCAATGTACTGAGGGCAGAATTGGAATAAAAAACTGGCTGCTTTGGCAGTCTTTAGCAGCTTAAAGGAAACAGTGAAGTCACAGGGTTGACAGGCTGCCATGCTACAGACACAGGATCAGTGCAAGAGTCAGGAGCATCAACTGTGCCAGCCTAGCTGGCAAGTCTTCAAGAAACAATAGCCAGGACTCTGAGACCAAACCAGACAAGCCGGAGCGATTTCATGTCACTCAGCAGCCTGCTTTCCACAGGAGGAGACAGGGCTCATTTTCATTATTCATACTTCTCAGGACTGTAATTGCTTTCCCTTAAATGATCTTTTTGTTAGAACAAATGATGCAGTAACAAGCATGTAGTTGTTCAACAGCCTCAGGGGTCAATAACGAACCCCAGAATGAGGAGAAGGAAACACTACACTCCAAGACTTACTTGGACAAGCCACATGTACAGTATTTTTCAGTTACAAGAGAAAACAAATCAAGGATGAAACTACCCTTCCTTAGACTTTTATATGGAAGACCATCTGGGACTGTCTCCATGGGACTTGTAACTGGGCAAGCGATTAACTTTTCATAACCACCATCCAAGCCTACTGTTCATGATTTGATATTTAAAAGTTTTGTGGTGGAATGTTCCTTTAAAGAGTGATCAAGCGCACACACACACACACACACACACACACACACACACACACACACACACACACACACACACACACACACACACACACACACACACACACACACACACACACACACACACACACACACACACACACACTTTTATCACATTCATGCACACTGTAAATGAAGAATTCCATCAGCAGGTTAAGTATGGTCAGCAATGCAAATTAAATCTAATATCTATGCAGTGTTTAGCATTTAGAGGTAAAGTACAGTTATATCAAGACCAGTCTTAATAAACACTTTCTTCATATTCACTTTAACTGAAGTTGGTATAACCAATGATTCAGTCTGACCAATAAAGACAATGCACTGTGTTTGGGAATGGTTCAGTCATTATTCTGGGTGACCCAACCCAAGTGGCCAGGAAATCAATAAATGCAGCTTTAAAGAAAGAATGCACAGTAACTTGGTGGGTGGCTGTATGTACAGTGTGGCATTAATATATACAGCCAAATGAAACAGGAGAGACTGGATGGTGCTTCTTGGACCTGACAGACACATGAATTCATTGTGATGTAAGCTAGCGTGAGGAGCCACAGTACTGCTGGTATGCAGCTGTAGGTCGGCACTTGCTGTTTGCCCCGCCAGCTAAGCATGTGGTTAATATGTCGCAGGCAGGCGGCTAATGTGTCGGCTCTTGTCATATCGCTCACCTGTAAAGACCTGACAGGGGACCACACAGAGAGAGCACAGCGGTCACCTCCACATGAATCTCCACTGCAGTGTCATATCAAAGGAGCACACAATGAGCTCATATAACTGTTGGAGCACATAAATCCACGCTGCAGTGTTGATGTGAGGAGCTAAACCTGGAGTTTGGAAGTTGCACGAAAGAATATAGATGGTGTATTTACATCAGTGTGTATTGTATTTTTAAATACACAGCGTGATAACCACAAGCATTTCTACTCTATTACTCAAATATGCATCTTTTTTAACCATTCTTTTTATAGTGGCAAATGTGTCCACAATTTACACAGACAAAATCTTCTGGGTGGAGGCTCACCAGTGTTTGGACAGGAAACAGATGACTTCTCCAACTGGTTTCTATCATCCCAACATATTTGTCTGGCTCCAAGCTTGCAACTCCACCACAATTAGTTAATACTTTCCACTGTGAGGGATAATTAGTGAGCTGTGAGAAGAGTATGGGCTGAGAAAAATAACAGTTTGTACCCAAATGTGTTTTCTTGTCCTCTTTCTGTTGAATGTTAAATGTAGTGTCTATTCAGTGCATTAGTTGTTCCCAAGCAGTATTACTGATATGAAGATGTTACTGTTATAAGAAGATAGCAATTACATCCTCACCCAGTGCTCTATCAGCAGGTTTTTACAGACTACCAGTAAAAAAATGTGTTATTTTCCTTAGAGGGATTCAGTGTGGTTGCAAGAACAGAAATTACAGGCTTCACACAGTATTGTTAATGCTAGACTAAAACACTGGAAACATGACAAGATGTCATTCATTGAAAGTTGAACCTCGAAAACATGCAGGCCCGCTGACTGTAAAAAAAAAAAAAAAATGGACACAGCAACCATGACGTCACCCACTGGTTTGCAGACTGCTGTTTCGAAAGAGTTTGAGTTTGGCATTTGAACATCGCAATCTTGGGTTTGATGGTCGCAATCTTTGTTTTTTGGAGCCAGAAATTAGATTGCAAGAATGATAGAATGCACATTTTCGCTAGCAAAAAACAGGCCTAAAACCATTCAAACAAAATGTATTTACTGGAAAAACTGAACAACTGACTGAATGTTACAATTAAGTTTAATGAACTGAAAGCACAGAGTGAAATAGTGGAAGCTAAGCCAACTTATTTTTGTCACCAGTGGAATCTCCCCCTGCTGGCCATTAGAGAGAATACAGGTTTAAGGCACTTCTGCATTGGCTTCAAAACGGCAAAACCTTCAGCTTGTTGCAAATGTCCTCTAGAGCTGGAGCAACAATTTGATGAAGCTCATAGTTGTTCTCCACTCCACCCTCACTATTTTAAATGAACTTAAATTGATTGTCTCAAGAAATTAACTAGTTTCTCCTGTAGCAGTATACTGTATGTGTGTGTAAACACACCTGCAAGCTTCAGGAATGTGTGAAGCAGGAGAGAGCCTGAGGTCTATAAACTACAGTGTTTCCATCCAACAGTTTTTACACATTAAAAATGTGTGAAAACACTGTAAATATGAATTGAAAGTTTTCACACTTGGATGGAGGTGGAAGAGTTTGTGTATCGATAAAGTCAAAAAGCTAGTGAAAGCAGACTGAACATATAAATCATCACCTCCATGATGCATGTTAGCTGTCAGTTAGGCTTTTGCACCTCTGAAGAGACAAATAAATAGTAGCAGAAGTCATCTTGTTGTGTTCTCTGGCTGAAAACAACAGAAGTAGAGCCTTCAACTGTACATTCTAATAAGCCCATCTCTTGATAGTAGACACATAATAAATAGTGAATGGAAATGAGCATTTTCTGGTAATTCGGTAAACAATTGTGCTACATTTGGATGGGTTTTTCTTTAGGTGAATGAAAGCGGTAGGGGTGAATTTTCCATAATTGTTGAGGCGTCACTAATACCACTAACATGTTTAAAAAGTGTTTTATGATCATACACTGCTGAAACTTTGAGCAAAGTAGATGTTTTGAACATTGTGCCACTAGATCTGAGCAACATCAGTCAGGTTCAAGTGTGCCCTGTCAGCTTTTTATTTATCTAACAGGCTTTAGCTGTAGAGCAGATAGGACTGTATCAGCCAGATAAGCACGAGTCCTGTTAAAGCCTGTTAATCAAGAATTGTTAACAGGCGCCCTATCATTCTCATATGCTCAGAATCAGGATTTTGTGCTCAGAATGTAGAGCTTAGAACAGCTGAAAGGAGAACAGATAAGAGAGGAGAAAGGGATCAGAAATCAGGGTGTAAAAGAGAGAAAAAAAGAGAACAACAGAGGCTTGAGGCATTGACCTATCTCTGATCCACTTTCCCTGCTCCACAGTAAGATGAAGTTGGAGAGCAGCTGAGCTCTCTGCTACAGACTTTATTTATGTCTCGCTGTCGCCTGCTGTGAAAACACCATTATTAGCTGATGGGCACAAGCAGAAAGTGTGTAAATATTCTTTTAATGGCTGGCGGGCTGCAGCAGTCATCACTGGAACATAAAGTGTGATGCATCAATGGAGCAGTAATCAGGAAAAGGGGGCGGGGGGGGGAGGGGGGGGGTGGTGTTGATATCAAGATGAACATGCTGGTGTGCATACTGGCTGTGGAGTTAAATATTATGGATTAGTTTTGCTGTTTTCTACAGCCCTGGACAGAAATCGCCTTCCTTGATTATCGGGAAGTGTGGTGCTTTTTGCTTTCTATTTTGTGCTAAATCAGTTTGTTTTTTGCAATTACATCTTCAGATTCTGCTATATTTGCACCAAGGTCTGATATAAATGTGATGGAACCCAGACATTTCAGTTGCTCAGGGGTCCTAAAAATGAAAAAAGCTCCCACCTTTCCCTTCATCAGGCATCACAACACTTCCATACCACAAACTGCCTCAATCATCCAATCAAAAGGACTGGATAGATCAAGCTGACTAATTCATGTGCACCTTGGGTTAATGCAAATAGTGTGCATCACCTGCCAGACAATAGTATATAAGAATTAGAAAGATATAAAGGATTAGAACTATATCAAAGCCTAACCCTCTAAATGATATTAGATGATGTAATTTGATCAATAGTTTGAGATGTACAATGAATAGATAAACAGTACAATTAGGCCATAATGTCACTTGATCAAAAAATCTCATATCTAATCAGTGGGTCAAAAATACATAGTGAGGTGTTCAAAATTCATTTAGGGAACAATGTTGAAAATATAGTAAAGTACTGTAAGTCACTGTGGAAGGCAATCTTCATAAAGTGTTTTTCCTGCAGCAATATCTGAATAACTGGCTGGTTGCAAAAAGTAATTTTCCCATACCAGAGGTGGTAATTCAGAAGTTGCATTTACCCTGTTATATGTACACTACCAGTCAAAGTTTGAACACACTTTCTCATTCCAATGAATGGGAATGTGTGTCTAAACTAGAGCTGGGTATCAGTACTCGATACCTTGAAGGTATCGACTGAAATAAATGCATACCAAGTAGTCTCAGAACATCTCCCGTCAAACGATGCCTGCAATCCATCCTTTCTGCACCCAGAGCTAGAAAATATGACTATTTGTATGGACTTGCTCACAGCCAATCAGCGCAAGCGTTCTTGGATTTAATGCAACATGTGATTGGTCCACTGCCACAGCAGCTACAGCCCATCTGGGTTGGTGAGGTCGTGGTGAATTTGAATTAGCACGCTTAGCAGTTCAGCAGCCAAGATGCCACCTAAACGCTCTAAAGTGTGTCTACACTACACACCTGTTACATCAGATAAAAGCAAGTGTGCTAAATGTGGATAGATATCAAATTAAGTACTCAGTCAGTATCAGTATCACTTTAAGGGTACTTGGATCTGTACTGGCATTGTCATTTTTAAACCGATACCCAGTCTTAGTCCCAACTTTTTTGACTATTACCTTACATCATGCTTTAAACACTCTTATTGTAATGGATTTTGTGAAGCATGAGTGACCAATATATAACCTGATGGTTCTGTCAGGTGAGTTGAATGCTCCTACATCCTGGCTAGCTTTCACAGTAATCCTGTGTCACAAATCACATACTTCTGTTAGTACTCTTCTGTACTTACTTACTGTAGTGCGCACATTTTAATGTTGCCTCAAGTCAAACATACTGTAGCTGTTGCACACAGACTCTAGAAATTTGTCACAGACTCTGAGCCAGTTCATGACAAATGGGGGTTCATCCAGGATCTTAACCCAGGACCCCAAGCTAGAATCATAGAATCATACCCCTGCTTTTGAAACAAATGAAACCAAAGACAAAAATCAAAATGAAATCACTTTGTTGCCTTCCATCAGAGCAAGAGGACACATGAATCTGATCTCTCCATTTTGCCCAACACAAATCAATACATGCTCTTGTGTGACTCAGTGTGGTAAAGCAGATCCAGACTTTGATTCAAACAGGAGCTCAGTCGTCTGGATAAATGTGCCCGCTGTAATAGCATTGAAAATGATGCTAATGCAAAATTGAATAACATCCTAATAAGGGAGGAAAAATATCCTCATTACGTGCAGAGAGCATGACTGTGATTCACGTGTTCACGTCACAGCCTCAAGGTAGAGACAGCAGACCTGTGGCTCGCTTCTGCCGCTTATAATAGTCCATTCTTTTTTCTTGCTGTGCACCAGATAATGACCTTCACCATACTGCTCCATGATGATAGCTATTACAGATGAGTCATGGGTGACTGGCTGTTTATGTTCGCCATTTATTTCACTGTCTCCTCCTCTCCCTCCCTGACACACATGCACATAACAATATACACATGTTCTCACACATCTGCCTGTAAAGCATGGAAGGAAAACATTCACATAATGGTAATAACTGCAAACAGGAATGAGACTAATGTGTTTCTGCAGCACTGCACATTGCCATACATCAGACATGCTTTACCTCTGAGATGCATTAGCTTAAATGATGATGACAGTGACACATACTTGAGTTTAGAAAGGAGAAGGAGTGAGAATACAACACATGTTATAAAAATGGAGCTACATTAGAGCATGATGAATAAAAAGCGTATCTCTAATCCTATAGAAGACCTACAGAGAAAACTGTCATTACAATCATAGTCATAAGCAGAGCTGTAGCTACCATCTCCAGACCAAGTGGGGGTTTAAATTCTACCAATTTGTGTCCAGATTTTGATCTCGTCACTCCCCACAAGGCTGCACCGGTACATCAGGGGGCGAGGAGTGATGATAATAATTTCCCCATTAGGTGAAAATAGATTTAGGTGGATGCAAGGGTGGAGGTGGGGTTTTTGATATGTTTTATGACAAACAGCAGCAGAGGAGGAGACAGTATTACCAGCAAGTGATAGCATAGCTTTTGTTTTTAAAATCTGCTAATTCATTTCACACTCACCTTAAATGAATCAAGATGAAACACCATTTGCCGCCATTGTGTCCTAATCAAATGTGATGGCAGTCTTTCAATTTGCCACCCTGGCTCACCATTGACCGTGACCATGGCAACCACAGAAACCACATGTGTCAGGATCCTAGTGTTTTTCCTTGTTTTCCCTTCCCTTTTGTGGGCTTGTGTCTTGTTTTCCCTGTCTTGTGTGTGTGTGTGTGTGTTTGTCTGGAGCTGGGTGGAGCTGTTAACCACTTACCTGCACACCTGCAACCCATCAGCCATCTTCAATCAAGCCACCTGCCAACAATCAACCACTTCCCATTCTCCCCTGGATATAAGCCCGGTTCAGTTCACCACTCATTGCCAGATTGTCAGTTCTGTGGTAGTTGTAGTTTTGACTTGCTGCTTATTTGTTTCCTGCTAATCCTGACTGCGTTCTGTTTTCAGTTCCTGCCCTTGCCCGCGGCCAGTTCCAGTTCCAGTTCCAGCTCTAGTTCCAGCTCCAGCTCAGCCAATCCACAATCATTAAAGACCTTATTTTTTGCAACTATTTCTTGGGTCTTTTTGTCTGCACTGTAGCGTTATGGCAATTTTATATAATATTTTTTATATAATTGGTTGCTTACTTAGCTTCAGCACAGATATATTATTTTAAATGGGTAACAGAGAGAAATGCTGTGTGTAAAAAATCTTTTAAAAAATCAGCTGTAAAATGTGCAGAAAACACACGCGACCATTTGCCCATAATGGAGGGAAGATTATCTCTAATAACAAATTTCAGCCATTCGTGTTTTAACTTTCCATCCTCTTGAAGTCTGTGAAGACTTTTTAGCTGCTGAACAACAGGCAACACTTCCAGAGTTCTGCTTTGCTCGTCATCCGGCTGAATGAAAACTCAGACTGCAGAGGTTACAGCACGGTTGGGCTCATGTTGATTTTTTTTGGTGTGATGTATTAACATAGTGTTTCTCAACGGGATCACTCAGAGCATGTCAGGGGGCGCTGGAAACAATATTTTTAAAAGTGAGGTGGTTCTTGAGTTAAGTCCTACATTTAAATGCACATTTTCACAAATCTATTATTAGACTTTAGGGTTTTCTTATGTTTTTTTCATAGTGCTGTCATGTCTTTTTTGCTCTATTTTATGCATGTAACTGCAGACAAATCTGTGTATTGGGCTCAGAGCACTTCCAAAACATAAATGATCTACACTCAGCACTGTGCACTGAAACATTACTGTTGCTGTTGTAGACAATTACTTAGTCATATTTATAATATAAATCTATTGTAATCATGTTTTGAATTTTGTTCTTTACAAAAAAAATCACTATTATTATGTAACAAAAAAGAATAGAGTATTGATAAAGAATTGGACTTCTGAATAGATAGATATATGAATCATCTCTATAGTCTACAGCTGACTAGTGGCTACAGTCTGAAAGCCTGTTTTAATACTTCTTTGTGAGTATTAATGTCAAACAGTTTTATATAAATATTGCAATGATAATAGCCTTAAATGATGTGGAAAATGCCGTTTTTAACAACAAAACCCATCAAATGTTCTTGTGGGAGGACCTCCAACTACCCAAACTAAACCCCTGTGGGTCTACACCTCAAACTAGGTTATTTATTTAATCATAAAACAGCAACATTCATATCATATCTGACCAAAAAAACAAACAACTGCTGCTAGTATTCTATTGAACACCTCAGCTATGCATTCACAGCTCAGCCTCGGACTCCTTGGTAAGCTCTCTTGGTAATTAATAAGAACGCTTCTTGTTTGGCACCTGCATCAAATTACCACTTTCTGATTGGCCATTGTTTGTGATCAGTAACGAGACCTAATTAAATATAGAATATCAAATTTGTTTAACACTCATAAATATCACTTTATTATTCCCATGGCTTTTTGTAGCTCCCTGAGAAAATACATAATAATGATACTATAACTATCTATTAAATCATAATTGTTATTTTGCATTCAGTGAAGTGCTTTTTTTAATGATATAACACACAGGGATAATCAGCATCACTATTCCGGGAAGACAATAAGTCTACATTTTAATTGATGGGGGACAGTAAGGGACTTGGATAATGGATAGGGGGGCGCAAAAAATGTTGAGGACCACTGTTATAATGGGTTCAACACCGTGAATTACAAAATTTCAAATAACTTAAAAAGACAGAGGAGATAGAATTGAGTCATTTTACAGCACAGGAGGTTCCACCATCACACTAACCCACACCAAAGCTCATTGTTCTGGTTTTCCACAATATCAGCCCCCTAGAAAATACTGTAAATATGTAATTATGTTGTGACGTCAATTATATGCAATTTAGTGTGTGATGTCATCCTGTGTCATTGAGAAACTTTTCATGCAGGTTTTGGATATTTCCACTGAAAATAGTTGGTACTGTAACACTGCCAGCAGCACACACTAGTTATACAACAGTGTTATATATATGATATTAGTTAGCAGTGGCAGCCAGCCAATAGAAGGTGCACATGTGGCGCTCCACCAGACACAAAGCTAACTTCAGAGTCAGCAAGCCTAAGTAATTACTATTAAATATTTGACCATATGAACTAGCATGGCCGGATATACCATGTGGGCATTCTGGGCAAGCGAGTGCCCAGGGGCCCCTGAACAGAAAGGGTCCCCCTACTTATTTATTTTTATCTATTTTGTTTTATTTTTTGGGCGTCATAGAAACATGATACAAGGCTTGACTCATTCTTTTGATGTTGATAATTCTGGTTGTTGATGGAAACCTTGTATGTCCAAATGAAATATGGAGTTACAAGGTTTACACCCAATAGCAGCATTATCCAATCAGAATAAAATAAAATGTGTTCAGTTGTTTTGTCAGTTTGACAGCTAGGCGAAGAGGTTAAAACAATAATTAATAACAGGGGGAGGGGGCTTCAGGTACTAATCCAGCCTTGGCTTTAAGTATTCCTACATTATTACAAATTAAGTTGTACACTATGAAACAGCACAAATGTATCTATTGTGTATATTCTTCTCTAGCAGGCACGTTCCCAGCCAATACACACTAATTCAACACTAGCTCCTACTGATCCCAACTGTATCTAATACAAGTAAATAGGTGTGAAAAGGGTGCATAGACTAGAGTGGACCCTCCCCACATTTAGATAATAAACAGTGAATGGGTGCTATTCACCAAAACTGTATTCCTGGCATTGTGAAGGCTTTAAAACAGCTTCATGTAGTGGATCAATATTCACAGCATATATAACATAAGATTTATCTGACATAAATACATACATTTGGTAGGAGGAGTTCCAGTGGAGAGCCTTGGAATCATGGCCGTGAGATGAATAAAATCCTAGTTAGCGTCCTATATGTCAAACAGCAGTCGAAGGAGTTTACATCAACCATCTCTCTCTGATATTTTACAGGCATTCATTTTCCACTTTAATGGGCTTCTTCATGTCTAGCATGGTAATTTATGCTGGATAATTCATATGTTTCTCATGATCCTGTTATCTTTTAGCAGGGCAGTATGCAGGCTCTATAAGTGTGTATGGATGCATTTAGCACGTTATAATCCAGATGGGGCTTAATGAGCTGGACCAACGTGTTAAAATAGAAGCAGAGAAATGAATGCAATATAAAAACCAGTCGCAGCCACACACACTCTTTTGGTGGTTTGACACATGAAAAAAAAAGAAGTAAAATAGCATTTAATGTAAGAGAGATCAAATGGGGATAAAGACAAGATCACACATTTGAACTATTTCTCATTAGAGCCATTTATTCAGTGATGAAAGAGAGAGCCATAGAAAATGTCATTTATCCACGGACTACCGATATGACTGGAATTTTAATTTGGGGTGGGTAAGGCAAGAAACAGCTTCTAGTGATATAAATCTGTGATTTTCGCATAACCTAAACAGCAAAGAAATGTTTGGTGACAGTTTGGTTTTAGCAATGTGTCGCTCAGACAGAGGAAAGCGTCAGCCTCTTCTCTATTCCTTCTAATGACACTTGATTTTCATCCCGTTTTCATCCCTTCTCTTTCATCTTTTGCTTCTGTACACTGCTGCGCATTTCGACAATATGAAAGGACAGGCACTTTAAAGAAGAAGAAAGAAATCATGTGTGTGTGTATACATATATATATATATATATATATATATATATATATATATATATATATATATATATATATATATAAATATATAGGGTCCATTATTATGGAAAGGCTTCCAGGACCCAGTCCAGAAGCTATTTGCTGACAGCCATTTTTAATCCGTCGATTAAAAGCAGAACAGCTTATCTCATAAAAACAGACTTTCAAATCAATCACTCAATCAGCTTCGAGCTCTCTTAGTAAAAATGTTAAAATAGAAAAGAAGCTAGACAGCGCTTCTTTCCTTTAGAATGCTTGAGAGAAGAAAAAAAAAAGAGCTCCTCACACGGCTTTTGTGTGAGGAGCCGGGAAATAAATGTGTCTTACATTCCCAGTCTGTGAGGGGACATTTGGTGAGATGTTAATGAGTGCAGATGGAGGAACATGGATATATTTGGAGTGACAAACATCCTTATCAGCTGACAGAGCTACGGGGCATTTCATTTGAAGCAGATGATCAAATGATTAGCGTGAGTTAGACGTTTTGGATATGAGAGTCTGCTGTGTGTTTTGCTTTATGCCAACAGGGAAAAACACACTGCCACGCTGCTTTCCTTCAGGTTTATATTTGATGATGTTTTTTTAAAAAGCGGAACCAGTTGGTTCTCTGTGTGCAGCATGAATGACAGCTGCTTTAATGAGACAGTCTTAACCTCCAGATGCCACTTTGGTGGTAAGACAGTAATGTTCGTATATCTTTACTGTCATCTTTTGTGTAGTGATGTTTATTTTCTGCTACACAAAATGCAGATCTGCTTCTTAAATGACACGTTAGTACCTCTTTCTAATAAGGAAGTTGTAACTCCAGCAGGTCAGGGCTTTAATTCTTTGAAAAAAACTATAATAATAAATGCCGATAACTAATGTTTGTTGATGTCTTATGAGAATATGAGGAACCACTAACCCTTTCTTTCTCATTCTCTCATTCATTAATGACTTATTAAAACTTACAACTGCTGACTTTTATTACAGACCAGGGGTGTCAAACATACAGCCCACGGGCCAGAACCAGCCCACCAAAGGGTCTAATCTGGCCCACTGGATAAGTTTGCAAAGTATGAAAATTGCAGAAAAGTAATTCCATTTGTTCTGCTGGATCAGATGTTTGACCATCCTGACCAGAATACACTTCTCTGAAAAAACAATAAATACATATTGTGGTCATATTTAAACCATTCAGATATTGAGCACAGTACAAAATGTTGTCAATAAGCAGCTTTTGTATAAACCTGTCACAATATCTACTTTTATTGGACGATATATTGTCTCAGAAATAATCGCGATAAACAATATTATTATCATTTGAAGATCATTTTATACCACTGATATAATGATAATATAATAGTATAATAATGTAAGAGGGGTTGGGGGTGGGATTGGAGAGTGGGGGCTACACTTGTGTAAAAACACAGACTGTCATTATGGTTGGGGACAGAGTTATTTACCTTTAATTGTTCTACAGTCTCCACTCAGGACGTACACAGTGAGGAATGGAGGACACTACTTGTTTAGACAATGTGACATGAATAGTCTCTTAGCTGCTAATGTGAAGTGTGGCAATACTGAGGTAAAAATATGATCAAGGTCATGTCCATGTCTCATATAATAAGTCCATATTTAGACATGATGATGCTGATAATTATGTTATTGTATGATTGTGATACTTCTGCGCCAAATAATCTGAAAAAACCCAGATATAATATTGTTGAAATTGTGCTCATTTTTCACAATAAATAGATGGTTTATTATAGAAAAGTTATAATTTATATATTAGTAGGTTATTATGTAATGGTTTGACTGGCCTGGCCCATTTGAGATCATATTGGGCTTTATGTGACACCCCTGTTATAGAATCACCTGCCAGCTAAATTGTCCATAGCTTGGTCCTGATGAATTATGAATTATGAATTAAGCCACAACAAGTTACAACTAATAAACCTTATTAGAGAGTGTACCTGTGCTCTCTTTAAAAAAAAAATCTGTACCCTAAAGGATGAATTTACACATATATTTCAGTTTCAAAACATTTCATTGGAAGCATATTTGCATAAAGCAGTAAATATCACTGTTGTGAGCTAACAAAGACAAGCTTGACTGCACTGCCACACAACAAAGGCTAATCAATGAGAAATAATAAATCCACTGGTGTAAAGGGCATACCCAACTACAGATTGCAGGCCAGTCAGCTGTGGCTATTACTCTCCCTCCAGTGTAAACATCAGTCAGTTTAGATGCTAAATGGTGTGTTCCTCATCCTTCAGTGCCACCGTCTTTGCCCTCGTTTCAAAGCAACAATTACCATCAGACAGTTGTCGACATTGTGTCTCCGTGCCCTTGCTTGCTTATCTGTCAATCAAACGCATACACAGGCCCGCCCACGCAGAGGCATGAGGAATTATTCATCTCCAAAGATCCTTTTTTAAAAATTCCTCGTCTCAGTGATAAAAATAATATTAATGACACATTTGAAAGTCGTCATTTTCGACAACAGACTGGAATGCTGCTGGATGGATTTTAAGACATAATGTCAGCACTGCTGGGTGTGAAACTCCCCCCTGAGGTGTTCACTGAGGATCTTCACAGTTCTTTAACATCCGAGCTTATCTGCTGTCCTCCTGAAGCTGCTGAATCATTTCACTTCTTCAGGTTTATGTTCGCTCAGAGCCTCTTTTACTGCAGGATTATCTCTCTTTCATCACACTGAGCACATTTCATCTTAACATCAGCTCATCATTTCAAAGGGTGCATTTAGGTTTTTACTGAGTCACAGGTCCCGCTTGAGCCGCAGCTTCTTGTCCCCGATGTGCCGCAGGAGAATCTTTCCTCTCTGCTCCACGGCACGGATGAGAGGCCTGAGACCGCTGCCCCCGCCTTGGCTCTCCCAGAATTCCTTGTCTAGGTAAAAGGAGCGTAGGAGAAGACTCTCCAGACAGCCTGACTGGAGCACAGACACTGCTTTCTCTGGAAATCTGATGAGAGAAACAGTTAGCAGTTAGAGCTGTTGTGTTTAAGCTTCAATTACTGTTTCTTAGAAAAGAAAACAAGACCTCTCATGTGTAAAGCCCCTCTAGCAGACCCCTGAGGTTGTGATGTTCATTGCGTTCCACAAGACTGTGTTGCTTTTACTGCCTTACCAGTAGCAGGGAGAAAAGTACTATTAAT
The DNA here is from genome assembly GCF_027409825.1 of Scomber japonicus. NCBI lineage: Eukaryota > Metazoa > Chordata > Actinopteri > Scombriformes > Scombridae > Scomber > Scomber japonicus. Next base: position 23,967,194 of record NC_070587.1, on the reverse strand, counting down.
AAAGTTTACAGCACATTTTAAAAACTGCTTTATGGGAGGTGAAAAATGTAGAGATAAAGAAAATATACATGCATATTAGAGAATAGTAGAGTTTAATAAGGGTGCGGGTCGGGTACAGAATTGAATTAGTGGTACTGTCAGGTTGGGTGTGGGCGGGACTCTGATCCATACTATATCTCATGGTAAACTTAGCAGTAGTTGTCAAGATATCTAAACACTCTCATCTCCATCTCCAACAGGGCGATGGAGGTTGACATGGGAGGAAATGCTTGTTTCAGTGATGTTTGTAGATTGTCCTTTGAAAAGGGTTTTATAGATTTTCTCCATTCCTGGATAATTCCTCAGTTTCTTGCATATTTTACCACAGCATAATACAGCAGGTTTGTGTTATGGCAGCCAGTTGAAATTACAGTCAGTTTTGGCTCTAAATATTACAATACCCATGAGCCTCAGCTAGCGCTGCTATTGATAAGACGCCAGTAGAGAGGTGTAAATCAGCGTTGTAGCAAATACAGAATGCTTTAACACAGCAACTGAGAACAAAATATTGCACAACATATTCACATTCAAGCAGAATTGACCCAGAATTGAAAAGTGAACTGATTTAAACTACTGAAAGTTTTTACAATAAGTAATATTTAGCTTCCATTAGCTTGCCAATTTAATTAATTTAAGGAATGGACCTACAAGCCTGATTTGTTCGGAGCAAATCGTGGTCCAATATGACATTTCTGTGTATATATACTGAGAGTGGATTTATAACAAGGTCATCTAAACTGTTTGTAGTGAAAAACCAAATCAAACACAATTAATTAGTCAAATATGTCTTAAAACATTTCTGGAAGGGATGTCAAACTTTGCCTTTTAGTGAAATTCATTTTGATATTCAGTATCAGTCAAAGGTTCGAATACACTTTCTCATTCAAGTGATTGGTAAGATGTAACCAAACCTCTGATTGGTACCGTAGGTATTATCTATCTTTTTTTTTAAATCTACATAATCTTTCATCTTTTTATCTTTTAAAGATTTTTGGGACATTTTAAACCTTTTTGACATGAAATCAGGAATGACACGCAACAAAAGTCCTCAGTTGAACATGAACTGGGGAGATAATGGTTCATGGTTGGCATTTAAACCTCGAGCCTAGGCTTGTCACAATATCTACTTTTGTTGGACGATATATTGTCTCAGAAATAATCGCGATAAACAATATTATTGTCATTTGAAGATCATTTTATACCACTTATATAATGATAATATAATAGTATAATAATGCAAGGGGGGCAATGGGTGGGATTGGAGTGTGGGCACTACACTTGTGTAAAAACACAGACTGTCATTATGGTTGGGGACAGAGTTATTTACCTTTAATTGTTCTACAGTCTCCACTCAGGACGTACACAGTGAGGAATGGAGGACACTACTTGTTTAGCCAATGTGACATGAATAGTCTCTTAGCTGCTAATGTGAAGTGTGACAATACTGAGGTAAAAATATGATCAAGGTCATGTCCATGTATCATACAATAAGTCCATATATAGACATGATGATGTTAATAATTATGTTATTGTACGATAATTATTGTGACAGACCCACAATAACTCCTCAAGTACCTGAGAAGGATCAGATTGCTTCACCAGGTATCTGTGCTGTTAAATCCTTTCCTACAACATGTCATCATGACCCTGACATGCTGCTCCTCCATGATTTCATCCATCACTGACCTGAACAGCTCCTTTTCACTTCTGCCCCTGAAAACTAGAAAACCAGCCAGAACTAGACCAAACTTTATAGATCAAGGCCAAGTCCAAAAAGTTTAGAAGTAACTGCATGAGTCACTCTCCACCTCTGGAAAATAACAAATAGTCTTTTTGTTTTGCTCCAAGTTATTCAGTGATAATACAACATTTTTAACATCCTATTTCTATTCAGCTTCAAGTTTGAGCTTAAGACATTTAAGAGCATTTTATGGAGAGGCTTAGTAATCCTAAGTGACAGACAAAGGGGAATTTCTATCAGTCCTGATTCATTCTGCATATTGAATAGCAGGCTAATTGAATGCACACTAATCTAATCAGACAGACATTGTAACAAAAACCCTAACAAGCTTCCAGTGGACGTTGCTCTGCTGCAGATTTGAAAGCTGTTCACCAGGGAAATATGTTGTTAGATGGTTTTTTATTTAAACATTTCCTTACATCAGTGTTTCTGCCTGCTGTGAGCTAAAATGAGTTTTTGGCACTGCATGATGTAATTTATTGAATCTGGATGCTGGAAAGAAGAAAAAAAACAAAAACAAAAACCCAACAACCTCCAATTTGCATCCTGCTGCTCTAAAACAGTGCTTTGTACTCACTCATCAATGCCCTCCACCAGCCTGAAGTTGAGGTTGTCGGCGGACTGCTGTGGTCTACCGGCGTTGTCTATGAACACCAGTCTGGAGGGATCTGCCTTCCTCACCTGAACACAAACACACACAGACAGACTGTCAGGAGGAAGCAGGAAGCTCAGGTGACATGAGCACTGTTCAAAATGTAGTTATTCCTGAATAAACTGTCATTCTCACCCTTTTGTTCTTCCTGTTGTCATTGTTTCCTTATATATCGTTTTTTAAAATTGAACTCTATCTTCTTTTTTTATCACTGCTGCTAGTTTGAAATAAATTGAGCTGAAGTGAACTGAGTAGGATTAAAATGTAGATATTATTGATAGGTGTTCATATACATGTATGTAAAATGATCAATTTTATCATCATGTTAGTGGTTTAGTATTTAATCAGAGACAAAAAGTTATTTGTATGCGCAAATGAATAAATCATGCCCTCAAATGAACAATTTGTGAGCACAAATGAGTAATTCATGCCCTTCAATGAATAATTTGTGCATGCAAATTGATAAAACATGCAGTTCAACATTTTAAAACAGAGTATCTTTAAGGGAAGTCAAAGATATCCTTTAAAATAGTGTTGTTTAACAGTAGGTGAAATCTGAGGAATATACTACTTCAGTAGCTGAGTCTTAAATAAAAAAAAACTGTTTTAAATCCCAATGGCTCGTTCTCCATGATCTGATGATTTTCACTGCTTTTTCTTCTTTTTTTACCCTGCATTGAGCTACAAAGTGACTGAGAGCAACCAAAACCATCTGGTTGTATTAAATAGCCTGATGAAGAGACAAATGTGATGAATATGAAAAACAAATTATAGTAATATAACAGAATGAGCTCAGTTGTAGCCACCTTAATACATAAACAGAGCTTCTAGCCTGCTTATTAAACTCTGGAGGCTCCTTACTAATGGACCAGAGTAGCCACAACTACCAGGGACTCCAGTTCCTGCTGCTGCAGTGACTTGACACCGAGCCTCAGAGGTGGAATGACAATCTAATCTTAATGAACCACTTGGATTTAGTGTAATATATCAACAATGTGTCAAATGACTACCTAAATCTGCAGTTTGGCTCAGCTCTATGGAGCATTTTAGCATCATTCAGCTTATTGTTTTAGCTCTGGCTCACTCTCTTAGCTCTCAACACATTTCCAGCAGCAAGCAGCTGTTTTCCGTGAAAAAACTCAGATTAACCAACTATACACTACCTGCTCAGCAACCAAACTGCAGACAGTTGGTGAGGAAAAATACAGCAGTATTTTAAAATCAGTTCTTTTACAGACAGGAAGTGAGTATAAAGACCTCAGAACTGGAGTGATTTGATCCACTTTCTTTGTTTTAGTGAGGACTCGACCTGAATAAACTGAATCTGTCTGATTATTTATAAGGAGACCTGCAAAGACACTGTTACAGTAGTCGTGTCTACTGATGACAAATCCATGGACAAGTTTTTCCAAATCCTGCTGAGACCCAAGTACTGTAATTCCAGTTTAAAAATGTGCCAGAAAGTCCCACCCATTTTTCCAGGCTAGTAATAAGTTGTGGTCAACCGTGTCGAGTGCTGAGATCCAATAATACCAAGATGGAAATTCTGCCACTGTCTGTATTTTATTGGATGTCACTGAAGACCTGAACAAGAGCTGTCTGAGTGTTGTGGTGTGGATGAAATTCAGCTGTTGAAAAAATGTTTTTTCAATGATTTTACTTAAAAACAGGAGATTTAAATTGGCACTATAATTGTTCATGACTGATTAGTCTAGATTGTTCTTTTTTTAGAGTGGCTTGATGACGGCAGTTTTCAGGGCCGTTGGGAAGACACCTGAGACTGAGAGAAGAGACGTGTTGAGAATTTGTAGATGACCTGAGACCATGCAATTAGAAGCACTTTTGAAAAAGCCTGTTGGCAGAATATCGAGGCAGCAGGAGGAGGGTTTCAGATGTTGTATGATGTCCTCCAAGTTTTGGTTGATTGCATAAAAATTGGTGAATCCTCACAGGTGGTTCTTGGTGAAGGGAGGGGTGGGGGAGGGTGGAGATTCGTCTTCTTGGCTTTGATGTCTGTCATGTTTGAAGCTCTCTTCAGGCGAGGGCCGAGGTGGCTCTACTTCAAGGTTTCTGCTGCATTGTGTCATGTCTTCTTGTTTTGAGTTATGTTGTCTCTGGTCCTTGGCGGAGGGAACAGATGGGTTACACAGCCAGTACAAAAGGTAAGAGATCAAGAAATGTACTTCCGACTTGTTAAGGCCAGGTTCATCCGCCTTAAAAAGATGTCTGCAGCCCCATAAAATGTTCAAATGATCAACAAAGTGCACTAAATAGATGGTACAAGCAGTTGAATTGTTCAATGCCAACAATCTGCTGAATCTCTCAGATCCTCTTCTGACTGGCAGTAGAGGACCATGATAAACACCTCCAATTTCAAAGATTGTGTTCAAGGGATCACTTATGTCTCGTTTCAGTACTTCAGACTGTTGTTTCACAACATCATTGGTCCCTGTGTGCACTATGATGATTTTCACAGTTGGATTTGCAGCCACAATATGCAGGATTCAGATATGTCAGAAACCATATCTTTGTCAGAGCAGAGTATTTTGGTGTTCTTACTACACATGCTTCCTAAACCTTTTACACCAAAGTCACTTATAATTACAATTCAAGGCCCTATTAGAGGTTATACAGGTCGTCACATGGAAATCCAGGGTCCTGGAACAGTGGAGTAAATCTATCTTCTAGTTATACACTTGGTTGTTGGGAAGGTTTGCTCTCCCTTTCGCAGCTGTCCACGACTGTGTCCTACTAAGAACAGGGGTTGAAGAGGCGTTATGCCTGGATGATAATACAGGCCAGCTGGTCACATCATCAATCTCAGGGTGCTGGGCTCTGCCATTTATTCATCCTGCCATTTCCCAGAGAAATGGTTTATGCTTAGGCTTTGCACCAGGAGAGCTCCAGGGATGGACAGTGCACAGGCTGTTTCTAGTCTTGTTGGTGCTAATTAGCCTTGCGTTACCATCATCCTGTTCACTGTTTTGAGTCCATGGTAAAGTGGTGTTGTTCCCACATAGTCCATTCACTTCCATGTTCACTTCTAACCAATGAATTTTGGTTTCCAGCCCTGCAATCTTATGTAGAAGTTTGTGGTAGTTGTCTGTGGAGAAGGGCGATATCTTGCCCAATTCACTTTATTTATAGAGCTGCTAAAAAAGTTTTTGAAACCTTTAGTATTTGCTCTATTTCTGCATAATCATGACCTAAAATGTTATCAGATTTCCATGCAAGCCCTAAAAGTAGATAAAGAGACATCCATTAAACAAATGAGACAAAAATCTTACACTTTTTTGTTTATATATTGAGGAAAAGTATCCAATGTTAAACATTTGTGTGCAGCAAAAGTGTGTGGGTTTTCAATCAATGGGATGGCAATTAAGTGTGAGTCTGGGAGGCCCTGCCATCAGAGTCTGAGCTTTACAATGCAGGTTTGTAGAACTGTGTTATGGCTCAAAGAAAGGAGATTTCTGACAACCTTAGAAGAAAAGTTGCTGAAAGAGTTACAAAACCATTTCCAGTTAATTATCAGGCAGATTGTGTACAAATGGAAGACATCCAACACCATTGTTACCTTCACCAGGAGTGATCAAACAACAAAGACCACACTAATAACAGGTGTGTAATGGTCCAGGAGGCAACAAAGGACTCCAGGGTAACATCTAGGAAACTAAAGAACATCACAGATCTATGGTGTGCATGTCAGAGTTGCAAGGAAAAAAGCAACTTCTCTCCAAAAAGAACATTTCTCTCTGCCTGTGGTTTGGTCAAGACCACATGGATAAACCAGAAGGCGATTGGAAATATGTTCTGTGGACAGATGTGAAAACACTGCATTCAAACATACAGTAAGAACCTTATTCCATCTGGGAAACGTGGTGGCAGTATTATGGTTTGGTCATGCTTTGTTGCCTCTGGACCAGGATGGCTTGCAATCATTGATGGGGCTTTGAGTTCTGAGTTGTACCAGCAAATTCTACTGGACAATGTTGAGGTATCTGTCTATGAAGTGAAGCTCAATAGGATGTGATTCATGAAATAAGACAATGAAAAAATTGTGTGGTAGACGTGCACATCTGGAAAAAAAAACTTTAAACCAGAAACTGGACCAAAGAACCAAATCTGTAAAAGACATAAGAAAGTCCGCACACTGTAGCTCCCAATGCAGATTTAGTTTTAATGAGATATCAAGAGTGATGTTTTGAGCACACAGAAGAAAGTTAATGTTTTGGAATGGCAATAGAGATACTGTGGAAGGACCCAAAGTGGGCAGTTCCTGCCAAGAAGCCCACCAACATCCCTGATTTAACACTGTTCTGTAAGGAGGAATGGACTAAAATCCCTCCAAGCTGATTGGATAGGCTGATAAACAGTTACTGGAAGTTATTGCTGTTAAAGGGGGGCCACACCAGTTATTGAAAGCAAGAGTTCACATACGTTTGCCTCACACAAATATGTAAGATTGGATCATCCAATTGACCAAACCTTCGAGCAGCACTGTATTATTATTAGTATATTTTTAATAATGCTTTTATTATTATTATATAAGATAATAATACTGTATGTCAATATTGTGTTTACAGATGGTTCTTCTACTCCCAGGTTGCCAGAAAAACAATATTGCATCAAACAACATTGTGTTATATTTGTCTTCCTTTCACATAATTTACAATATACACAATTCATTCATTTTGCGCACACATCAGTTTCATTTTCTTTATGACACCTGCAGAGAAAGGCAGTGAAACACTGAGTGCATGACAAATGCTTGAAAGGAGTATAAAATATCAACCTAATAACATATAACAAGCTATATACAACCAATAATTTCATTGAAGTTTCAGCATGTACATGAAGTGATGCTGGAAGACTGTAGGTCACCTGCAGAGAGGAAAAGGCTTCTGTTGCGATTTCACAAAGAAGCATCTATTTTTACGTATTGCAGTTGACAATAAACACTATGTGTAACATAATTATCTGCTCCTAAGAAACATCTGTCAGCCTGAGAGCTCATTCGCAAACCATGAAAAACACACACACACACACACGCATGTACACTGCTGGGAAGATAATATATGCTTCTGTTGTTGCATCTGTTGTATAATTTAAATATAGATCAATTCTCATGTGTTTCCACGAAGAATGGCAGCAACACAATGCTGTGTAACAAAAAAACAAACAAAGCATCTGACATGGATTTTTATTTTTCTTCATTTCCACAAGATAAATATTCAGCCGTGACAGAATCGGAGAGAGGGGTGCCGGAAGGAGTTTGTTGTGTTGGACAACAGAAAGCATAGCTTAGTGTTGTCTAAAAGGTTTTTTAAGTCATGGCTGAATATTTAGCTGATTTTTTACAACAAATCAACTCTCTCGAGAATTCAGAACAAGACTTATCCTTCAGTGATACTTGGAGTACATCTCAAGTCTCTTATTTGATATGTCCACACTTGAACCAGATGTTGTGCTGGTCTGCTATGTTGAGGACTATCCTTTCTTATTTCTGCTCCAAGGAGAAGCCTTCATGGAAATATTTTACCAGCCAATATGCCCCTTATTGAATGTCAGATATTGGTTGGATGCTGCAGCTGACTGGACTGATCTGATTTCTCAAAACATCACTGCTATTTCATACCAGAGCGGAAACAAATAACAGATTAAACCCAAGTGTATCACTCCCAAGTTTTATATTTTAATAGTTTTTTACGATGCACCATCTAATTACAAATCTGTGTTAGTTGTCGCTCCGATGAGCAAAAGAACCATAAACATCTTCCTTCATTTATTAGAAATATTCTTTTCCTCATGATCTTTTATTTCCCCAATTAACTTTTATTATGGATAAAATTACAAAAAAAAAAGCAAGTCAGCAAGAAACACATTTTAAACATATTTTATATCATTTATCACCATTTTCACTCCATTAATGTGAGGTTGAAAATTCCTGAGAGTTCAGTTTGATGTGACTTACATTATTTCCTTTCCCACCCAAAACATTTAGCCCAATAAATAATTTCCAGTGTTCAAAATACACTCTGACCATATTCTGTGTTATTAAATAATGAATTCACTATCAGGATATCAATAAATAATGTATAAATAATAAAAGCATTCTGCCGGTAGAAATGGTTCCTGTGCCTCTTTGAAGGACACAGTAGAAAGTATAAATGCAGAATGCAGCTTTTTATTCATGTGCAGGTGTTTGTCAAACAGGTAACAGGCTGCAGAAAGAAAACAGCTGCTGGCAGTGATAACTGTGAGCCTTCATTAGTATCAGCACAGCACACGTGTGCAGGGACAAACTCCATCGGAAGTCCATACAGCTGTTAAAGCCAATGGAAAGATCCAGCTGTGATTAACGTGATGATTTAGAGGAAAGAATGTTTCTCTAAACACAAATTTCCTTGTTTGCTCTCTACTGGCATTGTTTCCTTCTATGCATCTACACTGGAAAAGACTCAAGTGAAAGAAACATGGATGTAATTTAAGAGACTTGGATAGACACACTAAGCGAAAGGTGAAGAACAACATCTTATTTTCTCTATATGATTCTTTAATGTTGTCTGACACTTATACTGTAATAACAATCTGAGCCTGTCAGTGGTAAAAATAAGGACTTTTAGTGGACGTATATTGACAAGGCACTATTGCCCCAAAGTATTACATTGCAGCCCGTCTCATGGCTGACAGGTGAAGCACTCTCGCTCAATACTGGACCAATTTCAAAAATTGCTCTCTCCATTAGTCACTTAGGCAGAAAAACATGGAAAAATAAGGTCCACTTTGAAAACTATCTACATTTCCCTTTAGCAAGTAGAATGTTACTTCGTTTCATGTTGTTGGTGTATATCCTTCACACCTGACATCAACAGTATTAATCAATCTATGTGATGAAGCGGCGATATGACAGACCAGGCATGTTTTGCACTAGTTTTGATAATGGCACAAATGGAAATACTCAAAATGTATCAGAAAGGAGGAGTGAAGCCGAAATCAGTCATTAGACATTGGTGCTGGTTGTTATATGTACGTACCAAGATGTGAACCAGTAGCAGGTTCCTGGTATTGCTACATTTGGCCTGCAGCAGGTTCTCCACACAGGGTTCTTCTGGATCAGGTGTGAAACCACAGCAGTACCTGTCCAGCCGGTCGTTGACCTGCACCAACAGATAAATAACACACAAAGGTATGAGCTTTGACAGTGTGAAGCTGAGATGGTCTTTGCTCCTGTTTAAGCGACAGAAGTCAGTAATCTCTACTGGGGACAGCGAGGACGTGTTACTTCACTTGTTACTTCATTTGCATTTCACACAGCTTTGTCAAAGGTGTTGTTAGGCGGCTCTAAATCTTCTAAAACCTCACCTCACATCTTCTACATTAGTCTACACACTAAACCAGCTGATTCATGAATGTAGGCTAACCACTGACAGTGTTGGTAAGCCAGCTAAGAAGTTAGTGCCAGTCATCTGTTCTCTTTTGGTAGACGCTAACCACTTCCTCACACATGCAGTTCCTGTGCTAAGCTAACGCAAACTGGATCAGTCTATCCACTGAATGCAGACAGATCAAACTGGTGTCAACCATCAGACGGCGAGTAAGTCAACAGCCAAAACTGTCAAAATAATGGAGCGCTACTTGTTATGTAATATGTATATCTCTTACTGAAAAGGTCATCTTACTGTGACTCAATACTAAGTTATTTAATTTGGAACCACATGCATCCTGACTTGTTGATTTAATCAATCATGTGTATGCTGATGACCTGCCGATATTACTCTTTTCTTCTTACTAGTGACACACAGCACTCTCGCTGATGGGTCTGTTCATGTTTTGTGGTGGATGGTAAACTATCAACTGGCTCAATACCACATTTAGTAGGTCTTACCTGACCACTGTAGAAAAGCAGGTTGTCGTAATCATGAGCAGATGCTAGGATGGGTGTGGTGCATTATTTTTATTGCTCAGAAATCTTTTGTTCCTCATAAGAAAGAATGTACTTTTGGCATTTTTTAAAATGTACATTGTTTCACTTCAAAAGTTTTTTATTTGCAGTTAATGTTCTCCTTAAATGACCCTCAGATTAACATTGATCAAAGATTGTGAAGTTACAAATACATTATATACCAATTACAGTTAATGTTTTTCATCATAATGTATCTTTTAGATTGATATGACTTTGTTTAAATATCGGGTGTAGCCTTCAAATAATTCAAATGTTTTGGTTGATGAACCCTAAACCTTATTATGTTCCCCTCCCATATTAATCAAAACTACACCCGTTTTTGGTTGATGTGTAACAAAGATGAGAAAAATGCTTTGGCAGAAGCAGCTTTGATTAGTGCTCACTGACTTCCACTGTAAATCATGTAGAGAAAAATGCAGAAACACAGCCAAAGCCGGCTCATCATCCCAGTCAGTGATCTCCTTCTGGCTCCCAGTCTGACAGATAAACTCAGGCAGTTATCAGTGTGAAAACAGATGAAACCCAAACTGACATTTACTGTCTATGCTGACGGGAAGTTAGATGTATATCAAGTGAAAGCAAACATAGCTGTAATGACTATAGGGATAAAGTGAAATTTACAAGTATTCATAGTGTGACTCATCAGAGATGAAGGCCTGCACAACACACTATATGGACACGGCCAAAGATGTAAAAATAAATCTGCAGTTGGGAGCGTCTCTGGACAGGCCTGCGGTTTGGGAAAATTCCACCCTGCGTGACATCTGCTCAAGAGATTTTTAATAACACTGATATTTCAGTCTGATGTCTAAATACACAGTTTGGTACTAAATTCCTGCTGCGTGGACTTCACTCTGCAGTTTACACACACAGCTTTACTCTGCATAGTCATTATCAGCTTCAATTGGAACAAAACAGGAGGGGAAGGTACTCTGAACCGGAGGGTGTTATTGTCCTTGTAATGGGAAAAAAATATGTTTTAATTAAATTCACAGGTACAAATTCACAGGTACAAATTAATAAAATAATACAGAGGCAAAAATACATTATTGTTATATCTCAGCCTATTTATACTGATATCATGTTTTCTATCCAAACACTTTGTGACAGAGGCGACGTCTGGCCTCTTAAATCTCTAAATGGGGTTTGGAGATTTGCTCAAAGTAAATAACCCTGCTGCTGTATTCCAAATGATCTCACTGCATAAAGTTGGATTTTTTTGGGGAATGGCTCACCATGTCTTAGCCAAGCCTGCCATATATTATTTTTCACAATAGGCCGCGCTACTCAGACGTGCATGGGATAGGACCTTCTGAGCCTTTATAACAATAAATATTGAACAGCAAGATGGTGGAAAATACGTGTTAATGTTCCCCATGGCATCGATTAAAACCTATGATTCATGAGACTGTTGACAACAAAGTTATCATAGTGGATGATATTAGCTTTCTCATGGTTAACATAAAAACGATGAGTCAGGACAAATGCCTTTGACTCCGAGTGGATTGGATCTCAAGGAAGATGCTGTTTGAACTTTGCCCTCATACTAAGCAACTGTAACTGTGGCATTTTACACTCCTGCTCAAAACTGACCTGGGATAACTAAAAAATGAGGCTCTTTAATGAGGCCTATTGACCATAATTTCCAAAAAATATATGTAACCCATAGTACTGTAATATGTTGGAATGAAGTTGGCTAAAAAGGTCTAACACAGAATTGGGTGATAATCTATACTTTATGCTTTTTAAAGAGTCAATTCAATTTTGACCCATGAGGACAAAAGTTGCATGGTCGACAACAGGAAGGTTAGCGTTAAACGAGCATAGAGAAAACACTGTGTCCCACTACCTGGATGAGCTGCTGTTTTAATTAGTTATAGTAAATTAGTTATCGACCTGCAATAAGGTCCCCTGACAGACATACCGATCATGGCCTATATTCAAACACTGGCTGATCTCTAGTCTACCTGATGTACATGAGGGGGGCAGCGACATTAACAACATGGACGTCTTAAAACTGTTCTCCAACATGGAGCACAGTGGGGTTTATCCCCAAAGACATGCAGATAAAACTTGAGGCTGATATCGGCGAGGACTGCTGATGACAGAGTTGTCGTCATGCAGAGCCAAGTAGAATTTATGCTCTATTGAATTGCTTGAGATTGCACAGGTGTTTGTAATAAAGTGGCTGAAAAAAAGATAATATTCATGGATTTTGTCATCCATACTGTTATTCTTTGTCTTTTTATTGAGGATAATGTTGTAAGTTGTGTTCCTATAATGCTTTGGGGGATAAAAGCAGGAACTAATGTTTCCATGTAGTCAGTGTGTTCGTTCTGGACTTCTTCTGTGCTCTGTTTCTTTAGTCTGTATTTGTTTTTGTTTCTGGCAGCATGAGGAGTCAGCTGAATGAATCAGCATTTCCTGTTTTGGACAACTATCACTGGATTACTGTGACACTGAAGGAAAATCTAAATATGATGATTAGAAAGTAGGGTGAGTCCCAAATTATTAGCAGCTGTACTGAATCCTGTCCTGTTTGTGCTGAAAATGAGACTAAACCTGAGTTTTGATTAGTTAAAGCCTAACAAAGCATTAAGCATTATGGGCCTTCATATGTCCGTAGTCTGCATGAATTATGGCTGTTGTAGCTTTTTTTGGCCATGTACAGTAGTGCCACAAATTAATGAGCAACTATTCATAGTGGCAACACATAGCATTAAAACATTTATGGAGGGAAATTAAACCATCCATCGCTGACAATGGAGCCCTAACAGATAATTATTAATAATACATACATCATTACATACAACACAGTAATTATGTGTCTTTTTCCTAATGTCAGACTTCATGAACAAAGTAGGCTAATACATTTTAGCATTGTGTTTTCACTTTCACCTAATTTACTCTCACACTGAATGCAATGTACTACAGGCCACACCCAACTTCACCCATTCTCATCTGGTCACTGTATTAGAAGAAGAAGAAGAAGTGTCTTATTTGTGGAATCATAGATTGTATCTATGGTTGGGACATCTGATATATTAATAGCCCTGATAAGTGATAGATAGATCTTTATTGCCATTTCAAGTATACAATGAAACTCTGTTTGAGAGATCCAACTGCAGCATAAAAATATTAAATATAAAAAATATACACATAACACTAGTACACACACGCATGAGCCCAAACATATGGTATTGCAGAGATCAATTAACAAAGGTCATTTTCTGTGAAAGAGTTAGAGGCAGAGTGTATGTGCAGAGGTTCAGCTAAAGAGCAGGAATGTGGTGTGAGAATGCAGGAGATCAAGCACAGTTTGGGAGTTTAGAGTATGATAAGGGAGAATGAGGTGAGGAGCAAGCTGGGGTTGTGGAAAATAACAGGAGACACTGGTGTGTGTTTTGACTTCTGTACCTCTGCCTATCTTTGAATATAATATTCACTTGGGTGTGTGCAAGTCAGTCTCTTTTCTTCTGTGCAGAATAAACGATTCCTTTCCATGAGTCTGTCAATTGTCTTTTTTTGGTGTGAGCTAGACATAGTATAGATATAGTTACTGTATCTGTTGTGTGTTTACTTCCACAATCTACACATATCACTGTGTTGTTTTCCATGTATTTTTGATCATTTACCCATCTACTTGAAGTATGATCCTATACAGCACCCTGACACCCTAGCTTAGGCCTACACTGTCTACTCCTGCAGACAGTCCTGATTGACTATACAGGGTCAAGCTGCAGGTATGGAGTAGATTCAGAAATAATTGGAGGTAACAGATCAGCTATAACCTTGCAAAAACTAGACCAGTGGAGGATTGCTGAGATCAGGTACATGGTGACATCACAACACCTGAGTATGCAGGCAAAACTGAGTCAGCACACCTGAAACAATGCTAATAATCCATCATTACACACATGCAACTATGGCAAGGCAGTATAATAGGTCAAAATTGAAGTTTGCAACAGACAGTTTGAGTAATAATTTCACCATTTTCTCTTCTACATGAGTTTTGCTTTTTGCTCCATCACTGTGTTGCCAGACGTTGAGAGTATAATGCTCTAAGATCTGGTAGGAGTGATTGCCAACACACATTTATATATACATGTAAGCTAAATATTCCATATTAAATAGGCATGGTTTAGATTTTAGCTACTTCTACGCTAACTCAAGTTAAAGACTGTGTAAAGTAAATTCAGACATTTTTTTCTAAACACATTAAATAGGTCATAAATGTATTTCTAAAAAAGGTGTAAAAAGCATTTCAACCATTTAGATTTGAATTGTGGAGCTAGGCTTCACAAACTGTGTTTCAAGATTTCTGTGTTCAGGATTTAGTGGGCGGGTCTGAAAATCACGCAGCGGTGATTAGCCCCTGCTGCTGTAGAGGTATAAATACATTCAGCACACACTACTACTACGGTCTACAGTTAGCTGAGTTAGCCGCCGATCTAGCCGCTGAGCTAGCAGCCGAGTTAGCCGCTGAGTTAGCAGCAGAAAGCTCTCAGACATAGCGTCCATGTTTCGGGTAGAGGTGGTGACTTTTGGTAGGGGGCGGGGTTTCAGTGAACTCGGCAGACACTCCCACAGCGTTTGGGAGCAGAGAAAGAGGCAGATTTTTACACTATTTTGAAGCCTAATTTCATATATTGGGCGATTTTTTTAATCATTCAAATTTGGCAGGGTGGTTAACAACACACTTTTCTGTGGTATGTCAAACTCAGAACATATATTTATTCTTACTTTACATGGACTTTAATTAATTGCACTTTTCTGGTTTATGGACTAAATATGGTGTAATCCATGTTGTTTATTGGATACTCCCCTTACCCTTCTGTCTGTCTGGGATGTCACATGACCATATACCCCACCCATCCTGGTAGATACCCCACTGGCTGATACACGCCTGGACTTTTTAAAAAATATATAGAACCCAGTAATAAAAATTTCCTTCAAATATTTCATTAACAGCAACCTCATATCTGACTCTAACTAATGAGCATCTACAGCTTGGGTAGAGTCACACCCTGTAGAGAGCTTTCCCGTTCTACAGCTGATGAAAATGATTAACAACATGAGAGGATGTTGTCGGTGTGAGAGCCGTGTGATTTACTCCCCTGCGTTAAAGTGGGAGACTGTCACAGCGAGAGGCAAACAGATGCACCCTTGATGAGATCTGTCATTGTCCACCTCAGGGTTTAGGGGTGTGTGTGTGTGTGTGTGTGTGTGTGGCTTTCTCTATATATCAGTGTACTTCTGTACGGTGACTCACACAATCCTGGTGCCCTCAGGTCAGCAATGTGTGTGTGTGTTTGTGTGTGAAAGAGAGGCGTTTGTGTGTAAAAGCTGCACCTCCACTGTTTTCTTCTCACTCGTGTGATGCTTTTAGGAGACTTCTCACCCTGCTGCCATATTTCACTCCCACACTGGAACACACTGGTTTGGAGTTGGGTCCTGCAGCCTCGCGGAGCCAATATTGACTTACGTTGCCACTGAACACCAGCGAGCCCGAGGGGAAATGAGATGCGGTTGCACTGCTGAGGTCAGAGTCAACGTAAAAAATTAAAGCGGAAAACAAAACGTAAAGAGCTGCATGGATTGTGGAGAGTCTGATTAGATTATGTAGTATTGACTGTTGAAGGCTCCATATTCAGCACAATGTAAATACCCTGCAGTATTGATAGCTGGCGTTTGTCCACTCATTCAATGCAATACCAACTATCAGATCCCACTTATTGAATGTTTTACTACCAACACACACTGTCTCTCTCCTTTATCAGCATCCTGTGTGTTACTGTGCTCTTACTTTATTGTTCTGTTCAGCATTCAGTAGTCAGTCAAACAGTGTGTCTTCTGTGCTGAGTTTTTTTTAAATTAAATCTGACTTTCCATGGGTGCTGCTCCTTTCTCTACTTTTCAGCCACAACTATTAAGACTGATAAATCCAAACTTCAAAAAGGACCAACTGCAAGTTTTGACACAGTTAAAAAAGTAAGTATGATTGAAAATGTCAGTATACATACTAAAGAAGCTTTTAGTGCAAGTTCAAGCAGGAGGCTTGACTGTTACTGAGCTCCGCCTCTGAGCTATTACTCAGATATTTCTCTGGGTTCTGTGCACAGGCTTTTCTATCATCCAATGATCATTAAAGACAGATAGTCACCAGTCTGACAACTCATCACCTGTCACGAAGAATCTTAAATAGGACTGAAAGCAGCACTTTACCAAGGACATCAATGGGTCAATGACGTTATTTTGTGTCCATGTGGTTTAGTCAAATTTAAAGGTTAAAATGTGAAAATAAAGGTATGAATAATTCTTTTTTGTGGACCGAGCATACAATTTCTGTCTTACATTATAACTTTTTATATTAAATGGAATACAATTGTTCTAAATATTACATTTAGTCTGGGGAAACATGTCAACCAGGAAACATTTAGTATAAGTATTAGTATAAGTCCACTTAAATACACTGTAGGTGGATAAAATAATGAATATTTATCATTCTTTTGTGGTTACACCATTTGACATATTCAGGAGCATTCAGTCTTACTTTTGGTATAAAATGGTGCAAATGTCATTTCAAATAACATAAAACCAACAAAAATACTAAATGTACATTTTAATAAACATGATGCTGCTTTTAAAACTATTTTTAACATATTTTTGTATTGCTCATGCTGCCAACCCTTACTTATCAATGACCCTAACACACCTTTTCTCAACCCTGAACTGCTGCAAGACTGTTGTGTTTTTAAATGTTTGTTAGCACGACTGCTAATTGTGTGTTCTTATTTTAGATACTGATCATCTTATTACTTATTTATTACTATCTTTTTAAAGCACTGACAGGAGCTGGTGTGAAACAGTATTTTGTTTCATTGTGTGTATGCACATACATAATGAGTAAAGTGAATCTTGAATTTTGATCTTAGCTAAAGAATATTTAAACCACCTCACCTGTCTCGTCTCTGTCTGCTGTCTTTACAGCCTATTACTGCTTCACCTCTCCACCAACACCTTTGTCAAGGCCCTGTTTATGGCTCCCCTAAGGGGGAGGAGGAGGTGTCCAATTGGATGGTATTTATAGCGCTCCAACCCCATACATCACTTTAATTGATGGGGTTAAATGGAGCCAAAGACTATCAAATAAAACTTTTGAACTCATGTCAACGTGTGTCTTCCCTAAGTGAACTTTGAGACAGTTTGAGTTTTCAAATAAATTGCAGATGCTGATGAGACAATGCCAAGAAGATCTTTGAAAACAGATGAGTGATAAATCTTTGGAAAAATATGACAGTTTGATTGACGTCTGTTAGAATAAAATGGACATTACTTCCTTTTTTAGTAACTGCAAAAACAATAAGTACTATGTAGTGAGGACTTGGGACATTTTATTTTGTTTTATATATTCCATAGACACCACGCTGGCTGCAGCTCCTCTGGTGAACGCATCACTTCCTGTACACCTGGATAGATCTATGATACGCCAGGCTTTTAGCATACAAATTGAAGATTTTTGGATGATGTCAATGACTGCACCTTATTTAAATCCAACCTAACATTTCTGCTTCTCCACTGGTAAAACTCTACAAATAAGTGTGAGTGGGCTTCTAGCAGGACTTGTTTTAGCATGATCGCACTTTTACCAAATTTCAGACTCTGAGCTGAGTCTGTCAGAAACACGCTGAGCCTGCTGAGTCTTGCTCACTTTTTTCCTCACAGCTGTAGAAGCAGCAGTAGAATTGCAAGGTGAGCAGTGTGGAGAAGTGTACCTTTCATTTTTTTAAAAACCTGCACTCAAATTTGTCACCTTATCCTCGGCTTGCATGTCCTCCCCAGGGTGTGCTCTGTGTGTGTGTGTGTGTGTGTGTGTGTGTGTGTGTGTGTGTGCGTCCTTCACACTGCTCTTCCTGCACCTTTGGTGTTTGGTTCCCTGCTATCAGAGCCCAGGGAGGTGTTAAGGGAGCAGGTAGGAACAAGTGTTCAGAGGCGCGCTCATCGGCTCTCAGCAGATCAATAGGAGGCTATTAGAGCTTGGCCCTGTTACAGGGATTGACTCCTGGCAGCGAGGGAGGGAGGGGGGGGCTGAGGGGGTCTGCCTCATGGGTTATTCATATTCAACCCCACACACACATTGTAGATGGGTGTTAGATACACATTCCATCTCACTGTGCGGACAGAACAAAGCGGGACAAAATGACTAGTGGACGGTGTAAAGTCAGCGACAGGGTGCAGCCTCTGCTGGGTGAGAGGAGTGTGTCGCAGAGAGCTCAACGCAGAGGAGGCGAAATGTAAAAAAAATCACGGTGAAATGTTCCGCTGCACATCTGCTGCTCTAAAAATAAGAGTCCTGATGAGATACATTCACAGTATGTGTAGGAGCAGCACACGAATGCTAATATAAGACATAGAAATACAGCTGGCTACATTTTGGTTTTTACAGTTTTCAGTTGAAGAGTTAAGAAAGAGAGAAAGATGTTGGAGTGCTTTGGTAGCTGAGTGGTTAGAGTGCATGCCATGTAACAGCGGTGTTCCTGGTTCAATTCTGGCAAAAGAGCTGTGCTGCAAGGTCACACCCACCCCCCCATCCCCCACCCCTCCCTCTCTCCCTGTTTCCTGTCAGAATCCCTGCCACTTAAAAGCAAAAAAAGCCCAAAAAAGAAAAAGGGAAAGTTGCTAATCACAGCTTCTTGATTGGCTCTTTGTGTTCAATCCTTCATAATAAACCTGTTTTCAACTTATCCAATCACTTGACCATGAAGAGTGGAACTCACAACAATGAAATGATAAAAAAAAGTAGAAGTGCAATCATTATTTTCAATACTGATTCATTCTATTGCTGTTACCCAGAACTCACAGTCCAAAATCCAAAAGTTACACATATTCAGTATAGAGTATCATTTAAGGTGAAGAGAAGCAGCAAATCCTCTATATAGGGTTCATATTGTGGGAAACAAAAGGAAATAGCTTTTGGATGGGTTAGAGAGACAACACAACATAATTACATATTTACAAGATTTTTTAAGGGGGGTTGGAGTTGTGGAAAACAAGAACAGTGATTTTGGAGGTGGATTAAGGTGGTGGTGGTGGTGGTGGTGGTGGTGGTGAAGCCTTGTGCTGTAAAATTACTCATTCCTATCTCCTTTGTCTTTTTCCAAAGTTATTTGGAATTTTGAAATTTGCTGCTAATCTTATTGTTCTAACACATCCTGCTGAAATATGAACGGTGCAACAGCAGGTTCTTCCCTTCATTCAGGATCAGACTCTGCCTTATAAACAGCTGTATACTGGCTTACATCATACTGCAGGTAAAGATGCAACCTTAGTCAACTTGCATAATTGATTAGGTAGTATTCTGATTGGTTGGGGGTCATGGTGGGGGTCACTCCTCCAGCCAATCAGAGTAGGTGGGTCATTAATATTTGCTGATTTTACTTTAATAGCTTCTGTAACATGCTGCTGGAGGACAGAGGGGAAGCTGGACTGTGAGGAAAGATGGGTTTAATATGAGATCTTTATGAATCTGGAGCCAGGACATGTGTGGTTTTCATCGTCATATGCTTCATATTGATTTTAATCATATATTCTGTGATCATTTTCTCTACATACACTGCTGCTCAGCTCTGCATCACTCCTGTTATACCACCGCCTGCTGAGCCATTTCCACTCTTTTTTTTTTAAGCAAAATGTTATATTGCCTTATTTTCCACTCCAGCAGGCTAGGCACGCTCAGTCACACACACAAACACACGAACGTTTGTATGCCTGTACTTACGAGGACCCTCATTGACATAATGCATTCCCAAGCACCTTCACCATAGCAATCACAACCCTTACACTAAACCGAACATCTCAACCCTCAAAAAGCCCAACGACGGTCTGAAAATCAAATTGGAAGAACGCACACAAAGATAGCAATTTTATGTTCAGCATCTTTCTCACAGATGTAGCTCCAATGGAGGTTTCATATTGCAAAAACAAGGTGTGCACGTGTGTACAGGATAATAAAACACATCAATTTTAAACAGTTGCAAAAATATATATAAGGCTAATATTGCTGATGGGTAAACTTGACCATGCTGTAGTTCACGGTTGATGCTTTGCACCACGAGGATACTCTGGTGAATAATCTTTTGTAATTAAAGGTAAAACTGTGGACGGCCAAGATGCTTTACCCCAAATCACATCAATCACTCTAACTGCAGTAACAAGTATAGAGTAGAGATGTGCTGGTTTGTTGTTCTTACTATATACCGCCAACCATTTCCATTACCATCATTACTGTGATTATGGTCATTTTCAGAGGATATTATGAACACAGAGCAGCCCTCCTGCTTTTATTAGTGGTTTGATTGTGTTTCTATTGGTCAAACTGAGGCTAAGGATAAACACAGCACAGAGAACTAGGCTCCTGTCTGTCAAACTGTACTCTAGCCATGACTTCCTATATTAACAGTATATACAAGTATGAAACAACATGTTATTATCCTAAATGTGCTTTCTTCTTCTACAATAATTATATTATTTAGATGTGTTCATGATTTAGTGGTACAGTTTACTGGTGAATATTAAAATTTATTGTATTTACTATTTTATTTATTTATTTATTTTTTTCACCATTTATTCACCATTATGCAGCTGCTGTTTCTGTAAGTTTAGGTAAGGGGATCAATAAAGACACCTTACCTAACCTTATTTAATCTAAAGCAATTGCAAAAATGAATAAACCCCATAAACTGAATATTGAAGTCATTTTGTCAAGCCTTGATGAAAATGAACAACTTAAGTGCTTTAAGAAAAGACATCTTTGCGATTGCTGATGCTATTGGGGCACAGGATTAAAATGACCCCCAGGTGGTTCAAGTAGGCTCTGGAATGTTCTATTATTAATGCAAAGAAGTCTTCAGGGTTATAAAGCTTTTCCCTTTCAGTTGATGAAATACCTCTTACTATATATCTGTACTACACATTCATAGATTCATCTTCAGACACGGCACCACTGTCTTATCTGTGCTTTGTAATACACCAGACTGGTCATCTATTCCACACAGTTTCCACATTTATACAATGAAATCATTTGTCTCTGTGTGTGTGTGTGTGTGTGTGTGTGTGTGTGTGTGTGTGTGTTTATTTTAGCTCAAACATCATTTCTCAGGATAATCACAATCATATTTCCAGTTTTGTAAACAGGATTATTGTGAAAAGCTCTGAAGTTTGCTGCCAGACTGTTTCTCACAGCATTTAGTAGAAGTGGCTTCATTGTGTGCATGTAAACATCTTAACTACAAGTAAACAAACATATGGTATGGTACTGATGAAAACAGTTACTTATTCACTAGTTACAATGCACACGCAGACATCCACTTCAATACAGGCTGAGAAAGCCTCAGTGAATCATTGTTTAGTTTGTTTACTGCCTCCAAATGGCTTTTTTTATGTAGCCTTAATTGCGTCATGTGATTCAGGGAGGGGTGGGGTTTCGTGAAGCGTTGTCATGGCGCTGTGCTTCTGCGAAGAGGTGGTAAATCAAAGTGAAACTGGGAGTCAGCCACTCAACCTCGCCTCAATCTCTTTGGATAAACACCACTCTTGGAATATTTCATCTCACATGAAAATTAGTCCATAAACTTCTTCCACACATAGCCACAGGGTCTCATTTAATCTTTCCTCAGGGCTTCCCCGAAAATGACTTTAAACAGCTCCTGATTTTCATTTAAATGCAATGGAGGAAATCTCTGGAGTTCAGAGTCACGTTTGTGTCAAGCTGGAGCAGTTTAAAGCAGAGCCAAATTTGTGTTATTGTTGCAATACACAGTGCAAACCTTGATGAGAGCACCCTAATTGATCTGTTAGTGTGCACTCTCACTCAGCAGCTCATCATTAAGGCTTTAATGGCCTCATGGTAGCTACGATTAATGAGAAAAAAAAGAGGGTGCATTCATCTCTTAGAAGTCTGCTTTTGGAGAGAATTGGCTGCTTTTTTGACTAGTAGTTCTGATGAGCTTCATTGTCACACTGTTCATTTCACTATTCATTGGGAACAGACCTGCTGTGTTATAGCCAAAAGTTAATTTGGGTGGCGACACACTGTGTAACTTCATTTTCCAAGTCTGCTTTGATCCATTTTTCCCCTCTTTATACAAATTCAAATCTAAAAGCAAATTTAAAGGCAGATTCTGTTATTTTTTTAAGCTGGATTTGACTATGTGTTATGCTAATCTCTCCACTTCTGTTGTAGACTTTTACAAAATAAGACTCGGAAAAAGCTTTGAGAGATGGCACCTTATTCATTCCTATGATATTTGCTGACATAAACAGCTCCTATATGCTCCCCTTTCACATGAAAATGACTTCATTTAACTGATTATCCTGATTTTTTTACATCTTAGTGATAATCCAACAAGTCATTTCAGCATGTTAATGACACTTAAGAAAATGTGTTCCTTTTGTAATGATTGAAATGTATTTTGTCTTGTGTGTCTCGTGCTCTTGCAACACAAAGTGGCCACAGCATTGAAATTGCCTCACAGCTCAGCCCTGTTTACTGATTGTGGCAAACTGCTTAGAAATCCACTTTCAAAAATGTCCCTGAAAGATTTTGGTTTGGTTACTGCATGAAAACCACCAGCTTTCTGAAGTCCTGTTGTTTCCTCTCTTCCTCTGCCTCCATTCTCCCTCTTTCATCTTCCGTTTGATTGAGCTTCTTGTTTGTGTACTGCAGCTTTAATGAACACAGTCATTAAAGGGGGAAGTAACTTACGACTGTCCGTTGCACCTCATTTTCTGAAACTTCCTTGAAAGACAATTACATAAACAAAGCTTCTCTCATTAGCTGCAACTTTTCTGCTTAGCTGCTCACATGCTAAATGGACAGCGAGCCACAGCATCACACGTGTAAAGATAAATAGCAGAGATGAGTCGATGCAGTCGGCACATTTTGACGGATTGGTGTCATTAAAAAAAGATGATCAAAATCCCATCCTTTCTTTACTCTACTGTGTTTTTTCCCCCCCCACTTCAGCCTGTTAGTGTTGCAGCGCTGCTCTCCTACTATAAGACAGCTGAGCTAAACAGTAAGAGCACTCTGATAATATATGAGAGTGAAAATTAAACTGTGTGAAAGTGTAATATTTAGGCACAGCGGCGGTTGGGAAATTCACGTAGCTCAGTCAGTAATTATCGTCAGCAAAGCGGTGAAGGAAACATTCAGGTATAGCAGCTTCTCATTTGAAGTCGTCACTTTCACTGATTACAATGACAAATGTTACTGCATATCATATCAATTCATTCATTCAAGCTTGGCATGCTATAACCACAACTCTCCAAACAACTCAACCAAAGTGTTTCTTCATTTCCAACAGAGTGATACATCTTCTTTCTAGAAGATCATGTCGCATCAATTTCACTCATTTTCTCCAGTATATTAACCTTACTTCTTAACGTATCAATAATTGAAGCAGATTAACTTAATATTTCTAAACAGGATGTTCAATATTTGGATAAAGAAGCTTGTAAGAAACGAGGCTTGTCAGGTTAAGAAGTCTACACAGTGTTAAAGAAGTGGGATTGGGACAGGAATAAACAGGCAACTGGATTGGTTAACCAGTAGGTTGCCCAGGAAGTAGACTGCTGTATTTAGTTGATTTAGAAAAGTCATTTCTGTTTACTTTCAGTCTGACTCAGAGAAAAGTTTATGGAGGCATTATGGTGATGCTGGTCCTGATATACTACACCAGATTTCCAGAAACTCTACAACAAAGGTAACCAGTCTAAACTTAACATGAGCATCTCTTATCATTCTCTCTTTTATATTGTGTTATCCTTTCTTTGAAACTTGAGATACAGCAAGGAAGGACTAAATGCAGCATAGTCAAGCAATATAAGTTTATACACCCAATTTCAGTATAGTATCAATAACACTGAAACAACAGCACAGGAGATCACAATGCAAAGTAGAAAGAAGAAAAAAAGGTCCTAATTCTCATGTTCATGTAGCTCGAGCTCCTGAATCTTACAGAATTTGCCAGATGAACCTTGCAGTATGTGCTTCTTTTTTTTTCTGATCCACTGTGAATAAGATAGAGGAATTTCATCTGTCCATTTCAGTAGGGTTAGATGATGGATGAAAGAAGTAAATGCTGTAGCTTGTTCAAAGAGTAGACATTAGAGGGTTCTCCAAAAAGAGCTATAATAGGTCAGGGGTTTATGTCACTTCAAGTATCTCTGAAAGTGTCTTTAAACACAGGAATTCAAATAAACTGAAAGATTGGAGCAGTTCCAAAATGTATGGAGATATAAAGACGGGATCATTCTTTACGGTTACGGTTACACCCTGGATCGACATCTGGGGTTCTCTTTGACAACTTGTCTTAAGCCCAATGTGCCAGATGTGGTATTTTACACTGGAGTAGCCCATGTCTTACACAAATAGATGAGGTGTGGTCTTGTTTTGATATTGCATCTCTAGTCTTGTCTGTCACAAGCTCACAAAGGTTCTCCTCCCATGTAATAATGGTGAGAGAGGAGTTTTGTTGGGCAAATAGTGAAGTACATAGGTTAGATATTCTGCCTCTAAATGATCAAACAGGTGCTAGTAAGGAGTCAATTTCAGAGTTTGGGGGAAGATCTGGAAATGAATGTTACATGGAGTGAGAACTTTAGTATGGAGATGTTGAAAAGAGGTAAAAATTCAGTCTATAAAAAGGTCCTGTAGTGTTTTTATGCCTCATCCTGCCATTGTTGAAATACATGATCCCACAGAAAGGGGGCAGACATATGATTTGAATGGATTTAATTGAGACCCTATGTCATCCACAGTGCAGCCAACACCTGCTTTTATATTCTAAGTGTTGTTTTGTCTGTGTATGGGGCGATGTCTGAGGCCATAGATGCATAGGGAGGACAGGATCTTGCCTCAAGATTGCACCATGAGGGGGAATCAGCACCTGGATCCTTCTACAGCCAATAATAGCTGCCCTGAAATACAGCTGAAAATTCAGTCGAGTCATACCAGCTAGCTCTTTTAGACATAGTTAAATAAGCTCTACTCAAATGTGGGTATTTATTATCCCAGATGAAGCTGGATATAATTATGTCTAGATGTTTCAACACGCTGGAATTTAAACACATTAAATATGGGCAGCATGCTCATCTCAATGGCTTTTATTCTGCCAGTAAGAGACAGCTAGTGTTTAAGACTGTTCTAACTAACTGAGCTACTAACAGGGTAAGGTCTACATACAGTGTGTTGTCCGTGACATGACCCCCTGAACAAGTGAGCTGATACAGAATAAGCTTGAAGGGAAATGAAAAGGATCAACCAGAGCTGAAGAATTAATAGGGAAAACTTCATTGGAATCAAAATATACAGTATTATTAGATCTGTGTAGAGTTATATTTGTTGTTCCAACCCTTCACTGAATATACCGATCAATGTAGTATCTTGTCTAATTCCAATGGCCAAAGGCTCTATGGCCAGCACAAAAAGCAGCTGCAATAGAAGGCAGCCTTCCATGGGAAACTGTCAAAAGAAAAACTCAGAATACATCCCATTTGTACAGACTAAAGCTAATGACATGGTATGTAATCTACTGGAGCCAATAAATTGCTTCCCAAAACAAAATTTATCAAGCGTGTAAAATAACAAATACTCCCACTCCATCTTGTTGAATGCTTTCATCATCCATGGACATGAGGATCTCTGGAGTGGGAGAATAAGAATGCTGGTGGATTATATAAACCAGCTGTTTAATGTTAACGAAGGAATATGTATTTTGTATCATCTATCTATCTATCTATCTATCTATCTATCTATCTATCTATCTATCCATCTATCCATCCATCCATCCATCCATCTATCTATCTATCTATCTATCTATCCATCTATCCATCTATCTACTGTATCTATCTATCCATCCATCTATCCATCTATCCATGTATCTATTTATCTATCTATCTATCTATCTATCTATCTATCTATCTATCTATCTATCTATCTATCTATCTATCTATCTATCTATCTATCTATCTATCTATCTATCTATCTATCTATCTATCTATCTATCTATCTATCTATCTATCTATCTATGTAAAGGCTTAGTGCTCTGCATCTTCACCAGCTTGTCATTTAGCACAGAAACAGCAGCTCTGGCAGAATCATTAGCAGCTGACACCTCATAAACGAGCTCTACTCAAAATGTAAATCCAAAGATGCACACACACACGCACACACACATGCATGCGCACACACACACACACACTCAGAGAGACAAAACCGCAGATACCTCTGATGCAAGCACAAAAACACACACATACACACTTCTAATGTGTGTGTAAGAGTGTAATGTATTACTCATTAAGTTTAAACCATTATGTAGAAAGTAAGCCTGGCAGTTTTTACCCTGCTGTAACCTCTGTACCTTTTCATCCGTCAGAAATTAATTAACTGATATCTAATTACACTCGGAAACACTTCTTTCAGCCAGGAGTGGTGTAGTTAGCTCATTTGGCAGTCGTGGCTTGTGGAATTTTTCTTTTGTTTCTGCTATTTAAATGTATACTGCATTGCTATATTTCAGCACTTATAAAAATGGTCTTAATGTATGTAAATATTTGATGTAGTTCCCCATTTGGATGTCTATATATATATCTATTTTCACCTGCTTGCTTAGGACATAAGTCATATGTTTATATATACTAATCTTAGGTTTAGTTTTGTTGTCCTCTTTTCAATTGTATCTCATAACTGTCCACATGTTGTTGTTGTTCTAAGTACATTGAGAGCCACTAGAAACCAGAGTCAAGTGTCTTGTATGCATGGACACACTTGCCAATAATGCAGATTGTAATTATGAAACAGGTCATCTCATTGACATCAGCATCTCTTTGTGTACAGAACGAAACATACAGTTTAAGCATGGACAGACACAGACACTTCACACATACACTGTTATATATTGTGGGTCATTCCTGTTCAGATTGTCCCAAACATCTAACAGAGACAGCAGTGATTTTAGTGTTTTCTCTGGGGAACTGTCTTCAGTTTGGTGCCCCTGTTGTTAACTTTCTGAAGTCTTGTTAAAACAATTAATGGACAACAGATAAAGTAGAAAAGGAAACAAAGGAAGCCTTTAGTGCTCGAGGACACGGAACAGCACCTCAAATCCGAAAAGGCTTTGAGGTACCACTTCATCACAAGGACACACCTCAATGGTGATGGTGACACCATCAGAATCAGATTTTACAAGTGTGCTTCTCTCTTGCCCCTATTGACAAATCCACCCACCACAGCATCTGTCTGTATGCACTTTATATCCTCTCCCTTTGCTCTGGTTACCTCCTACACTTTAAACACAAGCAAGTTATGGTGACCTGGAAACTGTCCACTGCTGTATTCATCTACTTCAAGTATTGGATATGCATGAATTGCACGTCTTGAATAATAGCAACATAACTTTACAACTTTAATGCCGACCCATTAGCTAAACTAAAGCATGCATCTTTAAAATATCTTAGGTGAGGTGAGTAAAGAAAATTGAAGTGACAGGAAAAGGAAAGCGGATGCACCCACTGTTTTTCTCAACCGCTGCCTGCTGGGATACACTACTGATGGGACAGGAATGCAAAGACATGAGTGGATGCACCACTGCTACATCAACAGCATGACATAAAATATATTTGTTACTAGGGCAACTTCCCTGAGACAGTAAAAAACTGCAGACAATGCAATAACTGCCATAATCACATCAATAGTCTCATTAGCATATCAGAGACATTAATATTGACTCATATTGCAGACTTGGACTAAACTCTGTGTCAGTGAATCAGGAGACGATTCATAGTCAGAAAACTTCAAATTAGACAGAAGTCATTTTTTTCCTATTTGATTGGATTAGCAGAGCTGCTGCTTAATATACATATTAATAACATTACATGGCAATTATCTCTGGTTTCTACAGGCAAAAAAAGGTATGTGTGCACTGGTTTATATACTGTATAATCAGTGTTTTGTATATGATGGTGTATATTACCACCACCACCACCACCACAGTCCTTTAGTAAACAGGGCCCATTAAACATATTAATAGCTTTTTCAATTACAATACCTAGATGTTGTGCTGGCTGCAGAGTGTAATAACCTGTCCACAGACAGTGCTTTAGCTGTATCAGTATATATTACTACTACAGCCTCTTAATGTACCCTCTTGTGGCTCTCTTGTGTAGTGTAATCCGCAGTGAAATGTTCGAAGGGAACTTTGTACAGAGTGGGAGGATTGCTACAGTGGAAAGAGATTTATCATACTTATACGTGAGATCCAATGAAGAGGTCAGGAACAATTACACATACAAATTAATCTTTGATCAAATCTTTAATTGAATTTCTTGGCCAGAGAAAACATGGGCTGTTTGTTTGTGGTGTGCGCGCCATCAAACGTGAGTCATGTTTGTTCAGTCTGTGTGCCTTCTCTTCCAATTCACTGAGCAAATCGAAGAGCAGGTTTATAAAACTGTGTGCTTTGTGTGCTTTGATGGTCAATGAGAAACTAATGCTGGAGTCTTTTCAGCGCAGGTAGAAAGAAAAGCAGAAATCAATGGGTGAGGAATGACTGGCAGGGCTTTAAAAAGTGGAAGAAGTGATGAAGAATGAAGGGCTTGGGATTAATAACATTGATTTAGTGGGTTAAGCCCCCCTGTCCCATCCCAGCATTTAAAATGGAAAAACTTGCAAATCAATTCATTCTATTAATGTTTGATTAGCAGATTCGGTTGCAGGGCAAAGTTAATCTACGCATGTTTTTTTCATTCAGTTTTATTCAATTTTGGTGAAATTTGAGATGACTGTCTATCTTGGCAATGCTGGTCTGTTAGGAAAGAATCCAAAACATCATTAGGCTTATGTTATTTATCAGCTTTGTTGCAACATTAACTTTTATTGAACCCTCCATCATCAAACTGTATAAACTGTACAAGAGTCATGGTTTGGCTATCTTCAACTAGCGCTAACATGTTCCTGGCTAGGCTGGTTAGCGTGTCAGTGGTTAGCTCACCAAATATGGTAGTTCACCAACAAGCCCTGCAAACAGTGACTACACCACCAGGTACCTAGCACCATCTATTAAGATTAAGCAAGGACTCATGGTTGAACTTCAACTACATGGTGTGACCAGGCCTTTAACCTACCTTCCCCACTATTGAATTTATGATTATTTGTCAGGAACCATGTACAATTGACATTAATCTCAAAGAAACAAGATGAATTGCACCAGAGTATAACCACTGGCTAGTTTCCATCTGCAGTCTCTGTGATAGTCAGACACAAGAACTACAAACATTAGAAAGGGTAGACAGACATAAGTACAACAGGTATGGCAGAGTGGACAGATAGACACAAGCACATTACACATCAGGAAGGGTAGGAAAACATAGATTAGTAGACACAAAACAGACAATTGACCATCAATATAACAGCAGCTAAAGCATTCAATAGAGTTCCACATGTTAAAAAGTCATACAACCCATCAGAACTCTATACCTGCCAAAGTGCTATAGTGCCAGATTAAACTGATGTACTGTACTGCTACAGTGCTCACTCAGACCTCCAGAGGAACAGTATGGAAACACGGTAAACAATGGAAAGCATTGATAAGTCTGTGATGCTTTTTACTGTAAATTGAAAACAGCTTGATGTCTCATACTCATTCCTGTTTCATCCTCCCTTCACCTCAGTTACCCTTCCCTCCCTCAGGATGGAAAACTCTCATTTCTCCTTTTGCTATAATTAAAAGAATATGCTGATTTTGTGTGTGTGTGTGTGTGTGTGTGTATGTGTGTGTGTGTGGCAATGTCTCTCCCCCACAGTAAAGCTAAACCATAATAAAAACACTTCTCTTACCTGTAATAAGAAATCAAAGAGAGCCAGTCTCCCCCACTCTGAGTGGTGGACTCCCACACAGGGTGCTGACCTCAGGTCTGCTTCACTCCCACAGTGCAGCTGCAGCAGCTTCTGGTACTGAACCCAGCTTAGAGGTACTGAGTTCTGGTCATTGTCGCTATCAGCTAAGTGCTGAATATCTGGGTCCCACCACACTACAGGTCTGGGGGTGCCGCTGGTGTACCGATAGGGTAGAATCTCACTTTGGAAAGTCCTTAGCACAGCAGGGAGACTTCTGTTGAGTCCCAGCACCCTGTCCAGGTGGAAGGCAAACACCTCAAACCAGTCATCGGTGCGTTTGATTAGGGAGCATTGGCCCTGGTGGCAGCGGTCACTATGCATAGGCCCATGCTGAGGTGAATCCTTCATTGCTGATATCTGCTGTGATGGATAAATACAATTATATAACACTTTCCATTTCACTTTCATTTATAAAACATCATTACTGAATGATACATTCAATATCTTGTGAGATGGCTTCAGTTATGATAATGTGAACTATCAAATAATACTTTCCTCAATTTTCTATACAGTGGGGGGGCTTTTTAAAGTTATGACAACTAGGGGACAGATAGCGCTATAGTGCATCTACTATATGGTGACCACCTTTACCCCTTACATACTGTTCAGGGTCACATTTGACCAATTTTAACATTTGAGAGCTGTAACAACACCATATACATATTTCTTTAAAAAACAAACAATTCAACCATTCAAACATGTTGTTGTATTCTTCATATTCTATAAAATGTTGGACCATAAAATAGTGATTGTGAATGACATATTTTCCGTTAATAAATAAATAAAGACTTTCTGTCTCATGGCTACAGTAAGGATTAATTCAACATGGTGTACAGACACATTATGAGTCAGAATATGAACAGTATGTAAAGGTTAAATGACATTTGCTGACCATTTTTAAAAGCATACGACACACAAACTATTTTTGAGTGTATTTTTCATTCTGTTCCAGGGGGGCCTCTGGTTTACAAAATAGTAATACTTCAGTCTATATTTTTCCCTCCAAAAAAAAGACCAAAACCAACAATGCGCCTGTCATTTTTCAATTCTTTGACATCCCTACTTTGTTTATGGCACTCTAACCTCCATCTGCTCCTTCTGAGGACATACATCTTTAAAGAAGGGCCTTAAATAAATACTAACTTTTTTTTCTTTTTTTTAAAGGCTCAGTCATTTCCTAAAACAGCTGGGTACTGTAGTTTTTAGCAAACATTATTCAAACAGGAGCAGATGGTGAATTTGTCGGGGACTATTTTCAGCTGTGGAATGATACACATTTGGTGTTCTAGTGAGTATTTCTGGCAGCGGGATGGTGTGTGTGTGAAATTGAGTTTGAATAACCTACAGTGTGTGTTCATGATAATGAAAGAACATGTCATCCAGTGCGGCTCATTTATGTTTCAATGATGATGATGCTATTTTCTTCATATGTTAATTCTACCTTTGCTACTTCTATTAACTCAGTATATTGAACATGACCCCTGGTTTCAGTCGTGGAAAAGGGATTGTTCCTTTGTTGCTCCCCCTGGGGTTTCCCCCCTGTTTTTCCTGGTAAGGAGCCAAGGGTGTACAAGATGTCATATGTTATTCAGATTATTGTAAATTCCTCTAAAGGCCCATTTATGCTCAAAGTTAAATACGGATCTGGATACTGACGGAGCCTTCTGTCCGTGCTCTGCGTTCATTTCGTCCGTATTTCTGCACGTTTCCATAAAGCTTACAGATACGGACCAAACGGAACTACCGACGGAAACCTTGGGGGGGCAGTGTTGCTGTCACTAGCCAATACGTAGCTCTAGTGAGACATGAAGAAGAGATAACAATGGAGGAACTTTTTGAGGAAAGGTTGTGAGAGTTGGTTAGAAACTTTAAACATATAGTTTTTATCTTTTATGAAAGAGGAACATTATCAATATCTCCTCCACAGTCACCATGTTTGCTTTTGAGTTTGTTTTTGTTATAAACGTTTGACTTGGTGCTGCCCCCTGGTGGATGTATTGGTTAACATCCATGCCAACGTAAAGGACGCATGGAAGTATGTGAGCAGTGACGGTAACATCGTTTGAAAAGGACGTATACATTTTTGTACGTACGTTGAGCATAAATGGGCCTTTAGACTAACTCGTGATTTTAGGCTATTAAATAAAAAGTTGACTTGAGCTGCTATGATTAACAGCAGAAGAATCACTGATGATATGTGATATTTGTTATTAAGGTCTCATGAGGTTCAACACAGTGCTCATGGTAACTGTATGTAGCTGGGAGATACATTATGAAAATATATATTCATCTAACCTTTGTGAAATTTAAATGATCTTCTAAAATTAGGATTGAAAAAAAAAGCTGTACCTGATTGTGCACAGGTGGGTCCAGTGCTACTTGGAGCACCTGTCCATGTGCAGGCACCCTGGCCTTACTGACCACCTCACCCCCAGCGAGAAGCTCCATCTTCTGGATGTCATCGTCGCTGAGCCAGGGGACAGGCCGAAGACGAGGACTAATCCTGATCCTCCTGTGGTCGCTATCTGGAAAGTCCTGCTCCGTAAAGCTCCGACACCAGCTGCTGTCATCTTTCTTTACATCTGCCTCTGGTTTGGACAAAGCCATTCTACGGTCCGACGAGCCGGGATTCCTCTTCGCTTCAGAGGAATCCTTTGAGAGATTATGGTGTTTTTTGAAATCCCTGGAGGGCTTTTTCACCGCCTGCTGCTCCTTACTGATTTTGTCAGAATTCCCAGGGTGCTTTGTTGCCTGTCTGTGTTTTTCCAAAGCCTGGTGAAGTTCAGTTAGCTTTGCGCTTGTATGGCTGCCATGTATTTGTATGTCTGCGTTTCTATTCTTCCATCTGCCTGCCTGTCTGTCTGCAGCTCTTGTATCAATTACTGGTCTATCTGCTGGAGAAGGACTATGTTCCGCTGTGGTTTTTCTCCTTTCGAGATGAATTTCTGCAGCGTGCTTTACCACAGCGCTGTGGTTGCTGGGCATAATTCTATGCTTTGACCCTGTGTTGACTGTAAAGTCTGAAAGGTGATGACTGGTTGGATGCTGGATGGCGCCTGTCATCTCTTTTCTTTTGGAAGCAATGCCTTTGCTTTTGTGTTTATTCTTTCGAAAGTCTTCATGACCTCTCTCTTTGATGCTGTTTGTGCCATCACCAACAGCATTCCCAAAAGGTTTATGTGAATGTTTATATGTCTCCTTTCTATTGCTGGTTTTCCAGGCTCCGCTGTGGATGTTAGGGAGGATCAGAGAAAGTGGCTCCTGGTAGGCAACAGCCGGAGGGGGCTCCATGAACCTGGGCACGGATCTGAACCCCCTTGCTGAGCTCAGCGCCCTGGACGAACGCCGGTCGATGTCGGAGGGCGACGACGGGATGGGGAGAGTAATCGTCATCACGGAGATCGTGAGGAAGAGGAGGAAGAGCAGGGAGAGGAGGAGCAGCCATCTTTGACCATAGCAGAGTTTTAACAACACTCGCCAGACCTGGAGAAAAAAAAAAAAAAAGGGACAATAAAAGGAAAAGATAGAAACACAAGCTAGAGGGAGACCAACAGAACCATGATTAAAAAGGAGTGGAACCATGAATTGCAAAGATAGCATTTACGCTAAACTGAACGGAGCACTCAGATTCCTGTGGGGTTAACCAGAGGCTGCAAAAAGATGTCTTGGCTCCAGGCGTGCAGAGAGCAAATGTGCACATGATTCACACTCTGCACGAAAAGAAAGGAGGTAGAGAAAGCAAATTGTGTTTTGCCATGTTCCTCTACTCTGTCCTGTGATATCACAATGGTGATGTGTGACCTCTCAAGTGTTTATTACCCAAAAAATGGAAATGTGAGAGGAGTGTAGTTAAAATAATTTGGTGACAAAGAGAAGAGGAGAGATTTAAAAAAAAAAAAAAAAAACACATCCTGTTTATGCAGCACACATCTGAATATGTAAGCAGTAGAATATAAAGCTTGTGTCAGCCGGCGCTGTGTTTCCAGTAGCTTACAGCAGAATTGGACTTATCCAGCTGAGACCAATATGATTGTGGCATGCACATAATTCAATGCTGCCTTCAGCACGCAATGCACAGCAAGGGAAAAGCCATATTTCACACAATATGTTGCCACTGCCCGGTGTATTCTCACTGAAGGCTGCATAAAATGATTTTGCTATAGGAATTCAAAGTGCTGGACGTGTATTTGCTGGCATGTTAAAGCTCCACTCTTTCTATTTGATGCCTTTAAGCAGAGAAAAAAAATGTAGCTCTATGAAAGTGACATCCAAATAATAAAACCAAAATAAAGCCTACAAAAGATTTAATGTGGAGTATTCCAAGGTTTGTGTTGGAAGAAAGCTCCATAACAACACTCATTCTATGTGACAGCACTCATGTGAAAAGAAGTACAATTGTGTCAGTTGTGACGGCTGGCAGCTCCTCCGCTGACAGGGTAGCCTACACTTCTCGTTGAGCGGAAAGATAAACAGTGATAGAGGATGTGTAAACCAACTATCCCCCCCCAAAAAAAATGGGAAAAAAAAGAATCGTTCTTTCACTCCCCAACTTGGAATCATTCCCAGACAACATGAGCGACTGCAATGTGCAAGCTCTATTTGAATGCCCCACTTTTTTTTTTAAGCCTCACCTATAAGTGGAGTCATACAGTAGGTGAACGGCGGCCGTTTCCACTTCTCACCGTGATGACCCAGATAACCGCCGCCTCGCCACTCTGCCCCTGACTGCTCTCTCTCTCTTTCTCTCTCTCTCTCTCTATTTAGGTGAAAGCAGGGTTAAGGAATGTTTCAGCCCCTTGAGACGTCTTCCCCATCTTAGAGCCATTAACAACATTCCCAGATCCCTCCACCTGTGAATGGATCCCATTATTCTTCCCTGCTCTGGAATGCCCTGCACCAGAGTCCCAGCTTTATACACACAGTCTGACACATTATACACACACCTGCACAGTAGGGTCCCAATGTGAGACTTAATGCAAATGCAAATACATGTTTAAGAAATATCTTTACCTTAATATGCTGCAGTGAATAGCTCTGCAGCACTGATGCAGGGTAACACAGTATGTGCGCGTGGACTTCTACTGTGTCACCTACAGTACTTTGCAGAGGCGACCCAATGAATACTAATCAGTGTACAATCGATCAAAGGTGCTACACGGAGCAATTTAATGTCAATGAATCATTCCAGCACTTAGTTTGAGACTTTGGTGAATTAGACTAAATAAATGAGATGGTTGCTGAGAGGATTTGGCAAGCATCTATTGACCTCTTTGCGGCTTTTTAAAAAATTTTACACCGGTGGGTTTTGGTTTCACAGGAAATTTGTTAAGACTGCTTTACAGCACAATGAGCGATTGCCGTGTTTATGCAGCGCAAATGGAGCGAGCGGCCATGTCATTATTCAAGAGGGAAAGTTACGGTAGACTTGTTCTTTGAGAGCTCCTGCCTCACAGATGTTTGCAGGGTTTTTACTCATATTTGTAATGATATATAATGACGAATGTAACACCAGCATACAATGAACTGTAGGTGGTTATATAACATTTAGCACCTTGAAAAAAAATTACTTAAGGCTTATATACTGTTTGGGTCAAATTTGACAGCTGTGAAAACACCCCAGATGTTGTTCTTTTATTCTGAAATTTGACGACTTTTCCTTAAGTGCACTAAAATGCACTAAAATGCATTGTATAGGTGCTACAAATGTTTGTCCATTGAGGCTGTTTTGGGTCAAATTTATATATCTATTAACGTGTCTTTTAGTGAAATGAATAGTTAATAGTTTTAATAAGATAGTAGTTATGAGGATTTCTCTTTATGATGTAGCAGTGAAGACTGATGGCTCTGCTTGTTTTTGTTTATTCACTCTATTCATCTGCTTTATCACTAACTCTCCTGTCATTGTAGATCCTGCCACCCTCTGCCCAGCAATCACCTCATTCCCCTCACCTTAGCTTTCCCACCCTCTTCCACAGCTGGCCCTCATCATCCTCATCAGCCTCCCACTCAGTCTCCCTTTTATATATAGCCCTTTCTCATTTACTCTCCGTCAGGTTGTAAAATCACATGCTCTGCTCTCATCCTGCCTGAAAATTTCCAGTATTTTGCTGGAGGATTTTTTTGGACCTCTCTCTTTTGGTGTATTTAGCTTCTTTAGTTTGAAGCCTTGTTTATTTTTGTGTGATTTCAATACATTTTGTTTGGACGCATGATTTTGTGGTTATACAATAAATCCCACAGTTCCATTAAGTTCAGTTTCAATAAAATACATTTCCATCATTATTGCTATGTTATATTTTCATGTCTTAGGTAAAATAGGACATGATATTGTGTGATAGTAGATGTTTTTTCTCCAAAAATGAGTGATGTAAAAGCTAACAAATACACTCTCTCTGCTCTCTGAAACATGAATCAAGGTTTAATCACCTAGTTATTAATCAGTCAGATTGACTATTGATGCTTTCTAAACACATCTGTGGTTCAAAACTTGGTATAGACACTTTTTATTATTTTTATTATTTATTCTAAGAAAAATCAAAACTGACTCTTAACATAATGTGAGGGCATACTGTAGAATATAAACAGTACGTAAGGGTTAAAAATCTAAAGAGTAGATATATACTATATTATAAGTTATAATCCCTTTCTAATGAGAATTACAACATGCCCCATATATTAAACCACTATTATTTGTTACTCATCTGCCTTTCCCAGGTTTATGAGAGAAGTGCACACTTCATGTGATGCAGAGCCATTAAGTTCAGTATTATTGTGACAGATGACACACTTGTCATGTGTTTTGAAAATATCTTATCAAAGGCTAAATTAAATACATTATTGTAGATTTTCAATATGCAGCGCATCCATCAGTGGAGAAAGTGCACAGGAGTACAAGATGTCTTACTGTGAAAAGGTTTACTGACTTGATCAAGGAGAATGTAAAAATAATCAGTACACACTCTGTCCTGATGCTCCCTCCAATTCTGGAGTTTCAATCCTCTGGGGATAGTCTTCTAGTAAGCCACACAAATAATGAACTACGCCCAAATATGGTCAGATCCAACACATCTACAGTATATAGCATGTAGTCTGTTGGTCTACAAATGAGGACAATGTCCTTAGGGGCCACAATATCCAACCTATGACTACAGTTACCTGTACTCTGAGAGAG
This sequence comes from Scomber japonicus, assembly GCF_027409825.1. NCBI lineage: Eukaryota > Metazoa > Chordata > Actinopteri > Scombriformes > Scombridae > Scomber > Scomber japonicus. The sequence continues at coordinate 23,929,674 of NC_070587.1, read as the reverse complement.
AGACAGACAAACACATCTGTTACCTTGGATACCATAGCAACAATATCAGGGTGATTCCTGTCTTCCCCAAAAGGAGCAGACCTACTGTCTACTACTGTCTCAAGGGGAGACAGTGTCTCACAGTCAAGATTTGGTGTGGACTTACAATGACCTCATGGCCTAGTTGGACCCAGTGTATGCCAATGTATGATGCAAGTTATGGAACATTCCCTAACATACATCTGAGCATATCAAACTATAAGTTTAAACATTCAGCTCTGAATCATGTCATTTATTTCAAAGCTAACTATTTGTAGTTGCACAGTTGAGAGCTGCTATTGTTCCACTTTACATTGAAGTTGGTCAATTCAAAATGATCCAGGAGGTTTATTAAAGATTTGCACTCTCTGCTGCTAGAAACTACTTTGATGAGATTGGTGAGCCTCAACTAAATGACCCCCAAAAGGTAAAGCTGGGGGGCTGCAAACCGAAGTAGAGGTTTCTGGCACAACTTCACCCACTACCAAGGTGCATGGAGAACAGAAATGTCTAATAAAAAGTCAAAGCTCCAGCAAAACTTGCAATATAGAACAACTTTATTAATAGACCAACGTGTATTGGCTTGCAGCCTTCATCAGGGTCATCATAAAACACATTACAAGCAGTATTTTAGGCTGCAAGCCACAACACGTTAGTCTATTAATAAAGTGCGCTGCTGGAGCTTTGACTTTTTTGGTGCTGTGGAACCAAAAGAAAAGGTGATGCTAAAGATGCTAAAAATGTCCCGTGGAGCTGAGAAGAACTGCAGAATCATGTGATAATATTCTAAGGGTCTGACACTTTACACCAACAATATTGTCTAGTGCAGCTTGAAGGATTAAAGGCGCAGTGTGTAGAGTTTAGTGGCATGTATCTGATCAGACTTGACAGAGATGAAATATAATATTCATATCTGTGTCTTAATTAGTGTATAATCACTGGTTGTTTTTTCATGACCTTTTATTGAGCCCTTTATATCTTTATATCTACAGAGAGCGGGTCCCCTTCCATGGAGCCCACCATATTGCACCACCATGTTTCTACAGTAGCCCAGAATGGACAAACCAAACACTGACTCTAGAGAGGATCCTTCATATTTTATTAATCAGTAGGTTGCAATCACTACATCCTACACACTGCACCTTTTAAACTATAATTTTGTATTATAATATCAGTGAATGCACCAGTTTGATAGCTGAGATTTGGTAACATGGTAACATTATTAAAAAGGAGTCAGAGGGGAATAGAAACAGACCAGCTTACAGGAATATATTTATTTGGAAGAGAAAATGAAGATGAACAGTTGAGTGACCACCCACGCTTTCTGTTGTAAACCTCCACCCTCACATTCAATTTCACCATCACATAAAGTGTTTTAATAGTTAATAACAGTGGTTTTATTTGGCTAAATTGATGCTTTGTGTCTAAGCAGTCTTCATTGTTGTCGATGTCGCTGTAATTCCAGATCTTATTTTGGTGAGTGTATTTTTATTACTGATTACAAAATTACAAAATAAAAGAAATGATTGACATACAAAACGTGCTAATAAAACCTGACATGAGGACACCACTGCTATCATCAACACAAAACCAAATAAAGCAGACCTAACGGCGTGTTATCTCCCCCCCTCAACCCCCTCCCCCTTTCTGTTAGCACTTGCTTTGGTTGGCTGAGCATCCCTAATTAGCATCTAGGCATGTACAGTTTAGTGTAGCTTAGTGTGAACGTGTCAACAGGAGAGTGTGTTGTTAATACTCTGGTGCCTCCAACACTTCTAACACAGCAAACACAGCCACCACAGCCAAGCCACAGAGAGAGAGAGAGGCAACAGAAGGGTGGTAGGGGGTGGGGGGTCACACACGCAGCTGGATACACCTGTACTGTACGTTTCATGTGATGTGGTTAAGCTGTACTCCAAGTTTCTTGTGTTTTGACTATGCTGTCGTGCACCTTGACCTGCAGGATAAATACTATGAAAGAAAACAGTGTGAAACCACTTCAAATAAACAGCAGTTTCACTCAAAGCGGGCGAGAGGAGATTTGTGGGTGAATACACACATTCACAAACACTCACATATTCACATTCACATAGGGCTTTCTGCTGTGATAAGGATCACATTTCCTTTATAGACACGAGTCTGTGTTATTGTAGCATTTTTTCTCTTTCTTTAAAAAGAAGAACGACACCATTACTGGCAAGCTAAAGACATTTTCCACCTCTTATCTCTCTGAGTTCTTCTTTTTTTTCTTCTCTCTGACAGGTTATTTGTGTCTGCGTTCCACCCTCTTTGTCTGGCTGAGCTCTTCTCAGCGTGCCGCTCTGACAACAGCCGAAGGCCAACCAGGCTCCCTGTACACATCCCTGTGCCATACAATATACTGTATACACACACACACACACACACACACACATACACATACATATACACACATGTCTTCCTTTAATAACCTCCCGCCTGCTCCGACAGTCCAGGTGTCTGACAGCACCCTACCACTTCTCATTCTCCTTCTTTCTCCGTCCTTTCTTTTTAATATGCCCCCTCTTTTTCTTCTCTCCCCCAGCTGAAGGCTTCAGGGGAGGTATGCAGCATTAGGTCGAGACACGCAACAGGTGCTGCAGCTAGAGCCAGCTAGCCTCAGGAGAGGATGGAGAGGAGGAGGAGGAGGAGGAGGGAGGGAGGGGTGTGTGTGGAGACGCTGTCTGGAGGCAGAAAACTGTCTCATTACACCATCTTGTCCATGAGACCTTTTATCAGGCTGTTTAAAGAGACAGGACAAACAATGGTGGATGATATCGGCCCGGATAGAGCATCATGCTGATAGAAGTAGACGTTCTCGGTACAAAAAATGCACTCAATCCTGATGGAAAAATCACTAATCCAATGCTTTCACAGGGAACTTCTGGGCCAGATGGAGGCGTTCACGTCAGCGACTGGAAACAGGCCATCAGGTTGGGAGAGCAGTAACTAAACATCTGTGTTACAAAGCGAGAACAAAGATTCTTAATGCTTTACTAATAAGACAATAGATTGCTGTCAAAGCCTATGAACGGTGAGGCAGGTATATGTATTCAGCCAGCGTGGCGAGAAGACGAAAATAATAAATATGTGTAGGTGAGCAAGGCGAGAGAAGTATATGAATAATAATTACCTGACACACTGTGTCATTTATGCTTGCAGGGATAGGGTTACTGTTTGTGATTATACTTATTACAGGACACAACATGAATATTATCTGCAGCAGGAGTATATTTTGCTACTCCGTGTATATGTCCTCTAAGAAAATGAAGGGTTTCTAGCTTTATTTTTCATAAGCTAACATAGGATAAGATCAAATAAGGTAAGGTAGTACTTTATTGATTCTCTGCGAAATTGATATGTATGCTGTAATGATGTTGCAAGAGATCATAGTATAAGCAAGAGACAGAGAGAAAAAGAAATGTATATATCAGCATCAAACAAGGTAGTGAACTACAATATCAATATCAAGATGATGGTATCCTACACCCCCAACCTTGGTTGATAGGCAAACTGCAGGGGGTCTAGAGATGGTTTTACTTACAGTATATCTTGTCTTAGCTTGTGTTTGAGCTCAACATTTTGCTCCTGCCCTACATCCCCTCTATTTCCTCCCCAACTTCTAGGGGCTTTCAGGTCTCTCAGTGGTCAAGAGTAATACCCAAGACTGTATTATACCCCAAAGACCCCTGGTCACTAAAGCCCATGTTCTGATTGGATAAAGCTGCTGTCTGATGTAATGGTAAATGGACTGTGCTTATATAGCACTTTTCTAGTCTTTTTGACCACTCAAAGTGCTTTTATACTACTGTACATGTTAAAGCACATACATACACACAATGAAACACTGATGGCAGGGGCTACCACACAGCATGCTAACCTGCTCATCAGACAGAAACCATTGTAGGGCTGGCCTGGGCGATTATGGCAAAAATGATGAACAATGATGTATTTTGACAGTTTCTTTAGTTTAGTATTTTACACTCCCTCACGCTGCCCTCACATTATATGTAGTGATATTTTAACACATGAGTATCTTTAGGGAGTGAAAATAAAGATGTTTTAAGGTGTGACGCTGTGGTTAATGTCTAGTTTACTTGATTAGAACTATGTAAAGATCATGGTTTGGGTTCAAATCATCACTGGAAACAAGTTTTCAAATTTCTTAAAGATTTGCAACCTTTACTGTCATGGCAACAGTGAACACCACCATTAATTGACAATTGAAGCAAGATTAAGTCGATTAGAGTTTCTAAATGTCGGTTTCGATTATTTTTTGATTAATTGCCCAACCCTAGACCGTTGGCAGATCCATCAGGAGCAATTTGGGGTTATCTTGCCCAAGGAAACATCAACATGTGGACTGGAGCAGCCAGGAATCAAACCATTAATCCTCCGATTGGTGAACAGTCGCTCTCCCTCCTGAGCCACAGCCACACCTTGTAACTCCATATATTGTTTCAGATATACTAGGTTTCTAACAGGGATCATAATTATCAACATCAAGAGAATGGGTCAAAGCCTTGTGCCTTATTTCTGTAGAGCTCAAAAGAAAAAAGAAAAAAAAAAGGCGTCCATCATTGAGGGAGTACGATTTTATGCTGTGAGCTGGTTAGAAAAGGAAAAAAGGTTTAACACCATAGGCGTGATAAGAAGTTGATAATAGTGCATTGGGGAGCTGTAAGCTGGATGTTACACGCTGTAGTTAGAATGAGCCGACAGTCAAGATTGGTTTAATAGAGCCATCAAAGCTGGAATTATGTTTGAAATGTATGAGGTCAGGAGGTCTCTGTCTGTAGCCGCTTCCATTATTAGTGAGCAAACACACACACACATGAACACAAACATAACGTCGGGCGTACTAACACATACTCCCACACACACACACACACACACACACACACACAATCCCTACATGAGCAAAGAATATCTCTCCAACTGCATCAAAGAGGATTCGAGAGAATAATCAGTTAACACAGTTTGGCTTAATTCAATCTGAGAGACACTCAATCCCCTGAGAGAGAGACATCATGAGTGTGTTAATGGGCATCATCCATTCACTAATAAGCATGTGTGTGTGTGTGTGTGTGTGTGTGTGTGTGTGTGTGTGTGTGTGTGTGTGTGTGAGCTTGTTTGTGTGTAACAGACAGATTGAAAAAATGTCACTGACAAATAGAAAGATGCTCTGAGCCGCAGTGTCCACAGTAAAAGTTTTAATTATTTCTGTTTCTATTCATTTTTAATGGAATCACCACACAATTAGTTGATTTATTCACAGAGGTACATTTGCACCCGATTTGAACTTTGGTTAAATTAAACACACAAATTTGCACTGTTCAAATGTCCAATATCATTTTATATGACCCTGCTGAGCTGAATGAGAAGCAGTACCAACACAGCTTTATCTATTCTCTCCTACAGTCTTTTATTGGCAGATTTTTCAGTCAATTGTAAATAGAAATCCTCCAGAAGACCAATAAATAAGATGATTTAAAAGTTAAATTAAATTAAATTATTATTTTGTTTTATTATTAAGGCGGGGTACTTTATTTCTGACTTTATTGTAGAGAATACAAACACTGTTATTTTGAAAGGCAGAGCTTTTCAGTGCCAGAGAAATATACCTGTTCTCTCTTATAAACCACTAGACCTTTTCTTTTTTGTATTCTCACAATCTAAATTAGTCAGCTAGTCTTGCAAGTACTTACTAAATCAAGAATGTCTAAACTATTCCATAAAAGGTTCATGTGGCTGTGGGTTTTTATTCCAACCAAGCAGGAACACACCAGGCTTGACTCATTTAATCAGCTGATCTCAGTCTTCAGACAGCTGATTGGTAGAATTGTGTGCCTCTTGATCAGTTGGAACAAAAACCCTGCAGACACACAGCCTTTTATGGAATAGTTTGGACATGCCTGTGCTACATCATCAAACTCCCAGCATCTCTGATTTTGCCTGGAAGTGTGACTGAATTGAACTTTTCACTCTTTTTTTGTGTTTAGCACTGGTATATTAGAAAAAGCCCATTTTCCTCTCCATTGTGGCAGACAACAGCACAGCGTGACCAACCACAAGACTTCTCATTCATCAACCCAGGCGGCTCTGATACACCAGCAAAGAATGCACTGCCACATCATACAGCTAACCAAACCAAATATGTGCAAGAGAACATTCCTGGTAGATTGCTTTGTAATATAAAGGCCTTAACTGTTCTGTTTACCTGATGATTTCTGATGACTCTTCCTCATTGTACTGATAACCACTGCCTCCAAGCAGATATATAACTTAACCTAGGATTGTGTGGCACAGTTGTTAAGAAGAACTCTAATTCTCACTATTATCAACCATTCTTTATGTCAGAACAGCTGATCACACTATACAGATGTGTCTTTCCTCTCTCCGTTATGTTAGATGACAGGAACTACTTATTTGCTTGTAACACATCACTGCAATTGAATCTGTGTTGTTTTAGAGAAGAAACAGAACAATATGTCATTGAGAACAACTCAATTGTGAGTCTGGTTGTATTAAAACACAATGTAGGGCATGGTGCAGAGCAGAGGGGAACAGTGTGGGAGTTTTAAACACCTCATGAAATAAAGAAAAAAACAGTTTTAACACTTTCACTGTGTTAATTCTTCATTTATCTCTTGTTATATGCCGAAAATTGGTATTTTTACATCGAAATCTCATCTCTTTTCTCTTCCTGATGATGGTTTTCCTATATTTGATGACTCATCCTGCTTCACAAAAGTTCATCCAATCAGTAGCTACCCACACTGGTCACTGGTATAAAACCACATTTCACTGTTTGTAGGTTGTAGTTGCTAATAGAGTAATATGGAGAGAGACAGGAAGAGATGTGCGTTTGGACATCAGTGGGCAAAAACTGAGGGGGTGTGCGTGGAGCCAACAGTGCTCCGGAGCTCCCTATCGTGCTAATGTCTAAGTCCCACCCACTTTTTAGCAGTCCAATCTAATGTGAGGGATTTGATTTAAATCCCTCTTGTAATTTTTTGCTGGTTTTTCTTAAGATCAACAATAATGAGAGATTCTTTCAGAAAACAAATATGATTTTTGAAAAGAGAAAAAGAGGGAAGAGAGGAGAGGAGAAGAGAGCTAAAGCCCATCCAAACATCTAAACAGATTAAATGGGATAGGTGTGTGTGTGTGTGTATGTGTGTGTGTCCTCCCTGAGCTGTCAACATTGGCCTGTCAGTTGAGAGTGGATCTTAATGAAACCAGTCAGAGCTTCTCTCTTTCTCTCTTTCTCTCTCTTTCTCTCTCTGTCTCTCTCTCTCTCTCTCTCTCTCACGCACACACGTAGGAGAGAGGTTGAAGATAAAAGAAATGCAAAAGCAATGCAACAAAAGCAAACTGATGTACCAAGACGTAGAGTGCATTCAGCAGGCACTCGATTCACTTTCTGTCTGGAGGATGATGACAACACATGAAAGATGAAAAATAAATGAGTCGAGCCATCCAGAGAGATCACAGCCCGATACCATTCAATATTCCTTCATGGACAATAATAAGAGCACTGCAGCCAAAAGCAGAAGGAGGTGAAGATGAACTAGTCTGCTCTAAGAAAAAAAACATCTGCTCTTGTTTATTTCTAAAATATGTTTTCTGTTCAGGTTTTGCAATATAGAGGAAAAAAAGAAGATTTTGTACAAAAGTTTAAACCAAAGAATGTGAAAGCTTGTGTACAGTATAAAATGAACCACATTGTTACACTACATGTTACATTCACCCATTCATACACTGATTATATATATAGAGGCTACACACAACCTGCGCATCAGGAGGGAGACTAACCATTCAAACACACTCACACACACACACACACATGTAGACTGGTGGAGCCGGGAATTGAACCTCCAGTCTTACAGCCACAACCACCCACATTATCTATATGTGTTGGAGGGTCACAGGAGGGTAGAAGTCAATCCTAGCTGATATTGATTGACAGGCATTGGGGACGTACTGGACAGCCAATCACAGGGGCTGACACTAATCACACATTAATCCAGTTGTTGGGTCTCCAAAGTGTCAAAAAAATACCACCATGTCCCAGAGCACAGGCTGCTATCTTCACATTACCCACACTCAATTTATTCTTTTGGCTTGATAAATTATGCAAATGATATAATCAATCATCAAATACATTCTTTTTAATCAACTAGCTAAACAATTGGATGTTTAAACGACTAATTGAACACTTTGAGGGATAAATTTATTTGTTCGGAGAGTGAGATGAGAAGATCGATTACCGTTGAAGCCAGAGTCAGGATGGGGTTAGCTGGAGGAAACAGCTAAAGCGGCTTCGAGTTGATAAAAATGTTGATCTAGGCTCAGTGTGGTTCAGTAATCTTCAATTACTGTGCTGACAGGGGTTAGATTTGTGAATCGTAGTGAGCGCCTTTTACCTTTTGTAGACTTTATCCCCTGGGTTTTACCTCTCAAGCTAAAACATATACAGGCTTCACTGCGTATCCAATGAACTTGTGCTCTTTCCATTTAGTTCAGTTCACGGTGGTTTGAAAGTTGTCAATCAAACTGCGGCGTGTACTAAACTGCCTGAAATGGTGATTTATTATTACAATGGACACATGGTAACCATTCAGCTATTCATGGGAGGGCATTTAAATGTTTAAAATGTTCCCTGACTTCACTGTGTTCACCCCATTTCTAAAGTGAACAACCTACACCCTTTAAGGTTACAACATGTCCCAACTCATATCCAGCTACATGCTTAATCCTGCACTGCAGAACCTTTATATATAAATGAATATATTATATATGAATGCCTGTTATATTCAGGCCCTCACAAGATGACATCACAGGCTGACTAAGCCTATCAACGCTAGATAGATCTCTCTGTATTTCACAGTATACAGAGTTTTTAATCTCGAGACTCGTTAACTTCCTGTTTGCCCTTTGCTAACTTGAATGGGGATCAAATAATTTAATCGTACAACTCTTCTAGACTTTCTAAATGTTATTGGACCAACTGGCTTAAATTCTGACAGTGAAACAAGTCATTTTGTGGGAGTTGTGTGACGCTCAAAACTATTTAGCCACTGTTTTAAAGCTGCAACAGTAGCGACGGTGTATGCTACGGCAGTGTATGATGCAAACAGGTGTTGACAGTGTTTCTGTAATTACATTTCCTGCCAGAAGGGGGAGATAAATGTCCTGCAATCCGGCTTGAACACACAGACAAGGGGTGTAAAGATACAATGATCTACATCGAGCCAATAGCATTGATGCAAAATGAAAACATCAGTCAGACTTCGATCATAATCTTTAAGATGCGTGTTTATTTTGAAATTCCCATGTCAACCTGGGAAAATGCAAGCGACGCCATGGCAATGGCCAGATAAAAGTATATGAAGATCCTGACCAGCTATTTTTCACAAAACCTAAACCACAACTCTAAAAGAGCAGCTAGCAACATGTCTGTAGCTGGATCAGAGACACGTCTATCACCACAATGCTTCAGAAAGATTATAAACTTGGTCACAAATGTGCTGCTGCTGCACAGCTTTCGGGCGAAGCGAGGTGGGTCATACCATGTTTACCTCCACAGCACAATTTTCATCTAAATGTCTGGTTGTGATTTGATATGAATGGATGTGATTGTGTTAAATTAGCACTGATATTGTCTCATATGGATCGTTGGCTCCTGATTCCAATCCAATCCAAATCGTATCATGGCAGACTTTGAGATATTTGCAAACATTGAATCGTTGTCCATTGAATTGATATAACATGGTATTGTGAAGAAACCTGTGATTTACAACCCTAACACAGGCTGAGATTCATATCAATTTCCTCTGCATCATTGAGCTACTGAGTACTTCAACTGTTTCAGCATTGATCCAAAGCGAAGTGCAGACGTTTTACTGGCACTGTGGCTATAATGACATTATGTCTGTATTTTCAATGGAAATCTACATGGGATTTACTGATGGTGAATTGAGTGTTCATCTCCATTTGCTGGCATTATTCTATAATTGCTTTGTATTTATATTCTTTTAGTTTCAGCATACTGATGGAGTCAAGAAATGATACATTGATGCTGCATTTAAAAACAGGTCATTTATCCATGAATGCAAAGATCAGAGATCACCAAAGTGCCTCATGCTCTCTCATTTGCATTTTGTCACACTTTTCTGTCCACCTTTGCACCGCACATGCAACACAGGAAGCATGGCTATAATGCACTCCATGCTCAGCTAAAAATACCAACATGTGCTTGTTTATGCACTGCCTTGAAAACACCGCCAATGTTGTCTTTGCAGCTGGGTCCCACAACAGTCCTTTGTAAATTGCAGCTATAAAATAGAAGTGGACATAGCATTAATATATTAAAGACAGCATGAAGAAAGAAACGGTGCAAGCAATAACATTGCTGCAGGTACTGTATTAGCCCAAGGGCGAACATGCCTAAGGCGGACAAATACATCAATGATTTGTGGAATAGCTGAAGTAAAATGAACTGATATGATGTCAGCCTACACACAGACACACAAATGCACAAAAACTGAATATGACAAAGCCTGAATGTTCACACAACTGGAAATGATGCATGTAGGCAGTTACACGTGTGGACAGGCAAAAGCATAGGCAAGCATATACTATGAACTCTGTGCCGGTCTCTAGTGCACACTGATTTATGCATTTCAATTCCATGATGAATAAGTGTATTCCTAATAATTGCCACAGTGACTCTCTCTGTGTGAAGAAAACTGACACTATTCTTCCTGTTCAGTGAAATGTGAGCAGTCCTCTGTCCTGCTCGACTGTCAGCAACTTTCTCCTCTGATAGCAAACGTCAGATCAAATTACAAAGTCCAGCTAAGACATGGATTTAATCAGTTGGGGATGTGCTTTGCCTTTGTGGGGAAGGTTAAATGTTTCTCATGCTCTTTGGAGACAAGGGTTACATCTTTCGCATAGGATATTTTTTTTAAAGAAAGTGATTTTACTGCCACATTTGGTGCATCCAATTTTTCATCACTTACATTCCTCAAATCTACTGCACTTTCCTCACAGAGGTGTGGAATGTCCAGACTTTCGCTCCCTCCATTTCCACATCACTACACCTTTCCACCGGCTTCTCATTATGCTTGGACGGCTTGGTCAAAGTGGGTGAGCGTGATAATATCACAATATCACATGATATCATATCACCTACTGTGGACTCACCCTATATTTCAGACAGAATTATGAGTGAGAAATCCAGAAATATCCTCTTATGTCGAGTTTGCGTGTTGCCAGCTGTCATCCATTGTCTTGTAACTGTATGTATGTGTGTGTTGAGTGTGTAGGTGTGGGTGTGTGTGTGTGTTAGGAGCCCTGTCTGCCATCATATGTCAGTTGAGTAGTTGGAGTGTGACAGTAGGCAATCTGGCAATCTTCTGCTGACAGGCCATCAGCTCACCAACTGGTGTGTGTCTGTATATCAGGGAGGCTTGTGTGTGCATTGTGGGCTGTGTGCGCGTGTGTGTGCGTACATCCTGCACTGATTTCCATCTGCAATTTGCATATGTGTCTAAACAAATATACACATGAGATAAATGGAGGACGATAGGTCATTCTATTATTGTTCATCATGAGTGTTCAGCCTGAGGAGTCAGACATGCACCATCATGCAGCTCTCAGTCTGTAACAGCCTCAGCTTATATTTACTGCACCACACAAGGTGTATCAATATATTGATTTAACAGTTACATTAATGCCGAGATTTCATGTTTCATTCATATAACAGCTCCAGCCCTCCTTCCTAATGGCTACTATTGGACATTGATAAAAGCAATATATAACTTAATGTGTCTTCTAGAGTAAAAGCTGAAATCATGACCATTTATGTAAAATGGAAGTTGGATGCATTTATGTAGTGCTTCTATCCAAAGCACTTTACAGTTTGCCTTTCATTTGCTGAAGGCGGTGAGTTACAGTGTTAAGTTCTGGCCTGACCACTGGGAGTAATTTGTTTCAGTGTCATGCCCATAGGCAATTGACATCTGGACAGTTGGAGCGGGGGGGATTAAACCACAACCCGTGCTTCTTCCTGAGCCACAGTCACACCAAGTACAGTCCAAATCAAGAGTGTAAAAGAGGACTGACACCAAGTCAAGACTGAAACGGACACAAACTGAGTGCGTGAAGATTACACAACAGGATTGGTGAGCAGGCTGTAAATTAGAATCTTGGGAATTAATGTAAAACCACTTAAAAACTTCTTGATGTTCCTCACTCCAAATCCAGGTCAGCTACACCAGAAAAAAATACAGCTGCTCACAAACTGAAATGACTGAAATTTGATTCTATCATGAGAGCATATGTGAAATGTTTTTCATTGAAAACATCAATACAAACTTCACAAACCACTCAATACAACATATGGTCAGTATACTCCATGCATCATTATTTTCACCAGTATACTGCTAAATATAAATGTGATGCTTCTCTTTTGTAGCTCACATGGTTGCTTACACACACAAGCCAGAAACAGAAGCTTTACATGTCACAAAAAAGCATCATCTTTTTTTTGTATTACAATGAAGTAACTAGACTGGTTTCACACCTCTGAATCCCAACACACATCCCACATCAGTTTTTGCAGTAGACTGGTGTTGTGCTTATGACATCAGTGGAAGAGGACTCGCTCCTTATGTAGAAATAAACGGCTCATTCTAAGGTAATAAAGACACAATGATTCTTATTTTCAGGTGATTATACACACATTAAAACATACTTGTGAATATTATATTCCATTTCTGCCAAATCTGTTCCGCTAGATGCCACTAAATTCTACACACTGCACCTTTAATGACTTTAGTCACAGTCATGTTCTCACTGGTATATATGGCTCTTGAAAACAACTCTTTCACATCTTCTTCTACTTTTAATGCGGGGCAAAAAAACCCAAACATGTTATTTCCTGCCTTGAGAGTGGAGCCTGCACCGGAAGCGTCCCCACAGAGGAGACCTGCAGGCAGACCCCTCTCCAAGACCCTCTTCAGAGCAGGTTGAAGCCCTGGCTTTTGGCAGGCAGCATTGCTACCCTCATAACCTCAAGTTTTGAGACTTACAACTCACATGGCGTATATTGAATTATTATGATTGTTAGCAGTATTAATATTTAAATGTTGAATATGTATAGCATTAATGTTCAGAGTCTAGGCCCTGACTTTGTTATAACACCAGTCTGGTCCAGTACAGGGATTGTGCAGTACCAGTCCAGTACCAACTTTTGATGGGTGCAGGTATTTCTTCAATATATAAATGACAGAAAAGAACAAAAAGCATAATATGTTAATTGCTCATCAGAATGTTCTGTGATGACTATAAATTCTAGTTATTGGACAGATGTGTTACCCACTATACTATGGTTATGGCAAATTAGCCCAATATGCAGTGTACAGTATGTATAACGAAGTGCCAACGAAATGGCATTTCAGTCTAATTATCTGGATATAAAGCAATTACGCTTAATATTTTGGAAGGGTGGGCTGAAATCTTGTACTCTGCTACTACTTGGTTAAGACTCACAATTATGAGAAAACTGTCAAAACTGTAATTCCGAGATCTTTATCTCCTAATTATGAGATCTGGATCTGAAACTGTTTACAAAGCATTTCAAAGAAGATTTAACTTGCCGTTATGTTTGCTGTCATCAATCGGCAGCAATTAAACTTGGACCCGAGCTATTTCAACAGCAACGCACTCCAGTTAATGCTGCACAGCTAGTCATATGCATTGATGCTTATGTAGCCTCTGATCTTATTCGATGCATGAAAAGAGTCAAATCCGGACAAGGAAACTACAGCAAACACCACAGACTTTTTGACTTTTACTAAGTTCTTACCATGGCAAACTTGATTTTACTGATCCCAACAACTTACACATGCTCTTTTGACCCAAACCACACACTTTATTACACTTTATTACACGGAAACATAGCTTTTTAGCCAAAACTCTGCTCCAAAACTTTGCTTACACTGTGTAGATTTCATAATTATAAGTTAAACAGGGTGTAATTATATGATAGTTTTCTTGCAATTATCAGATACCTCAATTACTAGATATTTTTACTCAATTCTGAGATAAGGTCTCTATGTTTTCCTTGTGTGAATGTAGTGCCTTTCTGTAAAACAAAACTAGACCAAGTCACAACACAGAATGTGTCTTGAGATCAGACTTGAGCCAGGTTCAACAATATCTGGTTCACATCATAACACTCAGTGCAGCTTTACTGATTACAGACACTATAAAGGGGACACATAGTGAAAATGACACATTAAATAATGTAATAATTTAGTATTATGCTTGTGTTGGATGCTGTTCAGTTCTCTTGCATTGATATTTGTCCACATTTCTTAGTTACATCAAAATATTTATTCCTGTTTCCACTGCTCTTAACTGCTTCCATTTTTCTCATAATAAAATATGAACCACAGATTGTTACAAAAAAAAATCTCATTCTGCTCAAAGTGCCATACCTACCTCACCTTGAAAGCTATGTTAAAAGCTTTGTTGTGAATGAACAGACTTCGGCAAAGGAATAAAGGATGTTTCCTCATATCTGTGTGTAGAATGGAGCATAGACATCAGATCACAGCTCTGAAAGTAATTACTCTGTGGCACAAGAATCCTCACTCCATATGGCTGCAACGGGAGTGCACACGTGGTGAAATCTGTTCCCCATTGCACATTCCATTCTCCAAAGAGGAAGGTGCTGCATGAGAACATTTGCACAGAGAAGTGGGAGCCAAAAGATAACCAAGGCTGACATTTTAAAATCATTTGTTGACACACAAGAAACAGGCTAAAATTGGGCTGCGGCTGAATCACACGCCCTTACTGTTTGTCAAAATTTCACTGAGGAGAACTAGAAAGACTGCCTCGTGCTTGTATGTCTCCACCAATCAGTCAAATTGCAGTTTACATCCATTTCTATCCAGACTCATACAATGTATGTAGGTATGTCATCACTTCATCATTTTATCCTATTAGACATGCTGTTAAATCTATGGTTGCAACACTGTCATGTGCTTTCATAAAGAAATGTACTATTTTCCTCCTCCACACTGATTTCACCAAGTTTTAGGCAAACCAAATCAATTCTAACAGTTATCTCCTGTGATTAAGTAGTAGGCTTGTAAAAGCTATACAGAGGCAGGAAATGTGGACCTTTCTCTGTAAATCTACATGATGTCTTCCTTTTTGCACTAGAAGCCTAAGGTATATAAAGCAGTTGTCTCTCCCCAACATAAATACAATCACCAAAGTGTTCCTTCTTGGGGATGTTTTGTACTAAAGGTGCTGAGACCGGTTAAGTACAATTTTTATCAGAACAGATCCTATTCGTGTCAGTTTGGCTTGTAACTGTCGAAGGTATTGTTTTCTCATTTAGGTAAATATGTGTAAATTGGCAATATTTTACTCAGCTTGTCACCCATGACAAATTACATGCAATCTTCTTAACATGTTACTTTTGTCTATATTTTGCAGATTGAGTTGTCAGTCATTACACTGAGGTTTGAAGAAGACCTATTAAAGTACATCCCGCATTATGCACATAGACTGGCATCTGTGGCCTTCAGCTGCAACAGTCATTGTAGAGATTCAGTGGCATCTAGACGAGGTTAACTACTAGATAAAATCAGGGTTAAGTGCCATGCTCCAGATAACAAAGCACATAAAAGACAGCAGACTCTGGATCAATTAGAAGAAAAAGAAAATGCAAAAAAACCCCAATGAGATAAGAAATTGGGTGGATAGGTTTCAGTGAAGAGGACAATAGTTTCAAACATGTGCAAGCTGTGAAAGGAGGTGGGACCCAGCATGTCTGTGTGGACGCGCTGACAAAACCAAAAGATATCCAAGACATGGCCAAGTCCTTTTTTCACATAATGGTGTCCTCAAAAGTCTTTCAAACTGACAGGCTGTTTCGCAGGATCTGTGACTTTGCACTAAATTAGATTGACCCAAATTTTACAGTTGAAGAACTGTATGGAAGAAAAAAAAATCTCAGATTGTACCTCTGCACAAAGAGAAATGTTCAAGACACGAACAACCTTGCTGACACTATTCAAGTGACAACCTCTGAGGTCATAGGAAGTATTTCACAGCATGTCAATCAAGGTTAGGCATCACAACCAAAAGTCAGTATTGACCTATCTTTAGTGCCAGACCCAGATGTGATACAGCTCTTAATTCCACATTCAGAACTACTGATGTATCAAGAACCATCAAATGTGGAGGTGGTCAGTGACTACGGAAGGAAGGAAGAGCAATATATGTGGGAAATAAAACAATCAAACAATCCTAGAAATGACAACAGAGATTATTATGACTGGGCAAGAAGACGACCAAGGTACAGGTCAAACAGATGCTTTGCCTGAAATGCAGAAATAACTCCTACATTGACGGTGATATAACTGGGCAAGTCATTCAGTGATTCTGTTGAATTGGACAATAATTAATAATATATTATTATTAATAATTGGACAACGGTCACTATTGTGGTGCGTAGGCGTAACTGCCTTGCTGACCTCCGAGTAGCCTAGCAGCCTGTATTGACCTAGATATGACGAACAAAGATGTGCACATCAAAAGGAAACTTCCAAATGTAGAGCCGGACGAAGGTGAAGGCTCAGGTCGACTGTGCCAATGCCTGCCAAAATCTAGCGGCCAATTCTATAGCAAATTCACATAGGGTACCAATGTAAAGACGGGATACCTTAGGCATGAATACCAAGTTGATGAATGGCAAGCAATTGCTAGAATCGTTGTGACAGCTTGGACCAATGTCAGGTATTTTCCATTGCTTCTTCCACTTTCGCACTGGGAAGAAACCCTGTATGGAACAAATTACAGCAGTGTGACAGAGAGCTTCTTGCAGTGTGTCTCAAAAGAAGAGAGGTTAAGTCTTGAGCTTGCATTGAAGTCATTTGAATCTGAGAAAGATGGACAACTGGATGTGTTAGAAGCACATGACTGGTCCCAGTTTGCCAATGAAGACAACATTGCTGGCTTAGTCTCATGGTTAGATCACAAGAGCCTGGTCCAGCTACAAATGTTTGTCATTGAATGCTGATGCCTATCTTTAAAACCTTGGCAGATACATCCACATTTATATCCAAAGAAACTTGTGGAGATAATGGAAGAATGAGTCCTAACTCCAAAGTGTGTTAAAGAACTCTCAAGAGGTTTGAGGTGGTATATTGATAAATCTGACTACACCATGTTGAAGGCTTTCCTCTGGTTCTGCACAGTGGCAGATATTCTGTTTGGACCCTACATCACAGTTCAGTTCATAGCAACTTCCACATTCCAGAGTTGACCTCAGGCACATACATGTGGGTGTTATGTGATGTTACCTGTCAACTATCAAAACTACCCAGACCTCCATAATGACTTTTATCTTGTTCTGAGAAGCTCAGTCTAGGTAATCTACATCCTTCAAGCAACCTAAGGTAGACTCAAGAGCAAATGCACAATTGCTGCTTTAATTTTGATGGTTAACCGGTATCAGGACCCATACAACAGACTGCTTCTTGGTAATGAAAGTTGAACTATGTATCAGTATTATAGTTTAAATGACCAAACCTACTTAAGGTACATCAGACTCTCAGATATCTAATGGCGTAACAGTTTAAGTCTAATAGTTTAATAGTCTAATACTTTTATCTAATAGTGTCAGTTCTGATCCACTCTATGTGCATATCAGTATGAAAATAAGTTAGTTTATCTGCATCACTGTTTAAAGCACTATCAACAGACTCTTGCTGAAATATTGGTAAGTTATTATTTAGTTACATTAACTTTGGTTCTGCAGAATAACATGCTATGAAAATAGCAGCTCATAATGAAAAGTTGGGAACATCTTATTCATGCATTTGTCTTATTCATTGCAGACCAACACTATAGTTACTGGCATCCTTTAAACAGAGTTTTGGTAAAATTGCTACATGCAACCCAAATTCTAGCAAACATAAATATAGAAAACTTTAACAAATTATTTTTTATGTTTCATTGTAGATGTATTCAATGTTTTACACCAATAAAGCCACATGGGAAATACTGTGCAGCTAAGGGGAAATCTATCTAGATTTAACAGCTGTGTTATATGTTTATTCATGAATGTGAATATACTAAAAATGGACATCAAGACATTGAATAAATACATAATGTTGTATTGAAATGATTCACCACAAGAGCATTTGAAAGTTATGAGAAGATGTTGTCATTTTTGATACATTACACAGTGGACAGCAGACAGATAAATTGAGGCCCAAAGCCCTTTTCTTTTTTGTAGAAAGAATTCATTTAAATACAAATATGCTACTGGATAGACATACATTTTAACTTAATGCATAGTAATATATTGGCACTGTATCTCTGATTAATGAGATGCATTCTCTCTATATGAGAAAAACGCCAACAACAGTAAGTAAGCAAGTACCATTAATAAACTTAAGTACAATAAGTTAAGTAGGCAAGTAGTAGTAACTTAATTATTTGTGGAAGTTAAATTAAATTCAGTGACTCACACAACTGGACAAATGTAATGAATTCAGTTGTCATGTATGGGGACTGTTCAGCCAAGTCAGTTAAAGATGAGGAAGGAAAAGTCTCCTGAATCAACAAATAAAACTCTTGAGCTTGTGGTATGTTTGTGGGGAAAGTAAGGCCTGACTCTAACATGATTTGACATATTTGACTGAGGTCAAATATGTCTTTGTCGCAAGGGATGGTTGAAAAGAGCTTGAATGCCCGTGGCCTTACCCAGTGCATACAATGTGTTTCAAACAAAAGCCCTTTTTAGAGGCTACCACATCATGTGATAAGGTGAAATGTTAGAATCACCTGGAAACATACATGATGCATATGAATCAAGAAAGTTTGTTTGATTCAAAATGTAGTAAAAATGACTGAAGCTGTCATTTACCCAACCCATTCTCATTAGTTTCGCTCAATGATCGTATCCAATACTCCGTTCCTTCTTGGCGCAGGAGAAACAACGCGTAATTCTTTGATTTGAAGCACTGATTCCAGAAATATAGCTCTGATCTGTTGTCAAAGTCATGGCAGCAGAGGAAAGTTTGGATGTCTTGGATAACCACACTTTCAGTTCCCAGATCCGCCCTGTTGATCTGAGGACAACCACCAGTCTGATCCACAGCCTCCACAAAGTAGCCTCCAATGACATGTGGGTCACTGCTTGTGCATGTTGCTTTCAACCATATGATTTAGTGGGAAAAGCAATCTTTGCAACTATTTATGCAAATTCCATAGGGCTTTAGGTTATTGTTTGAATCAATGTGCCAAATATAGTTTGATCCTTGTGCAAAATAAAGTCTATGGTATAGTGTCCGGGCTCGAGGAGTTTGGATTCAGATGCAAGGATTAAAACGAATTCTCATTTTTTGCATTTATCCCATTCTACAAGCATCCATTATGCATCAGTCTGTAGCTATGTAGTCTCCCAGGCCTTTCCAGCTCCTGCTTGATGAAGTCGACAACTTGCTCAATATCTACATACTGTTTGCATTTCAAGCTGAGCATTGCAAGCACACTGTGCTTAACCACAAGAGATTGCAGATATCATCATTATTCATCCCATGATTAAAATAAATTGAAATTAAATCAAATGTATCCATACTTAATGTGCAATAATAGCCTCATGGAGCTTGCTACACCTTATTAAGACGAGGCCACAATTTAGTTATCACATCCCATGCCTCACTAACAATTGGCCATGAGTTACTGAACTTGTTGCCATGCGTTACATAGCATGGCCACGAGTTATTGATCCCACCAGTGTCACCAGAAAAAGACTATCAAACATAACCACAAGCTCTTTACTTTTCAGTGCTTACATTCAGTAGGATGTCAGTGCAGGTCAATCACTGCTGCTTTATTGGGCTGACTGAAACCTTCGTCTATCTTTGCACGACTATTAAGTGTCCTTGCCTGACTAATTTGCAGTCTACATTCATTGCAGCTGCTCTTTTTGTCTGACAAATAACACCAAATAACCTTTAGGACCAATTGAAATCGCATTTAATCATCCCTCTGCTAATAATAACTCTAACATGTTTTTTTTTAAGTATAATGTCTGGCTGGAAGGGCGTGTCGGTGTCTGTGTTTGATTGACAGTAGCTGGCAGGTGTTACGCTGTAGAAATGAGAGACAAACTAAACAAAGTGCTGTAGCTACAAGTCATGGGCAGACAGCGTGTCCCTAGCAGGTTATCTTAAGAGCAACAACCAAACCAGAATATATGAAGGTATGAAAAATCTTACTTGCTGTATTGAAATAAGGACTCCAGATACGTAGGTGGATAACTGATGGTTTTCTATTGGATTAATGCAAAACGGGAGCAACTGTGAAACCAAGGTATTTAAAATAGAAATGACTTGATGAAGATTAACAGCTAATAAAGGAATGCATTATTTGATATGGAAGATAGATGAGTTTGTCATGTGTTTCCAGGGGTTTAAAATGTAATAAGCATGTCTTTTAGAACATTAATCCATATTTATTTAGAGATTGACATTGTTTAACCACCTCTGCTTGTTTGCTCTTTTTTGCTTCTCTCCCTCCAAGGCTTATTCTCGCTTTCTAGTCTACATCACTTCCCATTCTTTTCTTCTCCATCCTTCACAATGTCATATTTTCCTTGGCTCTTGCTACTTTATTCTGTCCTCCTTTGACTTTGTAGGGATTTCACTGCCACATAGTCAACTGCAGATACAACCTTTACAAATGTCATTTTTACAACATACAGAGCAACCTAGATGTTTCATTTTACAAACAAGGTGCACACACACACACACACACACACACACACACACACACACACACACACACACACACACACACACACACACACACACACACACACACACACACACACACACAGGCGTACACACATACACAGATCATGGTCACTTTTGGGAACATTATATAGACCTTTCCATAACCATAACCACTGACCCAAGAATCACACACACATACACACACACACACACACACACACACAAACAGACACAAACACACAGGAAAACACACACAGCAAGTGCTCTATCTCTCTTTGCCTGAGAGGAAGAGGAAAAGATAGAAAAAGAGAGAAAGAGCCATCCTTTCTCAGCAGTGTGGTTTTTACAAGCCTCTCTCTCCTTGTCTAAATGCTCTGAGGGGACAACGAAACACAGCTGGCGCAAACCCATCAGGCATCATGAGGTAAATGGCTTTTAGCACTGAGCTGTTTTAACACGTCCACTATAAAGACCTCAGCTGACTATAAACACTGCTGGGTTACCATACTTATTCCATCCTTTATGTGTCATTTTGTTTATTTCCTGTTTACACCCCCTCTCTCCCTTCTTCTTGCCTCTTTTTCTTTCACCACCCACTACTTCGTTTACTCAAACAACAAGTAATACTGCACATTATGAAAGTTCAATCACACACAAGCCACCTCCACACTGAGTGGAGCAGCAGTTGGACAATGTCCCTCGCTGAGTTGTACTCACAGCAGATTGAGTGGGAGGCAAAGCGCCTCTGAAGTAAATTTCAGTGCACTGAAATCCATCCTATTGTTCTCTGTCCAGTTGGTTTTCATTGCTATACCAATACCACAAAGCTTCAGAAAGCAGAATGTCATTCACACAAACATCAGTGGTGGCGAGACACAGCAGTCTCAGCCTGGGTTTGCATTCACCCATTGGCTGCTGCTTTTGTAAATGTGCTTGATAGGCATCTTCTGTTTAATCTGTTACTGGATTATTTGCTTCTGTATATTGTAAACTTGTCAAATAAAGCTTGAGGCCAGCAGGATGTGGGCTTCCACAGGGCCCATATTCACTTAATGAAACACCCTAGTGAGTCATCCCAGTGAGTCTCATTTTAAATTGGCTAAATGAACAAGAGGCATTTAGCTTCTAATAACATTGTTACTCCTGTTTAGATCTACATAGTAAAGCCCTGGTTGATCTGTCTTATAGAGTGTAAACTGCTTTTTTCTGACAGCGGAGAGCAGACTTCTCTGAAAAAATGTGTCAAGTAAGATATGTACTTAGTATATCTGAAGGCTTTGACACCATTTATATCTCATATAAAACACAATCAATATGTGGGTATATTATTTGGGTAATGACATCTGAGAGCCCTCAAATAAAGGTCATCTTAGGTCAAAATGAAGTGAGACTCAAGTAAAACCTCTACAACATGCAAGGCATGGGTCAAGTTCCAAACAGAAAATGACATTTTTTGTAGCCACATTAAAGGAAAACTAAGGTTTATAATAACCTAGGGTTTATTTTCATAGCTCAGGCCATTGGTTGTATTGGTTGTATTGGCTCACCAAAGCAATTGCTGGGAATGTGGAGACATTGCTAAAAAAAAGGCCAATGAGGCAAGAAACACAAGCAGTCAGATGATCAAATGGGTTGTAAACTAGCCAGTTATTTAAACCAGATTAGGCAAAACTGAAAGCAGTAATATTGTTAATAAGGCCTCATGCACTGGAAAACTCTGACTGTGCACATCTACCGCAAATGCAGTGAGTCAAAGATGTAGCAGGAAGTCACTGTGTAGTCAGTAGGGGCATTACGGTACAGGTATTTAACACAAACTGTTTGGTACAGGATGTTTGGTTCGGTTAGTACCTTTTCTCAGTTCGGCATGCCCCATGACCCAAACAATTATTGTCACAATAATCCATTTCTCCAATGTGGAACAATAATTTTTGTTCCACCAGGAGCTTTTTGGCAGTGTACCGCTTAGCTGTAGCATGCTAATTGATGTATGGCTTAGCCAAGTTAGCCTGGTTACACTGGTTACCCATGCTCAGGTAGTGTCACTGTTGTAATTTGTCAGAATGACAAACGAGACCGAGCCGGACGATCTTTTCATGAGCGAGTGCAACACTATGAATGCTCCTCCATATGCGCTGTTATCCATGTATTTCAACAATATCACATCTCCTCCATCCACCTCTCCCTCTCTGTGATGGTCCTCTTTGGAACAACATTTTATTTCCAGTGTGGTCAGGCAACACGTTATTGACCCAGCTCTGAGTGACCATAAATCAACATAAAACAGCTGTCAGCAAGTGACTGACAAAACCGAGGAACATACCGAACTGTGAATTGTGTGTATCGTTAACAGTAATCAGTGATGGATGTTTGTAACAGACACTTTTACTGTTCACATTTGTTTTTTCTTCTCAGATAAATAAGACTAACCTGTTTGATTTGTATGACTCGTGTTTCTAGCCCTGATGGACCTATTTTTAGTGTTAACCCCAAGATTCAAGATCTCAGCAACTGATTGAGTGAGAACACTACAACTACAGTCAATGGCCAGGCTTCCAAGAAACACTTGATGACAAAACTTGGCTAATGTTAGATATGATGTAAGAAAGCAATCAGAGCTAGCGGAGAACCTTGATTGCACTACTGGATACTTTGCAACCACCATTGATTACATGACTCTGCAGCAGTACAGCGTCTTTTGAGGTGACGCTGTTATAGTGGATGGACTCTACTTATTCCTCATATGCTGAAGAAGCTAAGAACTTGTAGCTTTTTGCCAGGCAGCCTGAGATAATAGCAAGTGGGTGGAGGTAGATGACCTTACAACACTATACCGGTTACCATTATACCTTATTGAAGTAGAGTCAATAATAACACCTCCAATATGTGGTCTAGCCACATAAAATCATCCTGATAGAAATGCATTCTGCACATATTTTGACCTCCTTATTCAGATAAGACATCCAAATCACATGGTCACTGATCACTACTGATTACTAGCAGGTGCAGAAGTCTCAGGTAACAGATGCAGCAAGGTATTTGCTACTGTACAGACATGATTCACAGCAGACAAGTTGGCATTTCATTGCAAGAAAAGCACAGGTGTAATTATAACATTAATTATAATGACAGCAATCCATTTAGGGCAGACAGCTTCAGGGCCCTAGCACTGTGTATGCTTGCTCACTGTCATGACTTATTGGGGAAATTACTGGAACTGAGCCATTGTGAGAGTCATTAGTTACACCTGTGCTTTTCTTGCTATGACAAGTTATAATTTCTATTGAAAATAACTGTTAGTTGCGGGCCTTCATCTGAGTTTGAGCTTAAATGCACCAATTTAAGTGTCTGTGCTGTCTTTTCTGGTGAAGCTGTATAGTGGCAATAAGTAAGTGACTTTCCCACATGCAGACAAAGTCTTTTCATCAACTGTTTCGATCCACCTCACACTTATCTCATCAAATTGCAAAACAGCAAGTGACTACAATACGGCTGCCAATTAAGACACCGAAGATACTTGCCAGCCAAGTCATTAACGACTAAATATGAGGGGCATGGCTTTGAGGTGCATCTGCTATGGTTTCCCCCTCCAGTCATTTGGCAGGAAGTTGCACATTTATGGGTGACAGAAGCTGAAATTTCATGGGTCATTCATAATGCAACGGGGCAACAACTGCACAACTCTGCCGCCTCTAGCACAATAGTTAATTATAGCCAGAAACCTGGGTTCATAATACAGCTGACATTTCCTTTAATTTAAAAGTGCTTGGTTTATTTAACTGGAACTAATACATGTATGTTTACTTTTGCACATATAATATCCATAATTAATGACAGAATAGATACTCTTAACGTGTGAGTGTGTGTGTGTGTGTGTGTGTGTGTGTGTGTGTGTGTGTGTGTGTGTGTGTGTGTGTGTGTGTGTGTCTGTGTGTGGGTGCGGGCGTGTGTAGTAGTGTTGAATTGTACTCAACTAAGTAATAGTGGCAGGCCAAGTGAGGAGACTGTAATAGTTGAATAGTGGAATTCACAACTGATTTCAGAGTGATTATAGATCTCTGCTGAGCCCTAGTTCTGCCTGACTCAGACACACAGTTGTGTGTATCTGTGTATGTGTGTGTGCATGTGTGTGTGAGAGAGAGAGCGAGAGAGAGAGAGAGAGTGTGAGTCACGGGGAAAGAAAATACAAGAACGGTTGTCCCAGCCTGCAGCTCTAAACATGGGTGCATTAGGTGCTGTTAGCTAATTAGTGATTGTTGCTCAGACATGCGGTCTCATTAAACAACTTTATTACTGTTGGTTAGAATTCCTCCCAAAAGCAAATTAAGACATCTGGTCCTTTTTTTAAAGATCCAAAGTGTCAGAAACAGTTGAGCTTAGTTAATAAGAATGTTCAGTAATCAATCCAAACATTTGAACATTTTGAAATGAGTGGGAGAAATATGTATTATTTAATGCTATTTCTCCCATTACTGGATTAAACGCAGTGTAATTATTGCGTATGCGTCATTAAGATATAAACATTATTCATACAACAAATTAGCCAAAGCCTGCATCATTTTATTCTGAAAATCCTGTCAGCAGCAGTCTGAGCAGCACAGAGACACACAGACAGGTGAACTGCAGCCTCTCAGGTGAGCTCTGATTGAGCCATATATTAAGGAGGAAATTTAAATAGAGGAATTTGAGATGATTTAAAGATATGTTAGAGCATCTTTGGGGCTCTGTCATGAAACTCTTGAGTTATGTCGCCCCAAATCCACAAACTGATAGAAGGACAGAATCTCAGGTGAGGTTTGAAAACCTTATAGCAGATAGCTACAGAGCAGCACATTACCAACGTTTATTTTATTGCAACACTGATTGTGAAAGTCTATGATTTTAAATATTAATTTAACTCAGATTTATAGTCAATGAATAAAATAACATGTAAAAATACAGATCCGGTTTCAAGCAATTCAGCAAAATGCATATTCAGTAACATTTTTGCAGAGTCAGGCTCTGTATATGCATATGTGTGTGCACACATGTGCCTATGAAAGAGGAGGGAGTGATAGAGAGTGAGTATAAATGTCCCAACCAAAGTTAAAACCAAACCTACACCCTTGGTTCTAAATCACAGTCCTCTCATTTTCAACATTTAAGGGAGTGTGTGTGGACATGCTCAATCACTAGCATCAATTCCAGCATGTCTACCCTCTATTTTTCTTGTGCTCTCTCTCTTTCTCACACACACACACACACACACACACACACACACACACACACACACACACACACACACACACACACACACACACACACAAACACACACACACAGTCACACAGGCATTGACGTGGAGCAAGGGAACAGCTGAGAACACAATGAGCTGCAGCAGGGCAGCAGTTCCTGGTGTTTAACATACAAAGACTGACTATTCTGTGGGTCTGGAGGGTTTTGTGTGTGCCCAGCGCTGAATTCCAATGTGGGCCCCGGCCCGTCACTGAAGAACAGCGGTAGTTAGAGCTGAGATCTGGAGAGGGCTGGACTATTATTCTTATTCCACATGTTAGAAACTGAAAGGGACTGCACAACACTTTAACTCACCAAACATCTACAGTTGCGTTCATCTGTCACCTTCACTGAATGTGCAGCAACAACTTAAATCAGCTTAGTCACATTATTTACATTTACACTGACCCATTCAGGAAGGACAAAAGTACATAGGGAGGAGAAGAGAAGAGAAGAATAGGCAGAGAGTTTCCCTCTTGGTTTCCATGTGGCAGTTCAAACCAGGAGCCTGTCTGCTCTGCATATGGAACCAATTTGAAACGTGAAACTATAGGGACCGCTTGAAAGACGGATGATTACTCGTTGAAGATAGGAAAGCACTCTTTTCACTTGCCAACAAAGCTCCATTGAAAGTTTAGCTCTTTACAAACAACCTGAGTATGCAAATATCAGGCAACAAAGTGGTTTATGAACTTATAGTGTCCCATTGTAGTAGTTTGCGTAGATTTACAGGGTTTAACTGTTTGTAGTGGTTCCATGCAATTCCACTTTACATAAAAGATGTCTACACTCTGGGAATAGATTGATAGAGACAGTGAGAAGATTCAACTCGGAAAAGTTTGGCATCTTTTTCTTGAAAATGAAGCTGTTGATCGACTGATTGGTCATCTAATCCTTTCAACCTTTAAACAAAGTGTACTGTCCATATGTAGTATGTCCTTTGTCTAAATCACCACACCACTATATAAACAGCTCCATCCATTCCAGTTTCAGTAGCCAAGATACAGTGTTGAATGATCCTGTCAGCAGTTTGAATGTGCTGTATGTTTAACTGTGATGGGGTCCACAAGAAGGCTTAGAAGCTTCCCACAAAATCAATAAAACTTTTTTTAGTGGAGTTAAACATAATAGTATTAGAATTGGTTAATAGTTGTATTGTCTGTGTCCAACCAAGCTCTGGAGGAGTTTTGGAGCAAAAATGGGCAAACCTGGCAATGTTGTCCATTGATTGTCCATTAAATCTTGATATTTGGCCAAAAATAATGAAAAAAAAACTTTGTATTTCTGTAACAAAGCTTAGTTGGATATTAGGAATAGATGCATTTATGAATACTCTGTTTCAATAGCACATAACCTCCAATTTTTACGCAGCCACACAACAAGCATCCACAGGTCCAGGATCTGCCTGCTCAGCACTAACTTTTCGGGGGTTTCAAACTTTTCTGTCCAGTTTCAAAGTGTACAGCAGAGGAGGAAAGTGCAGGAGGAAAACAGTCTTACCATGGTTCATATCCCCGGTCGAGTGCATTCCACTCCAGCCTCTGTAAATAAGTCATTTATCGCGCGCGCATGGATCCCGCACAGCACCGGACAGCCGGTGGTCCTGAAGTTGCAGGAGAGCGCGCGTCAGCCAACAAGTTCAGTTTGAAAAAAAAAGAAAAGAAAAAGAAAAAAAAATCACAGTGAACTTAATACAATTAGCAGCTTTCAAAGTGTAAGCTACACAGGTAACATCACTAGAAGGTGATTTGGTTCACTCCTCCCCGGGGAACGCAAACGTCTGCAGGCTGGATGCAGTCACAGCCTGTGTTTAAAGAGGAACGCCGTCTGCTTGGAGTGAAATTTGAGACGAGTCTTCCCCCTCTATATAATAACCTTTCTCCAGACTGCCAGAAAACTCAAGGCAGACCTTAACACAGGGGATAGCCCGCTCTATACTGCCTCCAATGTAAATGTCTGAGTAGGGAAATGACATGCAAATACTAACTAAACATCTTTTCCCAGAAGCAGAGGGGATTCTTGCCAAAGTCATATAAAAATGTTATCTTTATGATGATCAGTAAACATGATGCTATGCAGGGGCAATTGCCAGAAGTTTGTTTAGTCACTAAATTCTTAAAAAGTTATTCCAGTCCTGAAAGAAGTATTTCTTTTTTGATTCCTTAGAGAGATAAATGGAGCATGATTGCCAATAACAGACATAGTTTCTGACTTCCATTAGTGTTGAATAGCTTGCATTATTATTATGATTTCACCCATGACATGTGAACAAAGTGAGCATGCATATATAATGGTTTTGTAAAATATGGTAACTTACAAATATGTATGTACTAGCATATCTCTACACATGGTGTGCATATTTGATATCATTTTAAATTATAGGTGAAAAATCCTGCTTTGTTTCTTTAGCTCAGTACGTCCTGCTGCTATTCATGCAATTATAAGAACACCCTAATAATGATAATGACACATTTCTTGTACTGCCAATTAAAGAATGTCTCTGAGTGTGGGTGTGTGAACAGGGTTTTAATGAAATAGAGCATTTCTGTCAGTGATACTTCCCTGGTTTAAATAAAGGATAACTAATTTTAATAATCTTGCTTTTGTCTGTTTGTCCTCATTACTATCTATAGCTGCAGCCTCACAGTTATCCCTCAAGGATCCTTTAAGTTTCATGTCCAGTTATATTTAATTTTGTCAACTGACAGGAGAAAATAAAGCTTCTATTCTATCTATCAGCAGCCAGATCATTATGGTATCTGAAAGAACTGACCTCTGCCACAATTCTGGCCTACATACTGTAATAATTCTTGTAGAAGGTTTAGGGTGCCCTCTAGTGTTCAACAAGGCTATCTGTCTTTTTGTTTTTTATTCCTCTGTTCCCGCCAAAGTGTGTTTCACAAGCTTGGTAGGTATGACTGGAGGTTAGGTTGGTAAAAGATGAAGCTGGAACTCATGATGATGCAGTGAGCAGATATGTAGTGTGATACCAACAAGTAGCTGAGAGAAAAGGTTCTAATTTGACCTGTTAGGACTTATTATTATTATTGAGGCTGCTGTTGATGTGAACCATCAGTGGTGGAAGAAGTCAAAGTACAGAGGTATTATCAATCACATGTACTTAAAGTATGAAAAGTATGGAGGCTGTAGCTCAGGAGGTAGAGTGGTTGTCGACTCCTGGTTCCTCAAGTGCACATGTTGATGTGTCCTGCTCCAGATGGCTGAAAAGTGCTATATGAGTACAGTCCATTTACCATTATTGAAAATAACCACTTACAGTGTTTTATCATACTGTATAACAATATTCATATTACTGGTCTGGTGTAAACAGCATTTAAATAGTGTAGCTGCTCAATTTGGAGCTCAGTTAAACTGTTCCATATTCTCTAGTGATGTGTAATAGTACATAAATATAAATCTATTATATTTCATATGTTATATATACTGATCATACAGGCTGTAAGTTATTATTAGGTTATTAATCTGTAAAGGACATAAAGTAAGTCAATAATGTAGTTAAGTTAATGCAATATTTCTTAGTAAAAAGTAGAAGTATAATGAAACATAAAATATAAGTAATCACATAGTCCAGGTCCCTCAAATCTGTACTTAAGTACAATATTTAATTGTATTTATCTAGTTACTTTCCATTACTGACTACTGCCCCACAATGCAATGCACAAGCTAAATAGAAGTGCTCTCACAGCTGCTGGTTTAACTATGAAAGCACATTTCTAACAGGAAAAGGATGTTTCTTTAAGAGCCATTTCTGAGATTGACTGTTATGAGGCAGATCAGACTTTTGACAGGATGCTGTGTATGTGTGTGTGCTTGTGTGTGTAAAAACCCAAGCACGTTTGTGCAGCAGACTTACTTTGTCAAAAGTATATGATGTCAAAGTTTTTGAAAAATATTTTGCTCTCTCTTTGTGAATTTTGATTGTCAATGACATTCCAAAGTCACAGTTGGACTGATGTAAAAGTACATTATTTATTGATTTACTGCATAAACAGTGCACTATGAAAAATTGTATCTGCTATTATAACAGTAGAAATACTCTAGGGCTTGTGTCAGTTGTGTTGATTAACAGTTGCCTGTAGGTGGTGATGTTGATGTGTGATAGAAATCTGCAACATGAAAACCTACTAGTACACTACATGTTTTTTTTACTTCTGTCGTTGGCCAAAGAATCCAACAGATCTCTCTTTGAATGTGAGAGTAGAAACTCGCCAGTTGCAGAGTGCAGCCAGCTGCATTTCCATGCATCTACATACTCCTGTTTTGTTTTTTTGTCCTACATATACATTAAACAGAACTGTTATATGTCATATGGCAGGCCATGTAACAGGTTTCTGGGTGTGCAGTGTTCAGCGCTTGAGGAATAATTTAGGAGTTGGAGAAGGAGAGTGAATAAACTGTGAATGTTCCATCATGATGTGATGAAGACAGCAAGATGACAGTTTGATATGGCGTAGGAGCAGCTGTCTTTTTCTTCAAAATCCTTTGATGTTGTCAGTGGCTTCTTTTTTATAACTGAAAAAAGTGAAAGAGAAAAAAAAGGAGAGGGAAGATGGAGAGAGTGTATGGGTAAGAAACAGTGTGACAGCACAAAGCTCGCCAAACCGTGCTCATCTGGTCACTGACCTTTCTGCCTCTCCGCTGCCTCGCCGCCTACTCACTCAGTGCCGATGTTCAGGACTACTGTCCCTGTGGACAATCAGCTGCTTCTTCTGACTCTGCTGACCTTTGACCTCAGTCACCCTCACCCTCACCTCCCCAGCCACGCGACCCCTACGGCTCACACTCTATGACATTTCAGCTGAATAAAAGAGCCACTAAACAGGCCGCTCTGTGCGTGTAGAAAACACAAGCAGGGATTTCTGTGCACGGTTAATGACATGATAGTGTGTGTGTGTGTGTGTGTGTGTGCACGCATGCATAGTGCGTAAGCTTGCTCACTTGTACTGCATTATTCCATTCTGTAAGACTGCACAGGCTTTATGGAGGACAGAAGGAGAACATTTCCAAACCACAGAGAGGCAGATAGAGAAGATATTTCCTTGCCACACAGTGAGAGCTTTGTTCACAGGCAACATTCCTCTGACTTAACACTACTGTACATTATCAGCAGTTTGGAACCATACCAGCAAGCTGCACCATCATTTCAACTGTATCAATTTATCTTGTGCTCTAGGGACCTACACAGTCATTTTGGGGGCAGTGGCTCAGATTTAAAACAGGGGCACCCCAACACCACTGTATTGTTCTCACAAAAGATCTGTAGACAAACACACTTTAAAGATAAAGAATAAGAATAGATGTTAGATATTTTAGTAATGATTCATCTGTTGGCTAGCTGCTGCTTTAAAATTGGTTTTAAAAAGAACTACATGCCTTTGCTGCCTCCCTCAGCTTTTCCCGCCTCTCTCTGTAATGTACAACACTCATTATAAACATTATATAATATATGAAACCACAAACCTGCTTCCAGGTAAACATCAGATAACATTGCCTACACAGGAAAGGTCATAAAGCTCCACATTAGAATGAAACCAGTAATAAATAGCATAATGTATTACAAGTTTTTTTTCCAGATAAACAATACTACCAGGCTACATAAGCCCAGCAATGCAAATATATGCAAAATTATGCTATTTTTATGTTGTATATTGCTATGAATGTCTTTGTATTTAAAATTACATTATGACCAAGATCAAGGAATGCCTTGTTAGATAAGTAAAAGTTACCTCTTAGTTGGATGATAGACTACCTACAAATATACCCTGCTAGCATGAGCCTACTAGCTTGGTCTTGCTTCTCCAAGATGGTCCAACTGTGAACCTGACATGTAGAACCACTCGTTTGCAAGCCTATGGGAAGAAAATAAGGTCCCAAAGAGTAAGGTGCTTCTTCTGTTAGCAGGGTTTTTGTCTCTCTGTTCTTTTCCTAGATTTACAAATGTTCACATTTCAGGTACATTGGACAAGCTAACATTTATGCTAACTCAGTATATTCTTGTCAAAGAGATTCTAATATAATATTTCCTCTGACACAAAAGGGAAAACATAACTCTCGTTTCCAATATCAGTGTTTTGACTTACTGCCTACAGAATGCCTAGCACTTTACCTAAAAACATGTTTTACTGTATTTTATAACCACTTCGTACTCAGGCTAAAAAAAGTAACATACTTTTATTTAAGTGACAAACACAAAATCCTCATATACAACAAGCTAAGCGTTAAGGGCACCCTAGCTGACTAATGTGTAATGTTTAATGTAAATTAGAATACATTTTTTCACAGTTTGCTGATATTGAAATGCAAGAATTAGTTAAAAATGACTAAGACCGAAACCGATTAAGCTCTAGTTTCCTAGTAATAAAGTAACCTTTCAGTCCATCACTTATAGCTTGTTTTTACACAGAAGTGTAATTTTAAGTGAAAGGTAGATAAATTAACAGTAAAAATTAGAAATAAACTTTCCAGAATTGTTCATATTGCAGGGACGGTGATTGGCCAGTCACAAAAACAGTTCTGCAATATATTTAATGTAGCGGTACTCAGGAAAGCCAGGCAGATATCTGGAGATAAACGCAGAGTTTGAGTTGCTCCTATCTGGCTGTCGATTCAGGGCCCTGAGAGCGAGCAGTAACATAAAGAGGTCTTTTATCCCTTATGTACATAAAAGGAATGCACTACGACTCACACCTTCTAACAGATTTGAACTTATTACAATGGTTGCTGTTGTTTTCCTGCATTTTCGCACAATTGTCAGTAGTTTTTTATGTTGTGTAGTGTCGGTGTATCTTTTTAATGTCTTCATGATATGGTGTGTATTGTTTGAATTTTTAATGTATTAGAGGAAGCCAAAGACAAATTTCCATTAAGGTGGACAATGAAGTCAATAAATTCAATTCAGTACCTCTGTAGCAAATAACACACCCCATGCCTGAGGATCTTTCACTCTGCCCATTGTCTCACAGACCTGGGGTCCCCATAAGAGTTTGACCCTTCTCCCTCCTTCTGCTAGCCCACCTGAACTACCATTTATTGTAGTGTGACAAGCAGACGATCATGAATTGTGTTTGATGTCATTTGGGCAAGTTTTTGGTTGCCATGGGGCATTGAAAGGATTGTGTGGCTATTGTGTGAATCTACTGAGGGTATACACACAAAGAGCAAGACTACTCTGTAAATGTAGTATGAACTTTTGAAATTAGGCTTTAGTCTTAGCTTTAAGAAACATTTTGCAGCACAAACACAAAAAAAAAGAAACACATCATGTAGATGAACTGTACAGAAATCTAGAAACCTAAAAGTCCCACAATACAATCTGGTCTATTCAGCTAGAGGTGTTTCCATTATGATCCATAAAAGAATACACTTAACTCACAATAACTGAATATTAGACCCAGAGGGAAGATATATCATAACTGGCGCCTCAATCAATAACAGACCCTTTACAATTGGGACCCTGTATGGGCCCAACAATGATGATCCTTCATTCTATCGCACATTTTTCCTCCAAATAACCAACCACACCTCTAACTCAATAATTATAATCGGAGGTGATTTCAACACTGTTCTCAATCCATCAATAAACAGATCATCGCAGTCACGCAATTCAACAGTTTCTCAATTCTCAATGGCAATAAAAATGTAGATGGATGACTTAAGTCTTGGCGATAGCTGGACACTTAAAAACTTAACAGCAAGAGAATATTCTTATTTTTCTCCCCCAACATCAGTCATTTTCACAAATTGAGTTTTTCCCATCCTGCAATCCTATCATTCCAAATATTCTAGACATTAGGGGGAAGAGGGCATTGTTTTGGGAAATCAATAACTCTCCAAATACCTCTTCAACACTACTGTAGGAAACAGGTAAGGTCGTAATTAGAACATTATTTCATATTGCTTTCATATTAAAAAATTCAAACAAATCCACTCCAACACAGGGAAATCACTTACAACAGTGGTACGGTATTCAGCAGAGCATTATACACAACCTCTTCTAGCCATAAATAATACTTCCAAACATTTCATAGTAATCCATAGTCCCTTGAAAATAATCCCAACCTAACAACTATTCACTCATTTCTAGATAATCAGCTATTACCACATATATCTACAGATCAAGCAGACATGTTAGATGCTCCAGTATCACTTTCTGCAATACACAATGCTCTTATACAGATGATTAATTATAAAGCACTTGGACCAGATAGATTTCATGCTGAGCCCACTTTTCTTTGAAATGGTAGCTGAAATTAAAGACAAAGGTCAATACCTGCCCCAGATGAACACTGCTGCTATAAAAGTCTAATTAAAGAAGGACAAGGACCCAACTCTTCCCTCTAGTTACTGCCCCATATCACAAGTCAACACAGATATTAAACAGGCATCTCAAAGGCACTGGCATCCTAGTTAGAAACAATACTTCCATACTTAACCCATAATGACCAAACATGCTTCCTCAAGGAACATTCCACTAACAGCATGAACAGACAAGCAAGCCCACTCTCTCCCTTGTTTTTTGTAATTTTCATTGAATCCCTTGCTTGAGCAATAGGAAAAGAACATAAAATAAAAAGAAGAAGAACTCTCTGAAATTAATGTAGAACACAAAATGCATTTATATACCGATGATATCTCTCTCTATCTTCAAGATCCACAATACTCACTATAGTCGATCTCATCAACAACTTCTCACAAATCTCACACTACTGGTCCAAATTAGAGGGGCCTACTGGGGGCACTGAGTTTTCTTCACTATTATCTGACAAACCAATAACAGTGTCTCATTACATGGGTCCACTTATATTGTATTGAATTAGAACAAACAGAATGCAGCAACGTAAAAATCTTTGATCAACCGTTCATTGGTTCAAACATCACAATTGCTTCAAAAACCCACTCATTCCTCATCTCTGACAGCCTGGTGGAAAACACACAATGGACCCTCTGCACGTACACCGCTCTCTGGCACAAACAAAAAGGAATCAAACATCTCCACCATCTATTTCAAGACAACTCATTTATCTCATTTAAAGACCTGTTCCAGAGGTATGGAGTCAGATATCTACAAATTAAATTAGTCATTAAAAATCAATATAATGAGTAATCCAACCATCTCAACCACCAGAAAACCAGAAAATCATGAAATATTCTACATCCCAACATTTCTCTTTCAAATTTATATAAATGAATCTGACAACTGACACCGACCTCTGGACATAGGTCTGCAGAAATGTATTTGAAATGGCAGAGAAAACTAAAATTAAGAGTAATCCAGTATAAAATCCTCCATATAGCTCATGCCATTCAAAACAAGATGCATAAAATAAGTTTCTCCAACACAGATAAATGTTCACAATGCATCACAGACAACTACCTCCACTCCTTATGACCCACCTATACAACACTTTACTTTTGTTTTAAGGTAACACAGAAGTTCCTCCTCAGCCTTGGTTTGCAGCATTCCCCTCTTTCCCTCAAAATGCATACTTGGCGACTTACCCTCAGTTGAACTTCCACCAAAACATACAAAAACCACACTGGTTGTCCTAGCTATCACCAGGAAAGTCATCCTTACAAACCAAATAAACCAAAGAAATTGTAAACATCAATCATTGCTTAAATCTTCCCACAGAACATGTATCAATGGGGAAAAAATAACTGCCTCTCTAAGAAAGCAAATGTACTGTAGTGCTCCGAAAACCTGATTTTGTACAGTTACACCAATACTGTTTCTGAGCAGTATTGTACAAATGGAAATACAGTTTTACTTGGCGTTGAAGGCTCCACTCTAAGATGCTCCCTGGATTAGCCAGCAGCATGCTGAGCTAAAACAGGAGGCGCAATGTAAACCCCCCCGCCCCTATGCAGAGTGGGAATTTCAGATTGACCCTTGAGCCATGATGGGACCCTGAAGCAGAAAGGTGGAGGCTGGGGTGGTGGAGGCAAAGCTTTGCCAGCAGTAGCAGTAGCAGCAGCGTGAGCAACAGTGTTAGTGTAGTAAGATCAGTGTATGTGGGAGTCATATTTAAATGGACCGCCTTGTTGTGAGAAAGGCTGTGATTGGTGTGTGACTGATAAGGTATCAGCTGGGGCGTATGACTTCCCTGTGCTGCATGAACTAACGCGATGCTTCATTTTTAGTACTAAATATTACATTTTTTAATAGTTAAACTATCTTTTATAAGCACCTTTTTTAACTTATGGCATCAATAAGTATTGCTTTCAATTTTGTTGTTTTGTTGTTTGCTTGTACAGTGACAAGAAAGACTATTCTATTCCATTCTATTCTGAGACTTATGAATACATGGACTCCATTTATCATAAATGTCAAACTTAATTTTGATTTTGCCTGTTGCTTGGAGTCAGAGGACCTGATCCCAGCTAAGCCCCCCTCCAAATAGAAAGCTGCTCCTCAGACCCAGCTGATCAGACCCCTACTGTAGAGCAAGGGGCTGTTCTAGAGGGGATCTGACCTGCAACAGGCCAGCCACCTCCTATTGGCCTGATAAGTGAATAAATGAATGAATGAATAAATTACTAAATAAACATATGTACATACAGATTCACTTTATCCTTCAAGCACAACCAGAGATCCCCTCCAAGCTGCATTGTAGATATGTTCTTTTCTTTTTTTCCCATTAGTTAATACTGTCTCTCTGCTCTCAGTTTGTTTGTATCTAGTTCTTCCTCTTGTCTAGTGCTGTGTCATACAGTATGAGTCTTCATGTTACTTGTATTGCACTATGAACAAATAAAAAAAAGTAGAATAAAAGACCACATGTAGCGACTGCAGGGCAACAAGACTTGTTGTATTATTAATAATTACAATATATGTTTAACATGTGCTCAAGAGGGGCCACTATACGTGCACCTCCCTGGTACTCAGAGCATGTTTTGTTCAAATAAAAGTGGAAGCATGCACATCTAAACGGCTGTATTCTCTGACATGTTCTCTTACATCTATAGCTTAGAGGGAAAACGCGGTGAGTGGAGCCGTCCATCTCTCTTCCCCTGACTGTTCTCTTTGAGTGTTAGACCCAGAAAATGTTCAACCTGTGGAAACACATCAAACATTTCTGTGTCAACACCGCAGCAATTATATAACCATCTTGCTGCAGGATCCACAGCTGGTGAAGGCCAGTTTCATTTGAATCTGTAGAAACTCCCAAAAGCTTATCGCTGCAGACACCTACAAGATCATGAGTCACAGGTAGAGATAACAAATGGAGCTTTGTTTCACTAACACATATTTGCAGATAAGTTCCTTTCTATGTTTAGTCAGTGGAGGTTAAGATGATTTAATGCTTTGATAGGGTTAGGGTTAGGGGGAAACCCAGCTAACCCTAACCTGTGACAGTTTGATCTCACTTCTCACCTTATTCATTCTTTGTTTCTTTTTCAATCTTTTGCCCTTTCATTATGTTTCTGCTGTAATGTCTTTCTGCTATTTCTTTGCTGTACTGATTCCTCTTGAACCAATGTTGAAAAGTAACTAAGTACGCTTCTTTAAATACTACACTTTTGAGGCCCTTACTCTGTATTTCTATTCTACAACATTTCAGACACAGAAATGGTGTCACTACATGTATATGGCAGTTATAGTTATCAGTTACGTAACTTAACTTTGTTACATGGTATTCATACATGATTCTTACACAGCAATATGAGTGGGGTCGCAAAATATGAGGCAGCCAGCAGGTTTAAAAGAACAAGTTCGATTGTTTCTTAACCCTATAATGTCCTTACCAAGAAAAAAGCAATGGACTTGGGTCAATAATAAAAACAATCAATTCTTGTTGTTTTTCTAAAACAGACCCCATTGCTATTACGATATAGGCCTCTACCAAATGATTGAGAAGTCCCTTAATGGTAAAGTATTAAATACATTTACAAATACCAAAAATATGCAGAAAAAGTCAAATAAAATGCTCACTTCTAAAATTATTTCAGTATATATATATAATGGAATAACATAAAACGTATCATTTTAACAACAATGAGTGATAAGAATTTTGAAATTTTATAGTAAATATTATTTATTCTTTTTGTTCCGTCAAATTACATAACTCTGTTCACTGAAACAAATTCCTTATCTACGAAATTTCCACACAATGTCTCCACATATCTGGAGTCCATTTCTCTTTCTCACTTCCTGTTTGCAGGCAAATTGGAAATGCTTGCTACTGAAAGACAAAGTGACATCTAGTGGAACTAAATTGAGTGGTAGAGATGGCTCAATCAAGTTCATTTCAACACCATTTTCAATGAGATATAGTAACTCAAAAGGTGCTCTACCAAACAGTTGCACAGAACATTAAGGGGCTAAAACTCATTTTCAACGCCTGGCCCACCAATGATATATCTCTTGTGCTTGACATCTTTTATTTTTATGGTCAATTTAGGACACGTAATAAATTTGTAAATGTTTCTTCCTCCTCTTTGGCACCCCTCCAGTAGTTGGGGCCCTAGACAACCACCTACACCCTTAGACTATGCCTGTCATATCATCCAACCTCAGACTGAGTAATGTTGCTGAGTTAAACATCTCCTGTTGCCTCGCATGGTTTCTGAGTAGGTGAGTAAGAGGCAAGAAATGTGTATGGGGAAATATTTTGGGTGGATCTTTATATGATGGGAACAGTTTACAATCGTGCCAGGATGAGAGAATGTCCAGGATGAGATTCAATCAAAAACTAAACCATGTTTCTGGACCAGAAAGACAAGGATGGAGAATGAGAACAAGGAGGAGGAACACAGATGGATGAGCGATGAGGAAAATAAAGAGTAAAAAGTACATTTGGAACTGGTGTATTGACATGTGGGGTAACTTAAGATGTCTGTGACTTGAAATTGTTTGAAATCCTGTGTTATTGAATATTCAACCACAGATCATTGTGAGTCATAAAAAGACAAAGCAAAAATGACACACCCAGCTCTCATGCATCACAAAGCATCACATCACATCACAGCTAAAAAAGCAACAGCAAACAACAACAAAACTCCACATGGACTCTGCTCCAGTGTAAGTGATGTCATTAAACAACTGTTTGACAACTTTAGTGTTGTGAACAAGAAACAGGATGAGCCTTGCATGTGTGTGTCTGCGTGTTCATGCCAGGCACTGCAACATAATTCCACCAGTGGAAAGGCGGGAAACCGCAGGATAATTTATTGCAGTTGTTTTCAATATTATTCCAATGAGGTGGCTCAAATCAGACTGGCATAACTCATTCAAACATGCACATTTATTAAGATGACATTCACTAATATATATATACCTCTATCATGAGACATTTAAAGTTGACAACATTCCTTCTACTGAGCTAAAACCTGGCTACAATTTTATGAAATGATATTTCAAGAGGTAACAGATCAGTCCCGCCGGTGTGAGCCCTGAAACTGAACCAAAATGGTGAAGTTGGGAGCTATAAAACTAAAGCAATGAGCCGAGAGAGCTGTAGAATTGGCAATTGTAAGTTAATCACTAAGAGCGACACCTTTCACATTATACAGTGATTGGACCCATTGTATATACAGTGGGCGATTGTATATACAGTGTATGAAATTAATTAGTGTAGCCTAACAGATCATTAATAAGCCAGCCTGGAAGGGTCAAAATGAGCAATTACAACACTTCACCAGCAAATTGTGAAGTAGCCCAAATGGAAAATGCAGTGTTCACTGACACACACACTGTATCCACAGTCACTCCATGTACTATATAATGCACTAGATTTACCCTCTGCCATTTTATGTGAGTGTCCAAATATATCCGTATTATCTGCACTGTACAGTGTTCTCAAAAATTCCACAATTTAATGAAAAAAGTCTGTGGAATGTTCACTACTGTCTGCTAACAATCCCAAAATGAAACGCTTGATATTTTATAGATGTGAAATGTGCGACACAACTGATGGTGATGATGCAAAATGACGATGATTAGTGTTCGAAATCTTGATTTGCAGCTGTTTTTAGAGCAAAGTGTTTATTACATACAGTACCGGTGAAAAGTTTGGACACACTTTCTCATTTAAGTAAATGGGAAGTGTAACAATAGTATTGTTAGGTAGTGCTTGTTTCCATATGGATCTTTTGTGACACACTTGTGAAGAGCTGTGAAGTAGCTGGCTACACTGTTCATTGTGTCATGTATGTGAATTTGTAATGGATTTTAATAAATAGTGTAAGGAGCTGAAAATACTTTAATCATCCATTCTGTATAGTTCAGAGGCAGGGTTGAATGAAACAGGAAGGTGTGTCCAAACTTTTGACTGGTACTCTAGGGAGTAGTGAATAAGGGAGTGATTTCACACAAAATCTGTCATGAATTTTGTCATAGTTCTTGTCATCAAAAGTTACTTTAATTTGATTTTGGTATCGTTTAGGTTGTTTTAGCTGTGGAAAAAAAGGAACTTTTGGTTGAAGGAATAACACTGTTTGCAAGGTGACAAAATAGAGAAGAGGGTTAGGGTTAGGGTTAGTCTCCTTCAAGCATGCAGAACAATCTAAATACTTTTGGTGACAGCCTAACTAATATGATGGCATTTTTGATCTTTAAAACAACAATGTGGAGCCTTTAACTCCCCCTTTTGGCAGTGAGAGTAATTACAAAAAACACTGTTGACGTGCTGACATCAGCTGTAGCCTACTCTGTCGCTACTGACGCTATTGGAACACACAACCCCCATGAAATGACTAATTTAATTTCCAAAATTTGATCCATTCAATCTGATAACATCTGGCAAGTCTAGAACAGTTGCACAATTAAATGATTTTATCACCATTCAAGTTAGCAGAGAGATAAGAGTTTGTGTAAGTCTGTGGTGAGCATGCCTTGCCCATAGAGCATGCTCAGAACGCATTCAACTGGCCAGGGTAAAACCCAACACCAGATTAAGAAATTTGGTATACAGAGAGATTTATGTGGTAGTGATAGGCTTAATCAGTAAACTTGTTTGGTGAGGGCTTAAATGTAACAGATGTTCTTTTGTATGCAATAGCCCCTCACTATAGCTTTAACTCACTGGTGATACATTGATATGTTTGGTTTTACTTTTATGTTATGCTCATTGGTGATGTGAACTATAATAAACCATTATTTCTAAGGCCTAAAAAAGGTTTTGGAAGAGGACATTCAAATCCTGAATAAACACTGACTTCCATGTAGCATTATGTATGTCCATGTGTTTGGAGTTTGGAGTTGGTACTGTACCTATATCACTTGTTTCTCTCTCCTGTCATCCCTTCATCCTCCTCAGTGTATTATCTCATACTGCAGAAATGAGTTTGGAAAATACAGTTAAATCCTGGTGAGGACCTACCACAGTGGAACCCCACTGCTGGAGCCCAGCGAGGGCTGTGGAACAACAATGACCTCAGTGTTGGTCTGGTCCAGGGTGGAGGCCTCGGTTGCTCTCTGGCAAACAGATGCTGCTCTGCACAGCAGGTTCATTTAAGGCCCCTCTCATCTCTAACTGGTGAAGTGTGATGTTGAAATGAGATCTCTTCCTTATTTTTTTTTAATGTCTCTCACGTGCTCTTATATTTGCCTTCTCTTTCCCTGCATCTTTCTTTTTCTTTCAGGACTTTGAATGTTTCTGTTTATTCTTGTTTGTCTGCTGTGAAGAAGAAGAAGACGTAGGAATGTGCAGAATGAATCTCCTGGCCTCTCTCCTTATTCCTACATTTTGGACTCCTATTCCCCGGTGTGCGTCTTAAAAGATAATTAAAGCTGGAGAGCTGGACTCGTTTTCCCAGACAGATGTATTTTTCTCTGCCATGTCTGGAGAGTGTTTTGGATCTAGTCTCTCTTTCTCTCTCTGGCTTCCTCTCTCTCTCTCTCTCTCTCTCTCTCTCTCACTCTTCTTCGTTTCCACTCTTTCTCTCCAGACATGTTTGTGAGCCCAGACGTTGGTCTGAGGGCCCAGATTGGTCACCATGGTGACAAACCTAACAACAGGCATAAACAGAGATGTGAGGAGGTAAATGAAGGAGAAGAGGGAAAGATAGAAGGAGAACAGAGGTGAAAGGACATGTGGAAATGGCCTAGGGGCAACAAAGAGGGGTTGTTAAATAGGTGGCAAAGGAGTTACATAAATTTGATTCAAGTTTGGTGGACTTACATGGCTGCACAAAGAGTTCGCTAAAGATAGAACCTTGGAAGAGAGAAGTATGATATGCATTGCTGCTCCTTAACCAGTGCAGAGGCAAAGTCTGATAAACTCTGCAGAAGTAATGCAGGCTGGCAGAGGGGCTGCAAACAATTTGACACAGAATACGTTAGCTGTGTGTTTGCAACCAAGCCTGAAAGTGTAAATATTTGAAAAGAGATAAATCCAATGTATACTGGTTGCAACAGCTGCAACTGTACCCACTTCTTCTGCACTGTTGACAGCTGTCCACACAGGATTGGATACACACCACCAGCACTAAAGAGCTGTAAATGACCATAGTAGCAATGTGTGCATCATCGCTACCATCAGTAGCGATGATGCAGTATGGCCTTTGGTCACCAGTGGCAGCACAGAGCATACTGATGTTAAGCAACATTCTAGTTGGTAAGCAAGGAAGAAATCTTGCACCATCTTTGATTTTACATGAAGCATCCACTGCTAAGCCTTGCAGCCGATTTCTCCCAGTGCAGCAAAAAATCACTCTACCATTGTAAAAAAAAGATGTCCGTCAAACTGTTGACAGGACACCTCAAACTGCAAACAACGTCAGGTTTGACATTTAAATGATGATTAAAAAAAAAAATTGATCCATGGAGGTTTTATATTTGTAACACTTTCCTCAAACCAAGAAAATGTACTTAAAAATCTGTGATGTCATCACAATGTAAAGTCTAAGGCTTGAGCAGGAACTCACAGGTAGGGGCAGGGGGGGAACACCCTGCGTGTTCAGTGGGCCACACAATGCAGGAGAAAACCTGGAAGCTAGAAACTTTTTGAATAAATGCGCCAGCCTAGCAATTCTTATAGGTCCGAATGGGCACCATTTTTGGTACGGTATCCAGCTCTTATAAAACATGCATGGCAGTGTGTCCAAATTCTATGTTAGTTCTTGAGTTTGTGCTCACATTGGAAAAGTGACTAAGTTAATCTCATTCAAACCAGACTCTATAAGGTCTTACTGATAATATAGTCCATTTTGGGTCTGCTGTTGATGTACACTATTCTCCCACAGCTGGAAATAAATTGAGGACAGTAGTGAAACAGATCCAGGAAATTCTTGGAAAACAAACAAAAAAAGTTTGAAATTCTAGGGAAAACATTTTGATGTATATTTGTTCACAGTCCTTTCCTAAAATGGTAAAGTATGTTGAACTGCTATATCAGTCTGCTATGAAAATTAGTATGTACTGCATAGAAGTTTCTATTGATTTGAACACCTTTGTTGGTCTGAGTAAATTATATATTTTTACGACAGGTTCCCTTGCCTTTTACTTACTTTAACACCTGCTTGGCACAGTTTTTTTCCCCACCTGTGATGTCCCTCAGAGGACTACTACTATCGAGTGAGTTCTGTTTTTTATCAGACTTCCTGTAACATTCCAGGAGATACCAATCCAGGTCCTAGATCAGGACTTCCAGACACCTTATCATGATTTCCGATCATTGTCTGCCATATGTGTAGATCCTCAACTCATACTAGGCCAGTAAAAAGAAGATAATTTAATCATGATGTACATGCCGACATGAAAGTTATGATCTGACTCAGGATACAGTAATCTGCATTGTTGTGATGACATGGAAAAAACAACATGGGTTCATCCTCTACTACTGAGGGAACACAGTCATTACAAAAATGACAGAAAGTCGCTGGATGTCAAAAGATCATTCCAACTTGGGTCTTATTTCTGTAGTGTTTGCCACTATTTCTATCAGTTATGATTACATTGTAGCTCCAAAGTAATTGCTGGGATGTGGGAACACAATAAGCCAGGTTGTAAACAAGCCAACAGTTCAGAAGATAGTCCAAACCACTTTATGATTGAATAAAGTTTCGCAATCTGATTGTAGTGTTTCTAGTCCCATCCAACTTTTTTTCAACGATGATGCTTCACAGATCTGTTCACAGATCTAAACAATTATCATGTTAATATTAAAAGGTAAATGGTACATGGACTGTACTTACATAGCGATTTTCTAGTATTTTTGACCACTCAAAGCACTTTCACATTGACTCATTCACACACATTCAAACACTGATGACAAGAGCTTCCACACAGGGTGCCAACCTGCTCATCAGGAGGAGACATTCACACATACATTGTTGGTGCAGCCATTGGGAGCAATTTAGGGTCAAGTATCTTGCCCAATGACATATCAACATGTGGACTGTAGGAGCAGGGGGCCAAGAGTATTCAGTCTTTATGGCCCTTAGTCTTGAAATTAGGGATTGGAGTCGAGAACCGGTTTCAGTTTAGAACCGGTTCCAAATTGTCCAATCCATATTATCACTAGGGTGGCAAGCACTACAAAAACACATATAAACAAGTTGTGATGAAGAGTTTGCAGCGAACGAAAACATCTCCCTGCCCGCAGACAGCTGAACTTCAGTGCAACTGAAGAGTGAACCGCAATGTCGGCAAGGTCCTGACTTTAATAACGGGCTGTGAGTAGACTGAAGAGGTTCTGGTGGTTTGTGTGCTTGTCTAGAGAGGACACCCAGACACAGCTCTGTGAGGCAGAGGACACATGTGGAGAGCAAGAGGATGACAGGAGGATGACTAAAGCCACAACATATCCTACAGTCTATACAACAGCTGTCTGTTGATTTAAAGGACAAGACGT
Organism: Scomber japonicus; assembly: GCF_027409825.1. Lineage (NCBI taxonomy): Eukaryota > Metazoa > Chordata > Actinopteri > Scombriformes > Scombridae > Scomber > Scomber japonicus. The sequence continues at coordinate 23,884,711 of NC_070587.1, read as the reverse complement.
GAAAAGCTAATGAGACCAAACTATGTGCATATATAGTGTGCATGTGTGTGAGTGAGTGCATGTTTGGTCCTTGACACTGTCAAGTTATTAATCATCTAATCCACCTACAGACACAACACAGTGACCAGTAAAGCAGTAGGTGAGTCTGCCTGTATGTACAGTATGTATGTATGTATGAGTAAGTAAGTAGCACTCCAGCCTCCAGTCGTCTTCCGCTAAGTCTACCAACATACCGAAACCCTGCAGGATTGTTGTAAGTATTTACTGTAAGTACATTTGATCTCTTCCTGCCACTCCGGGACACTTTGTTCTGAGAAAACCCTATTTCAATGATCTCTGGGAAGAGATCATTGCTCCTATGGGGATTATTTTCCTGGACTGAGTGAGTGTATTTGTGTGTGCGTGTGTGTGTGTGTGTGTGCAAGTGTGTATGTGTGTGTATTTGCTTCTGGATTGTGATTGGTAGTCATTAGACGAAGAAACATCTGCTATTGATTTGAAATACCTCCACATTAATACTGTCACATGTGCTATTTTAGAGTGTTTTAGTGTGTACTTGTTTTACTCATATTGTGGGGACATGCAGCCTCCCTTTTGAGGACAAAAAGAAAGTCCCCATAAGATATATCATTTAACTTTAAGGTGAAGACTTAGTTTAATGCAAAGATTAAGGTTATGGTAAGGGTAAAGGTTAGGGTGAGTCATCAGGAAATGAATGTAAGTCAATGTAATTTCTTCTAAAGTGAAACACAACTCTTTGTGTGCTTTCTGTTCTGTCTCAGCAAGGATGATTTTTTGTTTGAAAGCAACGTAATGAGGACATTTCTGCATTGTGAGGACATTTTGGGCTGTCCCCACAACTTCAAAGGGCTGTTTAAGGGTTAAGATTTGGTTTTAAGGTTAAGGTTAGAATTAGGTTAGGGTTAAGCATTGGATTGGGGTAGGCATTTGTTGTGATGGTTGAAGTTAGGGTTAAGGGCTGGGAATGCATTATGTCAGAAAGGGTCCTCACAACTATAGAGGGACAAATACATGTGTGTGAGTACACAGCTACATGTTGTGGGGACTTCTATTAACACAGTCATACGTAGGGTCTCCATAATGTACATTATTAGATTTTAGGGTGAAGACCTAAGGTTGGGGAAAAGCAAGTTGTGGCTATGGTTATACTGTAGGTTAGGGTAAATCTCCACGAAATTAGTGTAGTGTAGTGTAATGTGTAAATGTATGGCCTCTGAAGTGATTGAAACATGACTGTGTGTAGGTGTATATGTGTGTGTGGTGGAAAAAGTGTGAGATCATATACTAGTAGTAAACTGAAAGTAGTAAGTAGAGGTAGCACAATGCCCAATATTATAATACTTAATAAAATAAAAGTACACATGTATTATGAACAAAATGTACGTATCGAGTAACTACTCAAACTATACCAGAAGAACATTATTACTGATGCTTAATTTTAATTTATTTTAATATTGAAGTCAGTCAAAGAGAGCAAATTCTGGGTTGTGATATGTTAAGAAATACATCATATTTGTGATCTCATAATGAAAGTGATTGAATAATAAGTAAAACTGAAACATAACCGGTTGTTGACTAAATGGAGTGGAGTAGAAAGTGCAATATTTCACAATACTCAAGTAAAGTTCAAATACCTGAAAATTGTATCTAAATACAGTACTTAGGTAAACATGGTTACTTTCCACCCTCTGTATATGTATTACAGTAAGAGGTTAGAAGCTGTTGAATTGTGCATTAGCAAATAGTGTTTGTACATTTATTTCTTATGTTTGTATGAATGGAATTCCTCATAAAGAACAAAACAAGCTTTTTGTTAGTACATTTTAAAGTGATCCATGTGACTGCTGTGAAAATGGCTCATACATAGGAGCATTCTCTGTTTCCTAAGAGGTTTAGCAGTGATCTTCTGCCCACTCCTGGCTTTGCTACAGTTTGCAACGGTCATTATGATTTGATTTCCCCAGTGGTCTCTTGTCAGTTAAAAATAAACATGGGTCGTTTGAGTGTTAGAACAAACGATGAGGACTGTCTCCCACACTCAGATGGGAACGTTAATCTCAACTCTACTATGTCTCAAGGATATGTTTAGCCTAGCTTAGCGAATACTAAAACCGTGGTGAAACCTTCTTGTTGAAGCAAAAGTGAAAAAGCACTGTTTCGAACAACTCCAACGCTGTCTTATTCACGGGTTGTGTCTTTGTTTGCCAGGAAATGAGTCACCAATACCTTCAAGAGTCAGCTGGGTTTAATTCATGGATTTATCACAGTTCTCAAACATGGCAACCACAGGATAAAGTCCAGATCCTGACTCACTGACAGCATTAAAGTTGGACTAATCATATTTTATATCAACAACAGATCAAAAGACTACGTGTAATGTAAAAGGGGACGCTCGTACTGACAAACACACAAAGAATTTATTACCGACTTCGCATTTACCCTCAAGTCTACAGAGCTCATTGTTTGGTTTTTTTCTGGCCTGCAACTTTACTGTTTTGGTTCAGTCTCATTGCTCATTGCATCAGCAGGCAGCTGTTTTGAGTAAAAAATGCTCTGAAAATAAACTCAATGTTCTCTAGCTGCTCAGCACCAAATAGCAGGTAGATGAAATTTGTGACTAGCTGGTTACATTTTCTCAGTAGTTGGTGGAAACCAAAGCAGAGCTAAAAGAAGAATGAAAATAGGAATTATATTCATCAGGTTGCCAGAAACATGACTTCAAATGAATGCTGATGTTGCTTTGTGTCTGGAGGATGTCTGTAAACAGGCAACTGTTTGCTAACATGTTCCCAACATTAACTTTATAAGGTGCTAAGGTCATTGTTGTTTGTTGCGCTGCCTCCAAGTGGCCATAAAGTTTGGTCACCACGCCTAAAAAATGAAGTAGCCATATGTCTCATAAGACAATGTCTCGTTTTTTGATTTCTCGCGTTAAATACGCACAATTTAACATATATGGATATATTAAATATTGGTATTATTCATTTAGTTAGTGCAATATAACATAAACAATGTAATTACATGGTTCAACAGTGTCAGAACATACACACATTAACACAGAACAGTAAGGACATTAAACAGTGCGGTTACACTTAAAGTGTGGGAGGCTGAGTTATAAAGCTGTGGCAATGTTTGGAGGGTGTCATGTTTGTTGGGTTAAGTATGTTTGGAGGTGGGAGGACCACAAAGTTCAGATAAAGAACCGAGCAGGAGAGAGAGAGAGAAGCAGAGAGAGAGGGAGAGAGAGGGAGAGAGAGAGAGAGAGAGAGAGAGAGAGAGAGAGAGAGAGAGAGAGAGAGAGAGAGAGAGAGAGAGAGAGAGAGAGAGTGAGAGAGAGAGAGAGAGAGAGAGAGAGAGAGAGAGGTAAAGAAATGAACAATAGAAATAGAAAACAACACATTGTGGTTTAATATGCAGCCAGCCTACAGTTAGATGAGGTATTTACTGGCCATTAATAGTGGACACATGCACCTGTCCAGCAAAGCAAGGAAACTCTTTTCCTCATCTGTTATCTGTTGCTAACAGGCAACTAACAAGATACATCAGTAAGATACTTGGAGCTGTGTTTCTCCTCTTTTTGTAGAAGCTAGTTGCCTGCCATCACGTTCTGATTCTGTGCCAAATCTAATGTATCCCACAGCAGATACCTTCAATCCAAATCCTGGTAAAACAGTAATTCCGCTAAAACATCAATGTTGAGCATTACTAGGATTAATAACTGTAATGTAATGACTGAAATTCTAATTGTAACCACATTACAAAGTCATGTTTTTCTGTACAATACAGCATGTAAGATAGCTTTAAGGTGGCGATAGCATTCTTCTATTGCTTGTAATCTTTGTGCTGCTAGACACAACATGCCCAAAACCTCTGTATCTCTGTTTGAGATAAAGATGTCTGATTCATTCTGTGTAATGAGCGTCTACTAATATGAAACAGAGGGGAAGCTTGTCTTAGATCTGTTTCACATTTGTTGACAGTGTTAGCCTTTTAGCTAACACTTCTTTGCCATGTTGTGGTGATGGTGTTGTAGATGCTTTTCCAGCCTTACAAGAATAAAGCTATGGGGGGAACACTGAAATTTGTACAAAACATCTGCTGTTATTGACTTCAATCTAAAATTAGCAGCATGTTGAGTACATCATATTGCGTAAGAGGCACGCCTAATTTCTCAAATGTATGAATAATATTGGTATAATATTAAACTGCATTGTCCCTTTTCCAACTTTTTAACAATGACATGCAATACCAAGTCCCACCCACTCCACCCAAGATCGATGGGAAAATGTCCAAATCATCACCACATCCATGCCTAGATGCCCCTGCCCAATCCCAATATGATGACGATTAGTCCCCTGCTTTCTTATTAAATTATTAGGATCCACCCATAACTGTTTAATCATCCCAAAATCCTGAACACCCTGGACACCCAGTCACATAAGCAACATCATTTAGTCCCAGAGCAGGCGTAATCATTAAATCACTGCTTGATCATGACATATAGAGTCAATGTGTACATTTCAATGTTTTTCACTGCCTTTACTACTACAGCAGCAATGTTTTTCATCTTAACTTGTCTCCTATTCTCTTTATTTTTCAGCATTCTTCTTGAGTGAATATGTGCTGGTGTGGGTCTGTTTGTGACAGAGCACAGGATCTGTGTTGCAAAATAGTGACTAAGTGTTGCCATGCAAAGAAAACTGGAATGCATTAGCATGCAACAAGTCAGCCTCAACATGGAATGAATCTGGGTTATTTTAGATTCAGCTTGATAGAGAATGTATACCTCATGTACTGTAGAAATCATACAGAAAGTATAGCGACAGAAAGGCAAGAGCGCACTGTATGTTATCTAATGTGATGGCTGGTTAAACCCCACTCTTAGAAACACATGTTTTGTACAAGAGGGAGGAAACCTTGTCTACACAGAAAGCATCCAGTGTCTGTGCCAACAGAAACTCGCCACAACAGCAGTCCTCAGAGGAGCTGCTGCCAAACATTCAATTTGCTTTTGGTTAGAGGAAGAGAGAACATGAGGAGTGTGTATCCATTATACCCATTTCTCTCTGTCTTTTTTCTGTTAAAGCAATCTTTTTTTTAATAAGATCTCACATATGAAAGCCATGCATGTTACTCATCGTTTGAGTCTGCATGTGGTCCTTTGGTCTGCACAGGAGATGTGAGGCAATTGCTATTTTGGGTTTGTAGATGTCTGGAAACCAAAAGTTGACATTGTTGCCTCACAGCCAGGAGTTGTGGGTGTGAATCTACCGGATAGCTGGTGCCTTCAAGTTTACATGGCCTCCTTCTTGTGCTCTGGCTTTCCAAAGAGTTAGTTTAAAAGAAAACTCTAACTTGTATACATTGTTAATGGCTGTCTTTATGTGTTTATAGCTTTCTGTGATAGACTGCAAACCTGGTTGTTTAAGTCAGTTTATGGCAGAGTAATGCTCAGCTAAACCAACCAGGCTGACACTATTTAAACAAACAAAGACTGTACCTATTAATACATTTAGGTTAAGTTTTGTTGTGTTGGACTGATATTCACAGAAATTAAGTTAACTAGACTATGTACAACTACTGTATACGTTCCAACAAAAATCTGTTAAATGGTCACACAGATTTTACTGATCTTTTTCTACGTTGTACAACCCATTCCTAGAAAAAAGTCTCCATTTGGACAAAAGACACAATCATTTGTATTATGCCACCACGTTAAAGGCTTGACAGACACCTCAAAATCCCATTATTAATAGAAGTGAGAAAAGTTCTACATTGAATTCTGGTGTCTTTGAGAAGTGAAGAGGAAAGAAGAGGAGTGAAAAGAAGAGAAGAAAGGAGAAGAGAAGTTATGTTAATCCAGTCTGGTCTTACTCCACTGACAATCCCTTATGTGATTGCAGTCAGCTGATGGTTATGTACACAGGGCTAATTGAGCTTTGGTTTGTCTTTTCTGGTTAAAGCGAGTGTTTGATCTCCACTAAGCCTTTGACCACTGCCACGGCTCGCTGCCAGAGGAGGAGATGGAGGCTTCTGGTCAGCAGTAGCAAAGGGATTGATTGTACTGTGTGGTACAGTTTGTTATACTTATAAGGTAAGGCAAGTTTATTTTCCTAGCACCTCTAAAAGAGAAACCTGTTAGAACAACATTTGAAAACACAGTGGGGAATTCATTAGAACAAAATAAAAATAGACATGAGGTAAAGGTTCAGTACTGTGTTATTGGGTTGGCCCTAGATTTATTCAAGAAAATTAAGTGAGAAAATTAATCAAAATCACAGAAGAACACGAGAGATTAAAGTTCAGCATGTAGATCCATCCACATACTTTTATGTGCTTTGGTTCTGCAGCTGGTTTTAATGGTTTAAGCTGTGCTACCTTGGTTCCAAGTAAGGTGGATCTTAATATTCTGCACATTTCCAGATCTTTCGATATATTCTGGGGCTCTACTGGAATGTCGTTGCATGATTTACAGTTTAAAAACTGCCTCCTGCTTGCCTTTTATGTAGCCCCTCAGTTCAGTCTCTGTCTGAAACAGACCGTTTTAGCTCCTGTCTCTTTAAGGCCCCCTCCCTATGAGGCCAGTCTTTTCTGATTGGCCAGCCATAGGAAAGAGTAAAGAGTAGTTGTAGGATTTAAATTATTTTTCTTGTTCTTATTAATTAAAAATTCAAAGTTCTCAAATACATTTGTACATGTTTGAGATAGAATCAGATCCAAAATATGAGGATGGACAATGTAAACAACACATAGAAAACACCTTAGCAACAACCTTAGCATTAAAGGCGATTATTGGGCATACACAAACAATGTGATGTCATTACGAGGAGGAAGCAGAGGTAACTTTTAAAATGAAGTGTTCAGGGTGGGCTGGGGCTTGTAACTTACAGGGAGCATTTTACATATGTGCTCCTCAACTTATGGAACTTTGACCATGTTTAACATTGATATCCAACATCATAACAGTATAAAAATAACAAAAAGCATATGTACCATATGCATGGTTGCATGCTTCCAAATTTGATGCAAAGGTTTGTGAAGGTCTCTTTTCTTTTTACAACATGACAGTGCTGCCTTGCACAAACCTCGGCCCATAAAGACATAAAGAAATGGTTTTCCTAGCTCGGTGTGGAAGAACTGACCTCAACCCCATCCAACAGCTTTGGGATGGAGTGGGCTGACGGCTGGGATCCAGCTAGTCCTTATCATCCAACATCAGTGTCCAACTTGATACACGCTCTTGTGTCTGAATGGGAGAAAATCCCTGCAGCCAGTTTCCAACATCTGGTGGAAAGCCTGAAACCAGAAGAGTGGAGGCTGTTATAGCAGCAGATTAATGCTCATGCATCCAAATGGCCTTTTCACTATCACATTTTGTATTGGTGGAATGATTATATATCCATATACCTTTGATCATATAGTGTATATTTTGCTGTAGATGTATTCACGTTCATCAGTGACACACTGTCAGAGCAAACAGTACAGCTTATACAAGATAAACGTATTCTCCCTCTTTGGTTGAGACTGTGATTCACGAGTGTGTTTATGCAGTATTATGACTGTGTTTATGTTTATGAAGTGTGTGTTCATACAGTCTAGACTGCAGCCTAGAAAACACAATAACTGCAAGCAATAAATGATACTGGGGTCACTTTCTGTAAGTCTCCCCCCCCATCGTCAGTCTGTTGAATTATGGCCACGTGTGCTCGTTCTTGAACTCTCTTTGTCTCCCTCTCATACACACTAACACTCACATGGAGATAAAGCAGTGACTGCATTCACAGACAATTCGTAACATATGACGAAACCATTAAGCACTTGACCAAAAAGCGACATTAAACTAACCCAGAATAGATATGCATGAACATGGATCGCACAAAGGATGGGGAGAAGAGGAAGGACTGATTAGAAGAAGGTCTAGATGCAAGTGAAAACATGGTGTATTGTGAAGCCACATAAATGTACAGCAAGGTATGGGATAGGAGGGAAAACGAAATATATCAGTATACTGTGCTTGGTCGTCATTGCATGCTGCATGGCTCCCACAGCCAAGCAGAGAATATAAGGACAAGCGAACATGAAACAGTAAAACATGGAAGGACACTACACAGTGACTTCAACTGCATAAAATTTCTTTATGAGTGCGTGGAGATCAAATATCGCCCATTTCCTCCATTGGTATTTTGAAAGAAATCCACCCTAACCGATCGCTACAGTCAACATCCCTGCTTCTCCATGGACTTTCCAGCCCGCTGGGTTTCATTAGGAAGAGATGACCCACCCAAAACAAATACTACCCACAACCACTAGTACCAGCACTGGTCAGCAAGAGAAATAAATCCTCTCTTTCCTGTTGGGAGGGCCCTTCCGTAAGAGCAATCTGGCAGGTCGAGAGTAGAGAGAATGCGTGAGACGAATGAAACATGATGATGATATAACAGATGAAATTATATATTCACTTCCCTCCCTGCTCTCCTCTCTCTGGGTTTTGTCTCTTGCTTCCCATGCGGGCTTCATTCTGTGGTTTCCAACCACGAAACCTCTGTCACTTTCCCATGTTGAATGATTCCAAGTACTTCCTCACTGCTTCCTCTTCCTTTGTCCTTCTTCCATCCCTCTTTTTTCTTTTTGTTACACAACAAAAAGCCTACATGGAAAACACTTTCACTTTTGGGATCCATTTGCACCTTTTCCAAAAACAATCTTTAATATTGAGTCATTACCAATACATGTAAGGTTGATCATGTCTGTTTCTTTGCATGAACTCACTACAGGTCTATGATAGAAGGACTTGGATGATAAAAGGTCACATCTACGTTTTGCTATTTGCAAGAATAGTCTGCTCATTTATTTTTTCTAAAGCTATGATATTCTTGTGGTCGAAGTATCAAAGGCAGAGCTGGGTTCAGACGGGTGAACAACACAACCATCTACAGGAAACAGCTCTTTCATGTGAATTCAGCATTTACATATGTTTTTTGGGGTAGTCAACACATAAAAAAGGGGCATCCCCAAAAAGCTAAATCCTTTTTTGTTAAAGTTTAAAACAAAACAGTGTGATAGTCTTTCTACTCACAGGTTATGCAGAGTGGTTGAAAGTGATACCGAAAGCTGGCTGAGTGGTAAGATCTTCAGGAACTATGTACGGGAAAAAGCATTGATGAGAAATTGGCTTTTGAAGTACCTGTATTTTTATGCTGATGATATACTCATGATATAGACATAAGAAGGAATCTTGTAGCCCTGTAACCCTAAATATATGTCCATCTGTCTCACTGGCTATATTAACATGCACACTAATATTCCACTGTTATTTAAAATATGACAATATTCTGAATTTGATACAGGTCATGTAAACAGCATATTCCCTTCCATATTCTGAACAAGACCCTATTCCAAATGTAGCATCTGTATAACATAAAACAAGAGGTCAGAATATATATACAAATTAAGGTGGCAAAGCTCAAGGATACCATTCACATATAGAAATGAGAGATGCTGAGAGAGGAGGAAACAGTTAATCGCAAACAACACAAGAGTTATGAGCAAAGACTGCACAAACAGTGGCTGAGTCTAATGAGGAGAGAAAGCTATATCAGAGATGTCTTGATAAAGCAACAACAGCAACAGGAACAAACCCACCAACATCCTGGGTAAAGGAAGTGGAGGAAGATGATGAGATAAGAGGAGCAGGGTGAAAAAAAGATAAGCGATGGTCCAGTGCAGAGGAACCTTGATACACAATATGATACCCATGGTTGGATCTACCATACGGGCAATCTTGGCAAGTGCCAAGGGGCCCTTGAACAGAGAGGGCCCTCAGTGATAGTAGAGAAAAAAAAGTGTGTGCTTTTTTTTTTTTTTTTTTTTTAAATATGTCAGGCTCCACAGAAATACAACACATTATTTGACCCATTCTCTTGATGATGATAATTATGGTAACTGTCAGAAACCTAGTATTTCCAAAACTAAATATGGAGTTACAAGTTTTCCACCCAACAGCAGCGTTATCCAATCAGAATAAAGTTGTTTGGGGGATTTATTTAAATATGTTTCGGACAATACGTTAAAGGATAATAACTGTTTTTTTAAAACCTGGACCTTATTTCTAGCATTAAATACGATCATTTACTCACCCAGACAACTTTGGTGTGGTAATTTGGAGTCGTTCGGACGAAATTAGCTCCAGTGTTGGTATAATGCAAGTAAACAGGGCACCGAAATGGGGCACCGAAGCGCAGCCTCTATATAATGCATTATCTGCCGCAAAACTAGTTAATTTCACCAATGTTACTCAATCAAAAGTTGCCCATTTGGTCCTGCAGGCTTTGGCTGGGTCTTCAAGTTCACTTTCGGGACACGAAAAAAAGGTGACACTTGGTAGGGGGCGGGGTTTCAGCGAACTCGGCGGGCACTCCCACAGTGTTTGGTAGCAAAGAGACTGAGTTTTACGCAACTTTGAAGCATATTTTCATATATTTGGCAATTTCTTAATCATTCAAATTTGGCAGGGTGGTTAACAATACACTTTTCTGTGGTATGTCAAACTCAGAACACATATTTATTCTTACTTTACACAGACTTTAAAGTATTGAGTACCAATACCCAGCCCTAGTGGGGCCCCTCTGGGAATAATGCAGCCTTGATGATGCCCATGTATTGATTTGGACAACAGCCAGAAGGTTGGAGTGTTGTATCATGTAGTATATATAACTCATTGAAAGTTAAGGTGAATTTCAGCTGTAAAAGACTCAACAGAGCCCAGTGCCAATGCAGGAGGTAGTGTTCTTGATGAGGAAAGTAAGGGTGTGGAGGTCATGGTTGTGGATAGGCGTGTAACGCTTCTGACTTTTATGCAGGATGTCTGTCACACACATGCAATTATTGTTGTTTTTTTGTGGTATTTTGCACCTTTATGGGAGTGCAGACAGTAGATAGATGGGGAATGACATGCAACAAAAATTCCCAGCCGGACATGAACCAAGGATGATGCGGTTCAGGGTTGGTGCTTAACCTCTATGCCACCAGATGTTGCTTTTTCTTTGTTTTTAAAAAAAAAATGCTATCTTTTACCATACCACAGTTGCTTCGTGCAGATTTTTGCAGCATGAAAGGATTTCAAAATATGTTGGTGTTGAACACAATCCAGGGTTTTTCAGAAACATCAGCGTTCTTGCCTTTGTGGGATTTGTTGACAGTAAGAAACATTTAAAGTAACTCCAGCTTTTCCTTTGGCATGTGGTTTGTTTGGTGAATGGTGTGTGGTGTGTTTTCTGTCTGCTGTGAAAAAAAGAAGAGGAAAGCAAGAACTTTTCATTCAAGTAAACTCGATACGAACTTCACACTAAAATGTACATACAGCAACAAATACATGCACAGAGGACTTTAACAAATGATATTAAGAAGCAAAATTCATAGAAGAAAAAACTGTTCCACTTTACAATAAGTCTACCCCTATAAAGGATTTATAAATGGTTGTAAGTGCATTATTAATTAGATTAACACTTCATAAGTCATTAAATAACACTTGTAAATTAGTTATATAGTTACTATTTGGCAAAATGAAGGTCGGCTATATTACTACATATGGGTTAAACAGGCTATCAGATCTTACTTTTTTGTCAGCAGATTCTTTCCCCATCTATCTTCATGTTTTTTGCAAGCTCATTATGAGCAGTCATTTATTAGTAATATATATTTTTAGAACTGCTAAAAGTTACTTATTGTAAAGTGTAAAACACATCACCATTTTGTTTATAACTCATAGATAAATACTCATAATTGGATGCTAAGAAACATGAAGAGAATCCGCTCAAAAACAATGGAAACCAAGAATGCTGCCTGACGGACAAGACAAACCTAAGAATCCAAATCTGAGATTTAGTAATACAGAGAAATATGGGATCACTATTTGGCAAGCCAGTTATCTGTTTTCGGCGATGAGTTATAACAGCTTATTAATGATTTACAAAGAGTTCACAACCTAATAAACAAGACAATTATAAACCCTTTATAAATGCTTTATAAGGGTAGACTTATTGTGAAGTGGTCCCGAAAAAACACACTCCACCAATTCAGTCCAGAATACCTCAACAACTACTGGATGGATTGCAATAAAATGTGGTACAGACATTAAAGTGAATTCAGACATTTTCTTCTAAACACATTAAATAGGTCATAAATGTATTTCTAAAAAAGGTGTAAAAAGCATTTCAACCATTTAGATTTGAATTGTGGAGCTAGGCTTCACAAACTGTGTTTCAAGATTTCTGTGTTCAGGATTTAGTGGGTGGGTCTGAAAATTAGCATAAACCTGCCACTGCAGGTTTATACATTCAACGCACACTACTACTGCTACTACTACAGTCTACAGTTAGCCAGTTAGCTGAGTTAGCTGCCGAGTTAGCCACCGAGCTAGCAGGTGAGTTAGCAGCAGAAAGTTCTCAGACTGGTAGAGGTGGTGACTTTGATTGACAGGTGACACTTGGTCTTGGAACTCAACGGGCACTCCCACAGCGTTTGGTAGCAGAGAAAGAGGCTGAGTTTTACACAACTTTGAAGCCTAATTTCATATATTTGGCAATTTTGTAATCATTCAAATTTGGCAGGGTGGTTAACAACTAGGGTTGGTCCGCCCCCCCCCCCCCCCCCCCCCCCTCTGGCCCCCCCTTCAGGGCCCTCAGGCAATCGTACCGTGCCCAAGCACGTTTGTCCCCTAAAGTCCGGATTATTTGGCTAGTGTGATTGCAAGTGTACCCTGCTTGAGGGAAAAGAAGCCAATTTTCCAGGGAATCCCGGGAAATCGACGATTTTTTAAAAGGCAACACTAGCTGAGCCCTGGTCATTTCAAGCAACACTAAATGCAACGAGGAGACATTATACATATGGGTTCCCAATCCGACCATTTTTTCTGTATTATTTTATCATTATTAAGGCAAAATAACTCAATGTATATCCATGGACATTATAATGAATAGACTATAGGCTTAATATTAGTTTGCATCCAACGTGCTGCGTGGACTTCATTACATCTGCTGCACGCTGCTACCACAATTATGAAATGCTTCATAGTTTCTACAGTCTGTGACTGTGACCCTCATAAAAGTAATATTTTACAAATCTGCATTATATAAAATAAAGAAATTTGTTAAAGTAAGTCATTTGGCGACTTCTAAGTCATTAAAACTAAGTCTTACTTTTACTGGAGTAATCTACCTCGTTCGCACCTGTCATTGTACATCTGGTATTGGAAAACTTTGAATTAAAACTTACCTACGGTTCTCTCCTATGGACGAGTTGGACAACAACGTGTATCAAAAATGAAGCAGCGCCCCCCCGCTCCGGCCGATGCCATCGACCATCACGATGTTTTGCTTTCAACATCGTCGATCGGCCATTTCCTGGACATCGCCCAACCCCATTAACAACACACTTTTCTGTGGTATGTGAAACTCAGAACACATATTTATTCTTACTTTACACAGACTTTAAGTTTCATCTAGTACCATCATCAGGTGAAGACTATCATTTGTAAACATCATGAGCCTCAGCTGTAATTTGCGTTGTTAGCATGCTAGTATGCAAAAATTAGCTGGTAAACGTGGTAAATTATACACCCTCTTAGCCTTAGCATGTTAGCATATGAACATGTTAACATGCTGATAATAGCATTTAGCTCAAACACCATGTTTCTATAAGTACAGCCTCAAAGTCTTTTAATACCCATGCAACTCTGAGATGAAAGTGGACTCAATCAAGAGAGAAACATGAAGAAATCTTTGATCCATAATCCGAAACGATGGTCAGAGATCACACTGAGATGTGTTGACCGTTGGAAGAAGGACAACTCTGGCAGTTTCACAAATTTACAAGTGGAACAAAGCAAACAATCTGGCAAAGGAAAAAAAAACAGCATTTTCAAACTAAGATTGGCACAGATGAGTGATGCAAGCTCGCGACATGCCTCTACTCTTACTTCTTCTTTATTTACATTGTAGTGCTTTGACTCATTGCACAATCTGACGTGCCTTAAATGGATATTGTGCAAGCTTGGATTATAATCAAGATATTACTTGGAGCAGTTTGACTTGCAATAAACTTGGATGGCTGTACACGATATGGACATGTTCCTATCAATGTGGTGTTGCTAAATTTCCCTTTCCAACATTTTTAGTGATCTCAAACAATCTCGCCACTCTGACTCCACATAATGTTATCAGTGAGATCTGCCAGGTTTGTGTGTTTTCTGGGTTGTTATGATAAACAGTGAAAAAATGTGATGTGGAGGATATTCAGTTTGATTACCTTAAAGCTGTATTACACATTGTTAACTAGTTGCAGCCCAGTAGCAGTAGTGTTGGTGATGAATGGTGTTGAATCTGAAGCTATTAGTATTGATTACTGAGTTTAAAGATTTCAAACATGACATAATTTAAATTGTCTTCACTGGACAAAGCTAACATAATTTGGTACTTTATTTAAATATAGTGAACTCATTTGTGCTTTTAAGTGATGGAATTTCATGTTCTCACTCTTATTAGATGGATGATTGCTGTTTCACTGAGCATGACGTGTTTTTCATTTCTTTTATAGTCCTAATATTTATTTGTATTTTTTATTTTTTAATGCTACCGCCATTTTAAACTGTATTATTTTAGATTATCTGTATAGACTGTTTTTATTTTTATTTAATTGCATGTCCATTCAGGTTTCTCTTGAGAAATGAGATTCTAGCTCAATGGGATTACCTGATTAAATAAAGGTTCATAAAAAATAAAATAAAATAAATGTGTAATGAAACAGCTTTATTACTGGTGGTAAAATTTCCTCCTAAAAGCAAATGAAGACATCTGATCCTTTTTTAAAGAAGAACCAGGGAAAGAGTCAGGAACTGTTAAGTTTAGTTGACAAGAATGTTCAGTAATAAATCCAAACAGTCATCTTTGAAATTAGAGAAATATTTACTATGTATGTATGCAATCTCTTGTCTTTTAGTGGAACAGGAGCAGTATTATTATTATTATTGTTATTACATATGGGTCACGCAGACATGAACATTATTTATAAGCTAAATTAGCCACGGTGTGTCCAGCTCATCTATCTATGACTGTCCGGCATCATTTTATTCTGAAAATCCTATCAGCAGCAGTCGGAGCAGCAAAAACACACACAGACAGGTGAGCTGCAGCTTCTCATGTGAAGTCATCGTTGAATGTAAAATAATAAAAGTAGAAGCTTTGGAGATTATTTAAAAGATGGTGTTGATGAGCATCACTGTCTCTTTGTCATCAAACTCCTGAGTCATGTCCCATATCCACAAACTGATAGAAGGACAGAATGTCAAATGAGGGTTGAAAAGCTTACAGCAGATGGTTTAAAACAGGGCTGTAGTATGAAAATGACTGAAAGTAATTCCAACTTTTCATTAAAACACCACTGCTCTCACTCCAGCTCGAGATAACTGACCTGCAATGATATTCAGATATGAAGGACAGATTAGCCTTGTTGGGCATGGACACATTGTATCAGTATCTGTTACCAGGGTAACCCCAAATTGACAAACGTGGCTGCAAATATTCTGTGCATGATTGATCTATTGTGTGCTTTTTCTATGATGAGCATCAATAAAACCAAACTGTGTTCCAGGTTTGACACAAAGTCAGGTTTGACTGCTAATAATGTTGCACCTGTGAAGGCTCAGACTGTTCAAATTACATTCATCATATATCAATTTGACATATTCATTGTAGTGTCAGATTTATATCAAAATAAAATCACGAAGTCTGGTTTCAGGCAAGTCAGAGAGTACATATTTAATAAAGTCAACATTTTTGCTGAATCAGCATTGTTCTGTGTGCGCAGGTGTGAATATTAAAGAGCAGTCTGCCAAAAAAAAAAACCCCACACCCACGCCCTTGTTGTCCGTGTTTTTTAGGTCTTCTTAAAGATGTTAGAGTACCTCACAGCTGTGAAGTCAAAGCCATCACATCACATTTAATCAGGAAGTTGTAGTCACACAATAACTATTTTGTCACATGGACTCTTTTTATAAACAACTCATGTCTGTTTCAGGCTTCCCTCTAAACCTAAACCAGCTCATGTGTCTTGGCAACAGGCTGTGTGTTTCTTTGCTGCTCTGAAAGAAAGAAAGCTGAGCTGTCTGCTTAAATGATCTATGACAGTGTGTAGCATCATTCCTCTCATCTACTATACCAAATCAGTTTAGAAAACACAAACCAAAAGGTGAGCATAATCTAAAGGAAATCTCAAAACAATTCAATTATACCAAATTGAAGGCAGCGTGAGAACTCTCTCCTCCTCCCTTCTCCTCTCTCATCTCCTGCTTTTTCTCTCTCCTCCCCCTCTCATGGGTTTTTGTTCTGGCTGCAGCAGCAACACAACTGCAGAGGTCAGGAAGTAGATTAACAGCGGCAGTGGGGAAATCATAGGGCGGCACCGCTCACAGATCATGTTCTGCTGATTGATGAGTCTCTGCCTCCCTGCAGCTCCACCAGTCTCTTTCAATTGTAGAAAACTAGTGCGACATGCAGCGTGCACATATTCCTTCCACATACGTACAATATGTAACTATAGAAGCTTTTACATGTGTCTTTCTTCTTATTCTTTAACATTAGCTTTCTTTTCTTTTACTACCTTTCTTAATCTGTCTTTCTTCAGATATGCACTTACATATCTGGATTTCTTTTCCTGTAGTATTTCTTTCAGATCAAAATATCTCTTGATTTTCACTTTAAACCAGGATGATGAGTGTTTGAGCAGATGTATATGTGTGTGTGTGTGTGTGTGTGTGTGTGTGTGTGTGTGTGTGTGTGTGTGTGTGTGTGTGATGGTTTTGCCAGCTGCTCCTGTTCTGCCAGCTTGAGCAATGAGAGGAAGCATTTTACATGTGGTATGGTTGTACTTCCATAACCTGACTCATGCTGTACGTCTGCAACTGAATGCAGCGATTGTAGCTGTGACATAAAGAATAAAATGTAACCCCCCCCCCCCCCTCCCCAAAAACATGATGACACATCCATGGTTAAACTCTAAACTGCTTGTAATTCTTCTTTTATGCTTTTATTCTTTGAGCTTGAATCTTCAAAGTCTGAATTTGACATTGAATGTATAAATCATTGATTGTACAGGATGGTTGACAAGCACGGCTCTCTTTTAAGATAAATGCTAAAAGCAGAAACCCAACGTCCTACTTTTAAAGTGATATTATGTCAATTTTGAAAAGAGAAATGTCACAGTCTACATAGAAAAAGTTGAATCCATGAGCGATAAAATGAGCCCTTGTTAAGGTTGCTACTATTACTACTCATAATAATAATAAATAATAATAATAATAATAATAATAATAATAATAATAATAATAATAATAATAATAAATAAATAAAATCAGTTAAAGTTAAACAAAAACTATTACAATAGATTAAAAAGACAAAGTAAAAGAGGGATAATAATAATACAATAATATTAATAATAATAATAATAATAATGATGCTTCCCTATATAAAAATATTTTCTAAAATATGTAAAATATTAAATTAAAAATGCTAAAATATTATTTAAGTATTTACAATAAAAATGCACTAAAATAAGTCAATAAAATAAAGTCTATTACAAATCCAGGCTGAAGAGGCAGATATTAATTTTAAGTTGTTATTTGCATGTTTGTTTAGCTGTTACTTTAGCTGTAGCTTCCCATCCCTGTGTGTGTATGTGTGTGTGTGTGTGTGTGTGTGTGTGTGTGTGTGTGTGTGTGTGTAATCTCAGAACTCAGCAGGAACTTAAAACCTTTTCCATTACTTATTCTCCAGTTTTTCGCCTCTATCACTTTATCTCTGTACATTTTAGAGGAGGCTCATAACGCTCCATTACAATCACCCTGGATGCAGAATCACCTCAGTTTGTGCCCACTTGCATCGTTCCTTTTTATTTGCATGTAATCACAATGCATCAAGAAAACACTGGGAGATGAAGGGTAATTCACTGTATATAAGCCATTTTCATAGCAGATGTTATCCAGGTTTCCATCCATTTGTAGAGAAAATTTTAGCCACATTTCCAATTTAATGCATGTGAATATTTGGAAGTGGTTCATTAAGAACAGCTGGTGCAGCTAATTTTCCAGTCGGGTGGGCCATTAAACCATTGCTGAATAAGAGGGGGGCAACAAGATGATGGAATTAAAAGAGCGCCAGTGGAATGTGTATTTATGTTGGCTTCATGGAATAAGTGTTACAGTGTTCTCCTCAGTGGAAGCTTCAGAGGAAGTTTAAGTCCCACGTTCCATGTACCATTCACAAAAAACTCTGATTCCATTTAACTGTGTCACATTTTCTTCTGACACTCAAACCTTTCCATCACAGCCAGCCATGAACCCCTTTTTGCAATATTTTCTTTTTTTCTTTAGCATTTTGTCTTTCCATGTAACACTAGGCAGGAAAAGCAGACATAACATTGATAACATTAAAGGTTAAAGTTCATACTTTCTGAGTCATCATCAGTGGAGTCCCATAGATGAGACACTTTTACTACGCTGTAAGTTATAGGCCTCTTAAAGGTAGGTAAATTACTTTTTCAATGGATTCAACATTTTTCCATGTATATGATAGATGAAGACTTGTTGACACGTGACAGCAGCAAAAGCACAGGTGTAAATAATCTAATCAGTTTCAGAATCCTTGTTTTATGCATGCTCCTGTGCTATACCCACTATGACTACTTAAAACGTCAGGTATATTGATATTGACTGTTTATGATGCTACAATTACAAACTAACAGATAATAGTACTCAGGGGAAACAGAGACATCATTTGATTGATGATGATTGACAACTTAAAGGTGCAATGTGTAAGACTTGGCCTCCTGATCCAAGCAAACTTTCCAAATAGGCATTACTTGGATAAGTTGACAGCATAGTGGGAATCTAAATAGTTACTTTCTATTAAATAGTATTAAAACTGAACTAAATTAATTATAGTGACTTATTGACATACAGTCCAATATTATGAGACAGAACATGCCGAGCTAGCTGGTTAGCATGCTAATTTAAATAGATATGTCCGCAACACAATACATAGACGTCTTTGACATAACAAAAAAAGGGTTCTTTCTTCATGTTCTGTTGATAATCTTGGTTCATATGTTTTAAAGTAAAAAATTCTGGGCAAATCTTACACATTGCACCTTTAACATTCACACACTTTGATATCTGGGTTGAACTAGTAACTAAGAGTCTGACTACACAGAGACTTCTCTACTAACTTTAGAAGCTTCTGGTGCTCCAACACAAGGAGCAAAGATAGAAAACATACTGATTAGTTTAATACTCACTTCAACCAACGCACTTATTAATAGATTTAGCACATTTCCGATTCAATTTTATGACAACGTTAGTAAGATGTCCTGTTTCCTTCTTCTGTTGGAGGGTAGTGTTGATGTGTATTGGTGAGGACCTATGGGACGGTTGTGGGGATTTTGTTTAATTTTTTTGGTGGTTTGTGGCTGCAGACGAATTTCAACGCATCAATCATATGTACATTTTTACTTGATTGACTATATTATTTATGCTTGTTGTAAGTGTACCGTCTGTCTGGTTGACTTGTGGTGTACAAAAATTGGTCACAAAAATCCCCCCCATACATACACACACACACACACAGTTATCTGGTTCTCTACATAATTTCCATCAGCTGTCTTTTTTAGCTCCTCCACTTGTATGAACCACAGGCAGCTGTGATAGTAACTAGAGCTGATTCAGGCTGTTTACACATGTTCCAGATTGCATGTGCATGTGTGTATGAGTGTGTGTGTGCGTCAGTCTACATGTACATAGTCACATACTTGATTCCATGTTCATGTGTCGACACTTTCATGTGCGTGCAAACTATATTGTATGCTCTCCGGTCGATAAATCAACCCTGAAAGCTCAGGCCGTTACCAGACATGTGTGCTTCCCCTCCCGTCAGGACTCGCAGTTTGAAGATTCTAAACAGCGGAGGGGTGAAAGGCCAAACCTCTAAAAAGCAAAGCTGAGCCATGACATCTGATGTTCGAGGTACACCACAGACACACATTCACACAGCCATCAGCCAGGAAGGAGGAGGAGGAGGAAGAGGAGGAAAGAGACGGAGGAGGCAGAGGTGGCAACAAGGAGTCAAACAACCGAAACACAGTAAGATGAGGAGGAGGAGGCTAGGTCAGGTTTAGGGTCACACGTAGCAACACTGTCTCTCACTCATCAAAGTTGCACAAGAGCAAATGTGATGTTACATTAATCACACCATCATTTCCTCCAGCGGTGTCACAGCTCATTAATATGGTCTTGATTGTATCCAGAGGATCAAAGTCACATCTGGTCAGGGATTGTCTGCACACACATTCCAACCAGCTGAATAATGCAGCACTCGAGCTCACACAATAACAGCATCAGTAATAATCTGAATCATAACTCAAAATGATAACCATAAGTGTTTCACAGAAATGAACACAGACACACAGATGCATTTTGGTCAGGGAGGATGGATGGGCCCAAAAAAGGGTGACTTTGACACTTTTGCATCCTCTATTCCATTTGTTTTGTGCCTCATTAAATGCTCATGATAGAGGTGGCAGGTCAGAAAATAGTCATTACATCATCATGTTTGTGATGAGTGTTTGTCCTCTGACTGATTGGGGCACAGAAGCAGGAAACACTCATATGTTCATACTAGCAGCTTGATCCTGTTTATTGAGTGTGTCTCTATGTTTAGAAAGCACTTGAATGTACTCAATCACATATGACACCAAGTACACAAGTACACTATCATCAGTATACAATAAGTGAATTTCCTGTTTGTATTAACAGGGAATCAGACATGAGTCAACAGTGTAAACTCTAGTATATATCTCCATATTTAGACATTTTGAAGTGATAATAAATGATCCTGGTTCTTAACCCTTCAGGGTGGAATTTGGCTCTTTTTGAATGTGAATATTGTACAATGACAATAAAGGCTTTCTATTCTATTCTATTCTATGATCAGTATGTAAGGGTTAAGCATAATAAGTAATCTGAATTTCTTCGAATTAATTTCTTCGCTCATAACATGTCAGAAAGGAGATGTTGGTTGTGAATTTGAAACCTAAAACTGTTCTCTCAGGGATTCATTAGTTGACTCTTTTGTCGATGCAGCAGTCAAACTACTAGAGCTTCATTTCCACTGTATGTTACATACAAAGTGACAATGTTGTCCATCAACGACACAACCACAAATCAAGAGACTTCATTTTGCATGCTGATAAATGAAATCATTCTTCAGAGATGAACACAACATATCTGGAAAAATTGTGATTTTGCAACAGTTCCTGATGTGGATGATGAAGATGAATGAGACACGCTTCCTGTAGTTCATTGCACTTAAATATAACCTCCTTTCAAGGTTTTGATAAATGAGGGATGGCTGTCTTTTCCCACCTCCGCCTTTTGCCTGTCAGTCCCTCTTCCTTCTTTCCTGTCACTCATTACTCTAAACTGGCTGACAACATGAAAAAAAAGCCCAACTAGTGTCAGTACCGAGAAGGTTATGACGCATTTAGAGTGCTTATCTGTTACTTACAGGCCAGGTTACAGAGTTAGAGCGACTGGCAGTAATAAGAGAAATACAGGATTTACAGTATAGCGTTTCAGTTAAGAATGTGGTGTTGTGACACTGGCATTAGACAGCGGACAGCAGAGTTGACAGGTCCCATTACAGGGCCTTGATACTCACACGAACACACAGTAATGTAAGCTGTCAACCCTTGAAATGATCCGTGGCTATTAAGTGACAGGTGAACTCCAATTTATCACACCTTGGGTTTTATATTTGTAGCACAAGCCATATACTCACTTGTTTATACGCTGTGCTCGCCTACGTAATTGAGATCCCAGAATGTGGTTAAATGGCTTATAATAGGTCAATTACCGTACAGACATTTTAGTAAATTCACTTGTAGTTTTATCTCCAAACTAAACTAATCTGTGTAAATTATTGGTCTGTTTACAATCGTCTGATTACTCATGTTTCTCAGCAGTTACTTTAGTGACTATAATGTCGTCATAGCTGATAGAATCAATAGCTCGACCTGAAAAGAATGTCAAAGTTTTAATAAACGTCTTTTAAGCTGTAAAGAGTAACTTCACACTAGATTTTGGATGGTGGTTGGAGGAGCATGTCTCAAACTTTTCAAAATCCTATTTTTGTGCCTCTCAGTTTTACAATTTCAATTTGAATGTCTCACTAAAATCTCTAAAACTAAAATATTGTTTCTCACTGCCTAGCTGCCAAGATCCAGATGTTCATATGTTCTCCTACGTGAGCAGGCACTCCCAGAAATAAACTTTAAGTGCAGCAGTGCTTTGCATTCTTCTCTTGCCCCGGGTTTTGCCTCTAAGGCTGCCCTACATTATCGCTGTAGATTGTTGGGGCTGCACCCTGAGAGGAAGTACAGACAGTGCTCAGGGCAGATGTTATATGCAACCCCCCCTTCCACGCTTTTGGGTTAAAAAAACATTGACATTTAAAAGACACTTGAATTGAACATTGAGGATAGTGCTCTTTGTGGTAAATGCAGACAAACAGAATTATCTGGTTTCTGTCAAGGAATTTAATATAGCATTAGTAAATAAGTTCAGGAACACAGAAATGTTTCAAAAGCATTTTTGTTGTGTCAATGTTCTTCATAATATATTTGCTAGATTGATTTTAAATCTAGTGTTCACTTTTTTTCTTTGCTGAAGAACCACTGACTTTATTTTACCCGAACCAAACCTATACCTGCTCTGATGTACTTATGCCCACACCCAGTTGCGATGTATTAAATACTATACTAAACTACAGTGGAATGAAAAGCTGTAGAGGCAAGAACTTAGCAGTCAGACATGCAGACAGGTTGTAAATAATCCACCAGTGTCACCAGATTATCTAATATCTAGATATTGTGTATTTACTTTCCCAACTTGCCTTGGGAACTGGAACAGGATTAGCATCATCTAGTGTGGCCAACAGTTTGGCAACTGGATGAAGACTCTGGCAGTTGTGGTGCTGTGCAGCAGAGAGGTGCTGGGCAATAGGTGAAAGTTGACCGTCTCGGGAACCACTGACATCAGGCTTCCTTGTGGAGGCCTCTAAATAACGTTACCTGGGGAAATGGCAAGAAGAGACCCATAGAGAAGGGACTCATCAGGGCCAGAATCAGGGAGAGGCTAGTCAACAAGAAGGCAGACTGGTGGCTAGCAGACTTGTAGACAGGCTAGTGACTACCAGGCCCAAAGATAGCAGAATGGGAAATTGGGTGATAGCTTGCTAACCGGAGGCTAGCCACACGAGACACAGGTTTGAAGTTAGC
Organism: Scomber japonicus; assembly: GCF_027409825.1. Taxonomy (NCBI): domain Eukaryota; kingdom Metazoa; phylum Chordata; class Actinopteri; order Scombriformes; family Scombridae; genus Scomber; species Scomber japonicus. The sequence continues at coordinate 23,861,311 of NC_070587.1, read as the reverse complement.
TGGGTCCCATTTCCAGATGGCAGAGAAGAACATAAACAAACGTGGCTCTTTATTGAGGCGAATGTCCCTTGAAATTCCGAAATCCTCCTAAGTATACAGCAGGCTGAACAGGTGAATGCCTGCTAGGTCCATATTGAAAAGTTCATGCTGTCACCAAGGAGAACAGATAGGTGAAAAACCCGAATGCAGACTCATCAGACAGACATGTTGAATGAGAGAGGTTTAGTGCTCAAAGCACAAATGAAAGCCTTACAGTTAGTCAGCAGAGACTGCGTCTGAAATAGACAAAATCCAAAAGGGGGAAAAGCAGGCAGACAAGTAAAAAAAGTAGAAAAAAGAAAAGAAGTTCTAAACCATTGGATCAGTCAGGAACAGGTGCAGTAACAGACCAGAACAGGAACAGCAAGAGGCAGAATTAGGATCAGGATCAAGTTGGTGAGAACAAAAGAGTCCATGGAAGAAACTATGATGAAGTGGCAGGGAATGGGTGATAGAGACTGGTATTTGGACTGAGGAGCTCCAACGAGAATGGGCAGTAGGTGCAGACAATTACGTGGGAACAGGTGAGCAGGTGGGGGTGATAAAAAGGAAGGAAAGTCTGGGTGCATCTGGTGAACAGATTAAAGCCGAAGCAGGAATCATGACAGGACTGTTTGGGTAATAATTCTACTGTTTGCCTTTGTTTTCGCTTCCAAATAAGTTTGACTTGCATTGAGTTTACAGCCTGTCTGCCCATCTGACCGCTGTCTGACTTCTTTTTAGTGATGTCACTGTGCTCCCAGATCTGAGCAGTTCACTTGGTGAGTTGTAATTAGAGGGCATTATACTTAAGGAGAGTTATTTCCAGTCGATTAAGAGAACTACAGGTTTGCCTGTGCATCTCAAAATGAATAAGAACACATCCTGACATACATCAGTTATTGTTATCCAGTAATTGCTGGCTAGCTCTGATCCCAATAAGCTCCCATCAAAAAACTACAGAGGAAGACATGATGATCCCTGGATTACCCGGTTTCTGTAGAGACAGCTGCTATGTTGCAGTTAGCTGACTTTTCATCCCGAAAGGCAAAGCAGAAAGGCGTCTCCAACAGAATTTCAATGTGTTGTTAACATATGCCGTGCAGGTTTCATTCCTACCAAACACAGCTCATTTGATTTCTTCATTTCCCGCTCTCTGGTTCAAATAAGCTGTAAATAAATCCTTAGTATCAAGAAACTGCACCAAAAACTTTTTTTGCGATTTTTAAAGTATTTAGAAATATGCTCCCTGTTGTTCATTTCTTCTTCTTCTTCACCATCTTCTTCACCTTCTTCTTCTTCTTCTTCTTCAGTATTTCTCCTGTCTCTTGGCTCCAGGTCTTGCCCTTCCCGTCAGCAACATTCCTCAGGGCATACCAAGCTTTTCCCCTGCATACGATGGTTGCTGCTAAGAAAAACACTTTCTTCCTTGGATAAACATTGTCAGCATGCAAGGTCAGAGTATGAAGCAAAATTAAATGTTGTTTGTCTCATGGGTAAGCAGAGAGCAAAATAGTTGCAGAAAGAATGTGTGTTGAAACTGGAACTGTACCAACTATTTACGATCAAAGAGTGGGATTTGCATAGTTAGCATCCTGCCTTATACAGTTGCCTAGTGACATAGATTAATACAGCATATATATATACACACAAAAATGTCATCCTTGACCTCTGATCTGTGCAGGTTTCTCACGATAATCAGTGTACTATCAGTGTGTTTGCCCTCTTGGCCCTCACCTCCAAGCAGGACAATGGTGTTGTGTAGCAGTGACAGGATGGTCTCAGTGATAGCAATGACCCTGATACACTCCACATTTCCACTTCCTCCACTGCTCCCAGACCATACATCAATCCTGCCATGTGACAGTGACACTGTAAGCTCCATATACAATATTCTCACTGGGGGCCTTTTAATCTTTTCCTTCATCCGGATGTCTGGATGTAAAGACAAGCTTCTGTCTTATAATTTATAGATGCATCTACTATAGCTGGGTACTTTCCTTCTCTACTGTTTTCAGGGATCAGATTCCACTGCATTGAAATGTGTACTATGTTAGGGAGATCATGATCATGATGTGACTTAGTCAAGACACTTGTCAGACTCACCAATATTAACTTACAGTATTTCACAATCTGCATGGTGTGCAAAGGTAATCAGGCAGGAAGGGCCAAAGAAAGCTTTTTGGACTCAGGAACTTCAACAATCATTGGGAACTTTGGGAAGGACTGAATTATCTCTAAACTAATTTTGACTTACCTCTCTTGACTTTACCCCTAGGGCCACCATGAGAATATTTTTAATTTGAGTGAAATATCTCAACAGCTATCAGAGGGATAACCATTTGGTGTAGACATTCACAGTCATCAGACAATGTCCATCTCCATCTCCATCCATAACCATGGATGTAGCATGTGAGCTAGATACAATGCCATATTCAGACTTTCAATTTGGTACAGATATTCATGGATTGTTCCCCTCAAAATTAATTGTAATCAGTTAGTGCCATCAGCTCAAAAACTAAAATTGTGCAAATGTTTGGTGTATGACCACATACCTGCAAAAGTAATGACATTCCCATCAGCCCATATTTGCACTTTGTATTTGCTGAACTAAGATGGTGAACATACAAAATCAGGATGTTAACATCATTTTCATTGTGAGCATGTTGCTATGATGACTTTAGTATTTGAAGTACAGCATCACAGAGCTGCTACCATGTCTGTAGACCAGTTTAACACTTTGGTTCAGAGCAAAATATCACAAAACCAATATTGCCATAAGGTTGAATCTAGAAATGCTAGATTCCAATTCTGGTAACCCCATCCCCTTTAGTTTTCTTGTAGCTCTATCATCTAACCAAATTGTTTCCTCAACACTAAACATGTTTTATTACATGTATTTATGCTCCCCAGAGGATGGACCCTTTGCATTTTGGACACTCAACAGCTTTTCCTTTAGCTCTACCCATAGAACCAAAGATCAACTTTTTACTCAAAATATCTAGGATAAAGCATTTGCAACCCATGACCAGGAATGCTAGATATGGGTTAGATTTCTCTTTCTATTGTGATTCATAGAGAATTATGAGAAGAGTCATTTGTCTGAACAATGCTCCTTCCTCAGTACTGAGGGGTGGAGGATACCACTGGGTAGGAGAAGAATTAGGGGTGGTGGTATGGGGCGGGGGGGGGGGGTAGGGGGGGGTACTTCCCAGAGCATTAAGAACTGCTGAGTGAGGACATGATGAAAGGGTCTTGAGTTTCCACTGAGGCCAATGTGAAATGAATGACCTCTATATTCTTATGGAGAATGACTGCTTTCTGGACTCAGAACAGCGCTGTGAACAATGGACAGAGAAGCAAAACATGGAAAAAAGGCAGAAAAGCAAGCAGTGATGGCAAATGTCAGCTGAAAGTAATAAGAGCCCATTGTTGGACGGTAATAAGCTTCTATTGTTGTGCTGTCTAACATAAAATTACCACTTAAGCCTTTTCCAGTTTAGCCATCAGGGATGTGATAGAATGATGATGAGGTTAAGATGGGAGAATCTGTACTTGGATGAGCTGCTGTCAACAACAACAGCATTCATGAATTCATTTCTTCCTTCCCCCCCCCCCTTGCATTCATGTTGTTTCATAAGCATTTTTAGCCCAGAGCCATGTGCTGCAACATTAGCTTTCTCTCAGTCCATAAGACAACAGGTGGACCAGCACATACGCTGCATGCATTTCAACACGCTGCAAACGGCTGCTTTCAATTAACTGTGTGTGAATGTGTGTGTGTGTGTGTGTGTGTGTGTGTGTGTGTGTGTGTGTGTGTTTGTGTGTGTGGTTCTGAACTTTGATACTTTAATGGCACCGGCCAAATTGCTTCGATACCGTCAAGTATCAAAAAATGCCTCGTCATTCGTTACCAAATGTTGATACCTGGGAGTAGATCTTATCAGCATCAGTGAGCCAATAAACAAGATCTAATAATGCAGGTGTTTGGCTGTATAACGTTACATGTGATAGAGGCATGCAGGAAAAACACTGTGTGTGTGTGTGTGTGTGTGTGTGTGTGTTGTATTTTAACAGATTTGACTAGAGTGTGTATAACATAGGTGTAATTAGTGACCACAAAGGGACCCTTTCACTTTTCGGTTAAACAGCAGCAGGGGTGAGTGCACAGTGAAAGAACGGTCAAATAAAAGAGGACAATTAGCCAAAATAGTATGTGAAGTGGAAATTACATATCTGTTATTATTTCATATATAAAACAAAGGAATTTGAATATGTCACATTTGGGCTTTGACAAATTGTATTGGGAATTTTTCACTATTTTTATGAGATTTTACAGACTAAACAATGAATTGAGTTATTTAAAAAGAATTACGTACTAACTGAAAAGGAAAATAACCCTTTAGGTTTTGGTCCTATTTGTTGTTTTTCTTCCCTTTTCACATTCTGACTTACTTAGATTATAAACCTTGCACAGTTAAACCAGCTTTGGCAACACTGTTTTTAATCATGGTCAGAAGGGCGCATATTCAATTTTAGAGACAGATAGATTGACAAAGAGATAAGGAGTGTTATTATAGTGTATTTGCTCCACTTACTGTTTCCCTGACCATGGGTAAGCTACTTGAAAAAAGATGGATTGATGAACATTTTCTGCTTCTAAATATTTGCGTGGACTGAAGTGTGTGTATGTGTGAGTGGGAGAGTGTGTGTAAGTGTGTGTGTGTGTGTGTGAGTGTGATACTGTCATGAGGTTTAGTTTCTGTGTAAATTCTTTCAATCATGTCCACAGCTGTTCTCAACATTCCTTACTGGAGTCTGCTGGACTTCCAGGAGCAGGAGCACACACACACACACACACACACAAACTGCATAATGCACTGTACACAAGGGTCAACTGTGGCTTTGACAGCCTAGTTTAAAGTAATACCATGAATACTATGATTTACCATGAGAGTGTGTTGCCTTATCAGCCAACCATGAAGCACAGTGTCTACTGGGGTTTCATCCATTTGTCCCCATTAAGGGTTTTTTTTTTGGGGGGGGGGGGGGCTAACCTGAAAACAGGCCTCAGTTGAGCTTGTCATCATGGCGCAGAGTGATTACAGCCTATAGGAATGCACGTGTGTTGTTAGAGAGAAGCAGAGAGAAAAGGAGGGCAGGTGTGACTCACTCACACAGTTGTTTCGGGTGATGTGTGTCAAACGTGTGAGTGTTGTGGGTTCGTGTCGGCGCAGTTGTGAGTGGGCATGAGTGTTTTGAGTAGTTGTGAGTTTTGCAAATAGGGACTTTACACATCAGGCACATGTCACACACACACGCACTGTTCTTCCAGCACACCGTGATAAAGAACACAACTGATAAATAACTATTAGTCAGTGATAGAATCATTTTCAATTTCTGTAGCTTGTTTGACTCTATCAGTACATCTTTTGACTGTCCAAAGGCTCAGAGTCTCATCGGCATGGATCACATATGCCTTGAACCCTAACGATCTCCTCTATCCATTCATACATACATATTTGTACTTGATTGAAAATATCTGGGAATAAAAACTTCCTTAAAAAGTCTCTTAGAGCATGTTTAGTACCACTCATATGGAAAACTGTGGTTATTACTGAGTAGACTCACTTATCCTGGAAAAACATGACATGGCATGTCTGGCTGACAAATATAGTTACTATGCCATGAAAAAGAAAAAACACCCTTGGGTTCCAATAATTAAAGAAGATATGATTGTGGTTGAACTTTGATAATAAAGGGGAGTTTTTGAAATTCCTTTCTCTTCTTCATCTCAGAAACGTTTTTACGTAGAAACCTCACAACTGCCACAAACCGTATCCTTTGCATCAGCCAGAGAGTTGTGGTCAGAAACAACACTTTCACACATACAGAAACAGCGGGGGGGGGGTTGTGCTGTTTGACGTCTGTAGTGAATGTTTCCTGTACTGTAATAGTGCATGTGGTCTGAAAAGGAAGCGTAAGTAAGGACTGAATACTAATGATAAAAATACAAATACAATTTATAATCAGTATTTAATCTGTCACATCAGAGAGAGCGTATTTACAGTGTGTGTGTTCACTGCTCCAAGTTTCCATTTGTCTGACTTACTGGGAAATCCCTTTGGCCAGCGGCTTCACCTCAGTCAGCAGTTGAGAAAACAGCATCCTGTCATGATGTCACCCAGAAGGCACTCGAATGAACACATGAACATGAGAGCTGACAATAGCTGAAGTGAAGGTACGAAGCTTCAAAAAACTGTGACTGGCAGTGTTTCAGTCCGGACAAAGTGTTGACATTTGGAATAAACAATGGAGTGTGCTGATAACTGTTCTGAAAGCTCTTTTGGCAAGCTTGCTCAGGCATTGTTGCGTAATGACCTATTGAGGGAGAGCATCCATCATTTTTACATTGACTTTAAAGAATGAGTTGCATGTAGCGAACCTCCCTTGGTAATTAATTTGACAATAAAATAAAAAAGCATTTGTAAAAACTGTTTTTGGAGCGCAAAACACATCTGCTAACAGCTGTATGACAGAGCCAGTTTATAACACACAGCAGATTGAGCCCTTGTGACAAGAAAATGACATATAATAAAGAGATTAAGGAGAAAATCTACACTGAAACTTACATTACACATGCATTGTTATGTAACCATACATCATGTCATAATGTAATAATTTGTACTTTATGCTATATAATAAACAGTCAAATCAGGCTGGGGTCAAATCTGTCAACAGGTGAGATTATGTGTTACCAAGTGTTACCATGTGTTCAAAACATTGACATATAGACCAGTTTGTGATAAGTTAAGTTGTGATTATTTAAAATAATTTATAATTTCTGCTTTTGTGAGCTATAAACTAATTTAAATGAGGCCTTTATTGACCATCATTTCCAACAAATAAGCGTTAAGTTGGAATGAAGTTGGCTTAAAAAGGTCTAACACAGAACTGGGTGATAACACTGGGAGGACAAACGCTGCATGGTTGACAGGAAGACAACAGGAAGGTTAGATAATAAGTAGTTCATTTCCCATCATGTTAAATATTTGGCCTATCATGCATGAAATAACAAGACATGAAAATGGTAAATATAGCAAAACACCTTTGTGTAACAAAGCCCAGAGAAAGACTTCTATCATGATATTATGTATACTTCAGTATTGTAGGCCCAACTCTATGGAACAAACTCTGCCTCAGTACCAGATCAGCTGAGTCAGCATCATTTTAAAAAGCTTTTAAAGACCCACTTGTACAGACTGGCATTTCTGTAATATTGTATTAATATATAATTCTTTAGTTGTTTTATTTATTGTTTAATGTATCATCTATGTATGCTTGATTATTAGTTTTATTGTAATGTAGTGTATGTTATTGTGTTTTCATTGTATTGCATGAAGCACCTTGTAACCTCTGTATTGAAAGGTGCTATAGAAATAAAGTGTTATTATTATTACCTTTACATGACTTGAGGAAACATTATATGTGAATGTTTAGAATTTTAAATCAATTGTGCACCAAATAGCTGACGAACAAAGAAAGAAATCACTTTTACTACAAGCTTAATTTTAATCCTCCACTCTTTAAAGGCTTTGTAAGTAACTGACTGACTCACTGTAAATGTGTGGAATGTGCTAGAGTGGAGGTGCTCCATACATGTACCAACAAATCTATCAACATATCTGACTATAGTGAGTCAGCATTCTCCCTAACCATGCAGCATTTACCTGGAGAAATCATCACTGTGACTAAGAGCAGCGCTGTCAGCTCAGCTGTGATTCACCTTCTCCTTGTGCACAATCGAGTGGAACGGACATTGCAGAAATACAATATTCACACGTTAGTTATTTGTGCTTTAATTGGCTTCCCCTAGGGGTGTAGCGGTACGTGCAGTCTTATTCGTGACCCCAAGCGATTATTTTCAAAGCAGTTTAATGATCCACTTCCTCCTGTGTATGGAACAATAATTCTAGAGTTCCACCTGTTCCACTCTCTGTGACGGTTGGCGCCTCGCTCTACCTTTTGAGTGAAGCCGTTTAGAACTACTATAAACATTTGGTTTCAGCACATCGTAAGAAGCAGTTGGGAAACAGAAAAATTAGGAAAGTAAAAGTAGCGGTTTGGCCACTCTGACTGATAGATCTGAGGGAGACTTGGCCAACACAAACCCGTTGAGCTATTAAACCTATACCTATGCCCAAAGAAAGACCACCAAAATACTACATATACTGACACATGACTTTAGTAAATAAAATATCATGTATAAGTCTGTATTATGGCTATTTTTGCAGTGAAATACTGTACATGTGACAGCTTGGATTCACAACAGACTGAAGATGAGACTGATTTACTGTTATATGTCCTGAAGTGCATTTGAAAGGTAATACCACCTTAACAACATAGTTTGTGACTAGAAATCGTTGACTTGAACCAAGTCATTCAAGGTTAAAAGGTACTCATTAAAAAAGTTGACTCATAACACTTAACTCATTACTTAGCAGCAACCTCTTACATCACTTGTTATCTGACCTTTCTTACTCAGCCATTCATACACAGTCATCCACAGTGACACGATGCATCTTATTGTATTTAACATGTAGAAAAATGGAGAATGAGATGTTTGTGGTTGAACCAGCAGGCAGGATGGGGTTTGGAAGTCCTGACCTCAGCTGCATTATTCACACACCCTCCAACTCTGAACTCGACTAGTGTCAAGAGACTCCTGAATGTAGGCGTAGGCTAACTGCGGCTAACATCAGCAAGCCACAAAAAAGTCAAACATGACTATTATGTAGCAGCCCATCACTGTTTACAATATGAACATTCTGATATATTGAAATATGTTTCTCCATGTATCTTACCTAATGCTGTCCAGTTGCATATGAATGGAATTTCTAGCTTATCTTTCCTGTTGTCTTCCTCTTCTTCATCAACAATGCAACTTTTCACCTTGATATGACTGTTTATAAAACATAAAGTATACATTTTCACCCAATTCTATGTTAGATCTTTTAGCCAACTTCATTCCAACTTATTACCACAAGTTTTACACATATTTGTTTGGAAATGATGCTCAATAAGCCTCATTTAAAAGAAATTACACCTTATTTCTGAGATAACTGTTGTCTTCCTGGGTCAAAACTGAGCTGAGAACAACAGGAGGATTATACTTGCCTAGAAATGGTTATTTCAAAATATCTGAATCTATAATCAAGAACACACACTGCAGCTGCCAGAGACGATCTGCTGCCATTCTAGCTGTTGTGTGTGTATCTACTGGGTCTTTCTTCCCCTTATTTTTATTTACTGGCTCATACCTCTGCAGCATGAAGTTTACTTGTGAATGAACTCAAATGCCTGTATTACTTGGCAGTTGACTTAAAATGACTTTAATTATGCATTTATAAACTCATCAACTGTGCAACAGTGTATACTGTGTATGCACCTTGAATGTGCTGCTCTACACTCCTGCTCTTATTCCTATTTAATTACTGACATTTTATATATTGTTCTTCTTTTTTATCCATAGTGTCTTTAATGTGTCTCAATGACTTTTGTTTGTTCCTGTTTGTATGCATTATCAGCCTCTGGGGACAAATCATTTAATTGTACTGCTTTGCAATGACAATAAAGGCATTGAATTTCCTTTGTTTGTCTTAACACATGTGCATCAAAGCTAGTTTATTGTGTTTGTAATTAGAGAAAGAGGAAGATTGAGAGAAGAAGTGAGGGAGACAGGTGTCATTTGAACCCATGTGATCACATACACTGTTTTAATGCAGCTGAATTCACAATGTAATTGATCTCATTTACATGTTTTTCTCTTTCTGTTTCTGTTAGCAGAAGTGATATGAGATTTGATTGTGGCTAGATTTTAGTCACTAGTCATGAGCTGTTGATAAACTCGATATGATCACTGGCGTCTGACAGAAAGAAGAAAAACAAAGGCTGATGGCAGCTGTTTTTCTGTGAGATCAGCTGTAATGTCATGTAAAATGAGTGATCACACAGGAAGCTAGAGGCACAAAGGATTGTCGTATTGAAATACAGCCTCAGCATCTGTTACCACATCTAAACAAGCTACAAATGTGTATCGAATATGCTTGCAAAACAAGAAGAAAAGTCTGGAAAAACATCTCTCAAACATATGAGAAAACATGGCTGCTCTGTGAAAGGTTTCCAGCGGACGTTAAAACAGCGACGGAGCTGTGGCACAGCCGCTCCTGCAGACATGAGTGAGCTTGCAACACTGGATCTGGGGATGATTTTTGTCCCCCAGACAGTCGGCCTAAAACATGGTGTATCTGTTTATACGTCTCCCAGGGCCCACGAAACAAAACAGATACCACATGAATCAAAATAAAATATTCTTTTAATAGCTTACTGAGCCAACATGACAGCGAAAAGTCTGCTGCTCGCTCCCATCTGTGTCCAAGTTTCCATTATTGTGAAACTCCCCTGGCAAACAGAGTCTCATACGATGGTCTGGAGAGCTTGGAGACTGTGCACCATCACACACATCAAGGACGGGACAAACATGACAAACTTAGTCCCAGTGTGAATACAGAAACTTGAACAGTCAGTTGGCAGGTGTTAAGCACAGAGCTGACTGTGCTTCTTAGAGATGGTCAACCACTGGCGATGACAGCTAAAATTGATTTTGACGTAAGTACACACACGCCCACACCTACACACGCTGACACATGTAATAAATCAGTCCGATTCAATGTGGGTGTTCATGGGAATTACTTTAGAATAAAACATTCTTACATTTGGATCCTGAATCCATCCTGTAACACCCATGATCTCAACGGAGCAGTTATGACCTCGACCGATCCACGCTTGGAAGCTCCAGGAGAAATAAATTGCTGTATGGTTTCAGATTCTACTGAATGACAGCAGATATAATGTTGCAGCGTTCAGCCTACTCCCTTCTACCAGCAATTATCATAAATCGTGTTAAATCTAGCGGTCATGGTATCATTTACCAATTCACGCACATTAGAAAAATCCAGTTGCTAAGGGTTTTAGCATTGGTGTACTTTCTCACACACATGGTTTAAGTGTCATCTGTCGGTCCTTGAGACTGGAATGCATGCTTTTTTTATTTATTTATCAGTTCACATATACAGTACATGCAAAGTCAATGTGAACTGAAGGCTTTGCCCAAAAACGGCCAAGAAAGTTTGCAAGATATTGTTTAGTTCCACATGGTGACTGGCTTTCATAAATAAAACTAATAGGAAACTGCTCTACTTTCCATTAGAAGAGCCGTCCAACGTCTAAATATATCAAGACGGCTTTCATCAGCACAGCTCAGAGATAAAGATGGATTTATTTATTATTGCAACATCGGTCTGTGTTGTCATGATTTTGGTCGTATTACCTTACTCAGCGTTTCAAAAGAGAGCACAGAACATCCAAAATACTTAAACAGGAGAGACAATAGGCCTTTTTGACATGTCACAGGGGGAAAACTACACATGTAAATAATAAAAAGGAGGGATGGCTGAGTTCCATTTATCAGTTTCAGGGTCCTGTTGTTGTGCGTGCTGGCTCACAAACTCATTATCATGGTTTACGGGAAAACACCTGCATACAACGAAGCCATTGTTAATGTTATAAGTGACACCTGTGCTTTTCCAACAGGTGAAAAAGGTTTCTTATCTCAACCAGCTCTCTTATCTAACCAACTTAATGGATAAAGTATAGGGATTTTGTATTTTCCTTACAGTCAATAAATCCCTTCAGTGATCCTGAGTTATGTGTGTGTATCCAAAGTCTGATATATCTTACTCCTCTGCGCCATGGAGCTCCATTATTGTCCAAAATCTATTAAAAACACATCAAGGCACCACACTGTTGCACTGAATGACATGTGCTTTCATTACTATGAACACACTCACTTTAGTTTATTGTGGCTCAATCTCATATACACTCTCCTCCTGCTGGAAATACTTAATAAAGCTCCAAATGTGTATCAGTCCACACCTGGAAATAGTCCCCAACAAATGCAGTATTTCCTCCTGATTGTTAAAAACGAGAACAATGCGGCCATTGGGCGCTGCAGCATGTTTACTTGTCAAAAGTCACACGCTCATAGATTAAAGCAGTGAGAAGAATGTATTTGTATATAAAGGTCACAGGAAGTATGTGTCCCAAACACACTTGTGCCCTGGCCCTGCCCTGAATAAGATTGTGTATGTAAATGATCATTGTTAATGTTGTTAGTGTGGGATGAATCAGCTGAGGTAATCAAAAAGTATGAGTACCTGTAACCTGAGGTGGCTCCAATGTCTTCTTCAGTCTCTTTCGCTGGCGATCGTTCTCACATCGCTCAGCTGAAAAGTAAATATTTCAAATGCGTTTATTATGCTGTTGAGATAATTATAATCCATGAGTGTAACTGAGTCAGATAGTTGTTTGAAATTAGATCCACATGTTAGGCGATGTGTGAATGAGGTGGTGTATGTAAATGAGAATTAGTTAGATAGGTAGGTATTTTATTAGCATGGTAATGCTAGCAGGTAGGTAAGAAAGTGAAGCAGCAGTGTGTTTATGTGTATTTGTACATTAACTGAAATATGTGTATATATAGACATGAAAGTGTTAATCAGAAGGTATGAGTACCTGTAGCCTCAGGTGGATCGATGACCTCTGCTGTCTCATTCTGTGGCAGTTGTCCTCACAGCACACTGCTGAAAAGTCAACACAGTTTGTTTAAATGAGATAATGCATGATGACACACCACTGGTTAACAAAGTCAATATGTATTGATAATAGGATTTCTGAAAAATGTTTATATAGGCTATGACACACAGACTAAATTATAATATAGTGGACCCAATGCATGGAAAGGTTAGGCTTGTCTAAGTATTGTCTGAAAAAATATATTTTCCTTTGTTTTAACCGGTGTCACACCAAAATCTGTGACCGTCAGAAATGATGACTTGTGTTGCTAGCTCTCTGCTGAAGAAGTTATTTATAAACCTAAAATTCACCTTAACCTCAGTGGAGACCTCACGTCCTCCCTAATCTAATAGACAGTTGAAAAGGAAATGTGTTGATTGTCGAAATATATACTTTATAGATATAGTGATTGTTTACTTAGCAGCTTGGCTGTTTAGTGGTAACCAACATGAATGCAGCCTCTCATAAAAAATGAAGATCAACAATAACTGTGCTTCCGGTGTAGTGCTGAAAAGAGACTGCTTGCCGAATTTGGTCAATATCACTCCTTATAATAAAGAGTTATACAAGCAGTCTCTTTTCGGCACTACACTGGCATTATCCAACTACCAAAAAAATACTACCGCCAGAAGTGTGTGTGTGTGTGTGTGTGTAGGATAACTTGTACTTTTAAGAATGTAATTATGAATACAATAATGCAGTATATATAGAACTGTAACTGTAACGGATTGCCTTTACATTGTGTATAACATTCCCTGTGTTTGCCAGGTGCATGTACAGTGAATTTGGTCAATATCACTCCTTGCAATAAAGAGTTATAGGGTGCAGTCACTTTTCGGCAGGAGAAGGAATTGGAAGGGGTTACATTCTCTGTCTTTTCAGCATGAACAGTAGAGGAAACCAGGTGCATGTACCATGGTTTACCATGTACCCTTCCAATCTAGAGTTATAGTCACTTTTCGGCAGGGCTTCTCCTGCCAAAAAGTGTCTGCACTCTTTATTGCAAGGAGTGATATTGACCAAATTCACTGTACATGCATCTGGTTTCCTCAAATATTCATGCTGAAAAGACAGAGAATGTAACCCCTTCCAATCCAGAGTTACAGGGTGCAGTCACTTTTCAGCAGGGCTTCTCCTGCCGAAGAGTGACTGCACCCTGTAACTCTTTATTGCAAGGAGTGATATTGACCAAATTCACTGTACATGCAACTGGTTTCCTCTAATATGCTGAAAAGACAGATAATGTAACCCCTTCCAATCCAGAGTTAAAGGGTGCAGTCACTTTAAGGCAAAGTGACTGCACCCTATAACTCTTAATTGTAAGGAGTGATATTAACCAAATTCACTGTACATGCATCTGGCAAACACATAGAATGTTATGCAGAATGTAAAGGCAATCTGTTACAGTTACAGTTCTATATATACTGCATTATTGTATTCATAATTATATTCTTAAAAGTACAAGTTATCCAAAAAGTTACTTAAGTAAATGTAATGAAGTAAATGTAACTGATTATTACCCACCTCTTCTTTTTCCATAGCCTCTTCACTTGGGCTACAGGACATTTCTATTGCACAGTAAAAAAAACATTTCTCTCTGTGCTTCGGTGCTGCGCCTGCCAGCTGACCCGTATATTATATCTACGAGTAGACCTACGCTCACTTCCTCTGAACTGATGTCGTTTTTCGGCAAGCAGTCTCTTTTCGGCACTACACCGGCATTATCCAACTACCAAAAAAATACTACCGCCAGAAGTGTGTGTGTGTGTGTGTGTGTGTGTGTGTGTGTGTGTTTCCGCAGCCTGTTTATTTGTGCTAACAACATAATCCCAGACCCATTCATAAACCAGTTGAAGTTTTTGTTAGGCGAGTTATTATTTAACTCTGGAACAAAACGACTCTTAACCCTGAGACAAAGAGGAACATAATATGTGAATTCATGTCGTGGAAGGATAATTACATGGTTGGAAGGCTGTATGGGTGTAGGTGGGGAGTTATGGCCCTCTGAAATTAAGCCAACGCGGAAGTAACTTAGAACTGCATTCTATCAAAAGGCCACCAGGGGGCGACCCTTTTGGTGTCAAAAGGACTTCCGTCTCAATACAAGTCAATGGAGAATTCACCAACTTCTCACTTGATTTCTAACCTCAGTAAACATTTTCAAAATGTGTTTATGGTCTCAATCGCTAGTTTAAAGCCTTCTTCAATGCAGTATGATGTTCATTTGGGACATTTTGGCCTCCCTGATTTTTTATGTGACGATAAAGCAGGGTATGCATTAGGGCGTGGCTATGTCCTGATTGACAGGTTGATTGACCAATGTCCTCGAGATCCAGCCCTCGCAACCAATCGCAACCTACCCGCTCCGCCCATGGCCCCGCCTCATGCCCATATAAGTTGAATCCGTGTTTTTATTTTTCCCAGCATGCACCTGAAATTCTCAAGATGGCGCTGCCTAGATCCGAAACTATTGGCTTCCGAGCAGCGGTCCACAAACCAATGGGTGACGTCAAGGATGTTACATCCATTTCTTTTATATAGTCTATGTATGGGTGAGTAACTACCAAACTGTAGCTGTACAGTAGCATTAGCTGTAGCCTTAGCTACGGTGTGGATTGTGTTTTGTGGTGTCTTACCTGACTTCTCTATAGTTTTGCCACCTTGCCTTAATGTCATGCAGCGTTTGACGGCATCGCAAGTGTTTTCCAACAATGATTTGCTCTTGTTAGGCATGTTGAAAATGTCCGTGACTGTGAATAATTGTCTCCTTGATTTGTGATCTTCTCCTCCCGTCATTCACGCCCCTACGTACGGTGGCTCTACGCAATTACGCCACAGGCTGAAAAAATAGTCCCAGGTTGCTGTAGCTCCGAGTAAATAAAAAGTATAACTGCAGACTATTTATTTAACATTGAAATAGAAGTTGACATGAAATGAAATGCGAAAAAAATGCCATATGCAATGGCTGGCTCTCTGAGCCTTGGAGGGGATGCAGAGGGTTGGAGAAAGGTGGACGGACAGACGGACGGAGGGATGGAGGGACGGACGGACGGAACAACATCCCACTCTCCAATTGTAGGATAGGATTACAGTGTGCAGGTGTTTGGGGAAATTACTTTTTTATTTTTTATAATGAAACTTTATATTCCTGATTGTTTTGTGAAGAGTTAGGAGCCAATTGGCTCAAGGCTGAGAGCCACAGACAGGGTAGGAAGTAAAGCAGTACAGAGTAACACACTAGTGCATTGTTGGTTTTGTCTTTTTAATTATAATTGTTGACAAAAAGTCAAATCTGGGGACAAAAGCCCAGCTTCATCCTTTAAAGGGGCTATATCTTTTTCTTTGTTTCTATTATTATTATGATGTTGAATATCTATGCTACTACACACTACTACACAGTTCCAAAATATGAATGTATGTAGAAATGTTGCCTGCAAGTCAGAAAGCAGGGCTTCAACCAGTTCTTAACAAATTGTTTGCAATATTTTTTCTATCTTACCATAGAGCTGACATCTGCTCTGTAGCCTTGCTATCTGAGGTTGTTACTAAGATTTGTCCATATGTTGTTTACGTTGTCCGCTCTGGATCAGATTCCGTATTGTATCCGTAGATGTATTTGAGAAGTTGATATTTTAAGTAAAGAGTGAGAAAAAAGTAGTGAAATCCTACTACCACATTTGTTTCGTGGTTTGTTGACATGGCTTCCCAAACCAGCAGATGTGTGGCAAGAGAAGGGTGGGCTTCTTGGAAGGTGGGCCCTTAAAGAGACAGGAGCTAAACCGGCCTGTTTCAGACAGAGGCTGAACTGAGGGGCTTCATAAGGAGTCAGTATGAGTTAAATGATTATATAATATAGTTTTTTTCAACTGTATGTGTGTATGTATGTGTGTACACACTGTATTAAAATATCCTGTAGTATCATTCATCTAGTAGGGTTACATTGGATTTCTGGAAATTTTGCCTGATAACTTGCCTGATAGCTAGTGATTACATGTGGACTGTTATAAAGCTGGAACTTCTGTGAAACCATATGCCAGCACTTAGTTGGTGAATAAAATGTTTTCATAACAAATGTGGCCAGACCTACATATACACTAGGCAATACTAAAATACTAAAATACACAAATTCTTCAGTGGTTCCAAGGAATGAGAAACTTCCAAAGTTTCTTGAGAATAGGCTACTATTTTAAGACCAAAATAAGACCAAGGTTGTAAACCCGGGAATTTTCCTTGCAGTTCCTGCTTAATATAAAAGGATTCCACTTTTTAGACATTAAGCCAAACTCAGTTTATTTAAAGTCTCGGGTCATAAAACATATTCTACTACAGCTGTCATGTGGGACCCAAAACCAAACAAGGCTCCAGCCCGCTGGTCCCTGACCTGCGGCTGAAAGAGCGAGGCTCCAGAGGGCTGCTGAGGAGAGGGGTCGACAGGGGCTGTGAGACTCTAGAGAGTGCGTGGCTCGGTTCCAGTGTTGGTAAAGAGCGGCATGTCCAGACCTGCTGCCTCATATGACCAGACAGGCAGGCTCGACTTTATTATCATCTTGTCACTATGGGCTCAGTTTCTGTGCTGCCATCAAAATACAGCTCAGCTCACTGCCAGCACTGCCATCAGTCAGCAATCTCATCCATCACATATGCACACAAGCCAGTGTCCCAATTGTTCCTCAGGTGTTATTTTAGAATGTGTTTTGTGGATGTAATGTAATGATGAAGGATTGGAGCATGTCTCTCCACACTGCATGTTTGAAATGTGCACAGTTGTCATTCAGATGTTCAAATGACTGTCTTACTTACATACTTGTAAAAATATTGAGTATGGCAGAGGGTTGTAATCCAAGCTTTACAAAATGTTTCACAGGCTGCATATAGATCTCTGAAACCTGCCAAAACACAGGTGATCTACTCTCAATACTGCGCCTGAATGCATCGTGTAGAGATGTGCAAACAGAGTTGATATGCTAGCATGCTTCTTTTACTATGTAGACATTGTGTTACACTGGTCAACATTGACATGGATGAACTATGCATCTCCACTGTGTCTAGATTAGTATACTAAGGGTGGGTAATATGGATTATCTTCACTATCATGATATATATAAGTTTACATCACAGCACATGACAATATAAAGAATGGAATCATATAACCTTTTTGTTCAGTCCTGCAAATGAAATATCAAATTAAGGTACTTCATCACTTCAAAATTCACATAGAAATCAAATATTTCCAATAAGGAGGCCTTGCTGGGAAAATATAAGAATTAGATGAAGCTCTTTATTTAAAATCTTTTGTAAAATCGTCCATAAATGACAAATGTATAATATGGATACAACAATAGCAGTAGCAATATGAAAGTAACACATATACACTTTCATACAATACTGATCTAAAAAAAAAAAACCTTCCTCTGTGACAATGTGGTTGTGATGTCACCATATGCCCTGATTACACTTTAGGTGTCTTTCCACTTATCATGTGTGTGTTTAGCCAGTACTGTATATATAGAATTGTGTTCCATTCACACCTGCATTGTTGGTTTAATCAAGACAGGCACGTCTTTAAATTCACTTACTGTTTATTACATTAAATCCTACGTTTCTTGAGTCATACTGTAAATCCACTCGTGTTTCTTACCTTACTCACCATGCACCCAGGGGACACACAGGGTGAGCCACCCTATTGACTTCCTGCTTTGATACTCTCACTGACATCAGCAGTGAGGTCACGGGTTAGAACAAGTCTCCAGAGGATTTATTTTACTTGGTTAATGTTTTGTTTAGTAGGCTATAAATATGTACTTATTTTGGCTTATAATGAGGACTGATGGTGTGTTTTGTTATAAACATTGTTGACCAATACAAGTAGCACTGTTATATGTCAGCTGGTATAAGGGAAGAAATATGGTTCTGCATATAGATTGGAGGGCCTAAGGGGGTTTAGGGAGAGCAGGGATGAGAGGATGACAGTGTACATGATTATGTTAGGTTAGTTTGAGTTATCCTGAGTTAATCCAGTTAAATTAGATTACTTTTTGAATACAGAGACTTTAATAGTCACACTTGTTTTGTCACACTAGGCAGAATAAATCTCTATTTTTACTGATTCAGCAAGTTTGAGTCTACTGTCATAGAAACGTGTATACTATACCCCCTAAAAATCCCTTTTGGACATAGACTCCTACCACTAATGTCTTCAATTACATGCTCTATAGATTTTTTTGACACTCAAAATATTCCATGTTGATAAAATAATTAATGGGGCTTTTAAAATTCCTGCACTGTATGTAACCAAACAAAAAATAAATCACTCATATTCTGAGCTATGAAAGTGAAAAATGTCTTCTCCTGCAGGCTGGGACTCTGTTAACTGTAAGTCTACACTGAGTGAAAATCTGTGGGGGTACTGTGATATTATTCCAGAAAGCTGTGCTGGCAATATTTCACTGCCCTGAGTTTATGTAAATGTGTACAGAGCTGTTTACTGTTCCGATTTCCAGTATTTGGATAGGTAATTACACACACATACACACACACACACGCACACACAGGCAGGCAGAGAGAGAGAGAGAGAGCGAGAGAGAGAGAGCGAGTCCTCCCTCCTGTTTCCTGTCTTGTGTGTGTGTGTGTGTGTATACAGTGTGTGTGTGTGTATGGATGGTTCAGCAGTGAGTCTCCAGCTGCTGAGCGGAGTGGAGCGGACACAAAC
This sequence comes from Scomber japonicus, assembly GCF_027409825.1. Lineage (NCBI taxonomy): Eukaryota > Metazoa > Chordata > Actinopteri > Scombriformes > Scombridae > Scomber > Scomber japonicus. The sequence continues at coordinate 23,841,891 of NC_070587.1, read as the reverse complement.
CCGACTCATTCCTCCACTGGACTGTGGTTTAACTTTACTTGTTTAATCTGAATGAGAATCTCTGGGGCAGAAGACAGAGCAACATGAAGCGACAGCGCGGTTCTTTATCTTTACTGGGAGCTTTATCTACTATATATTTCTTTACGGCGCTGCTTGAACCCGGAGTTGCCGGTGAGTTACGCGTAATCTTAAAACTTTAGCTGTCTCTCTGCTTGTTTCTGTGTCACCACACTCACCACACTCATGTCCTCTTGACAGTTTCCGTGTATTTAACCATAACTTGAAGGTTGTAGTTTATTATGAGCATGAGAAAGTTTCCTTTCAGGACGTTACGCATGGCTCTCCGGAGGGCAGCGAACAGCCAGGCGCAACAGGTGACTCATACAGCGGTCTGATACACAGCTCAGCTATGCTCCTCACTGCTGACTCCTCTTAACGTTACCTAACTGTTGTCTCTTGTTTAAAGCTGCACATGTGGGTTTTTTTACACTTGTGAGAAAGTCATTTTTTTTCATGATCACGTCACCACGGCAGCCTGATCAAAACTTTGAATGGTTAAATGAAATGATATGGTGTAATAATGAACTCAATATCAAACACTTCCACTGCTGCAGTAAAGACTCAATGTAAACAACATCTCAATAATACACCAACCAAAACGATTCATCTTAATATTTCCATGAGATTTGTCCAATATAGTGTCATTTTTACATGTCATTTTAAATAGTTTGAGGACAATTTTACACTTTGAGATCAACTTACATGTGACATAGAGAATACATGGTAGTATAATGACTGCTGTGACTCTGGAGGAGCTTCTTAAAATCTAAAAACAATAACTGATGTCAGTGAGGTACATTTTTTAACAGAAAGCTTGTGTTACAAATTTGGGATGTGGAGTTTAAAAAAGCATTGCTGGGTTGCATTATGGGAATTGTAGTATTGTATGATTTTGACCATTCTTTTAACAAGTCTGTGTCCTGCAAGTCTCCCAGCTTTATGAAACTTCACTGCTGAATCATGTAGTTGCCCCTTTAAGCTTTTGCCTTATTCTTGCAGCATTGTATATCTTCTGTATAGGCTGCAGTTCTTTATTGAAGCTACATGATGTTAAGACTAAGAGAAGGTGTCTTTATACACATTTCACCTGGCATATTTGTTATCGGTGTAATCTTTGTGGATGGGATCTCTACTTACTTGAATTTAAAACAAGGCTCTCTGTGCATTAGAACCAAGTGTGGGTGCACAGCTGTCTCATCGGTGCATACGTGAGAATTAAACCGCATGTAATAAAAAGTAACACATAGTGACAGAAATGTTTTTGTGGTAATGTTGTTACGTCTCTTTGTGAGTCATTTGAAAGGCAGCTGTCCACTTTCCCTCCTGTGCACTGTAATACTGTGTGTGTGTGTGTGTGTGTGTGTGTGTGTGTGTGTGTGTGTGTGTGTGTTTTAACAGTGGTGCTTTGAACTGACTTGGCTCATCTCCATGTGTCATAAAGTAAAAACAAGAAAGAAAAGTTTGCACACCAAAGCTCCCAGTGCAGTTAGATTTGAGCTTGAAATGTCACTGGTGGTATCCTGTTAAATATACCTGCATTGGGAGCTTCTGTGTTTGGACTTTTTTTCTTGCTTTTACAAATTGTGTTATTTGGTCCAGCACCTGCTTTGTCACACCTGATGTGGGCATATACCACAAACTTTTTTTTTTCTTTCTTTCTTTTTTTTATATCTGTCACATATCGCTTCCTGTTTCAATAATCAAAGAGATGCCCTCAATTTTTTTTGACACATGATTGAAAAGCCAAATGTGCATCATGTGTTGACTTTCCCCCCTCCTCTTCTTCCTCTTCTTCCTCCTCCTCTGCCCTCTCTTCCTTGTCTCTCTGCTGTTTGTTCCTGCCCTCCTCCCACGGTGCGGCCTATTTTGAACCTGGAAATCCCACATACCGAAAGGACTGTGTGGTCCTGCTGCATTGTATGTGTCACAAATAGACACACACACACATACACACACTGACACACACTGACACACACATATGCACACTGACACATACAAACTTCCACCCACATGCCCCCATGCTCCCCACAAATACGAATACACACACTTTTTACACACACACACACACACTCCGTGTTATTCCAGCCTCAAGTTTTGTGTAGTGTAAGAGCACCTCGGGACAGAGGAAGTTGCTCACCACTCTCCCAGCGCCTGAGCAGCTTGACATTTTGGTTATCCAAACACCGGGGGCCGGACCTTGTCGTTTTGATCTTTTCTTCTTCGTTTCTTTGCTTTCAATTGATGTCGATAACCATCCGCTCGCTGGGCCCATCACAGGAAGATTCCTCCTTCCTTCCTTCCTTCCTTCCTTTCCAGGGAATCTCTCCCTCTCTTGTGTCAGGGCAGAGGCCACTGTGAGTGTGAGTGTGAGTGTGAGCATGTGTGTTTCATACTTCTCAAGCTTATAGCCAAGACAGTGCTGGACACAAGCTGTTTTGAAGGTGTCACTCAAAAATGAAAGGCGAAGAGAAAACAGTAGGAAGTATGTGAGAGGAGAGCTTTGACTTTAAATGGGTTAGTCCACAAACCTGTTTGTATTTTGGGTGATTCTTTGACTTTATAAGAGTTTCCTTTGTATATTATTGAAGCTGAATTAGATTACATCCTCAGAGAGCCCTTCTTACTGTGAAGCAGTACATGTGTGTGGGCTCTGCAAAGCCCCGATTCCATATAGTGTTTACACTGACTTCACTGGGCTTTAAAAGAAGAAGAAATGGAAAAGAGAAGAAGGGGTCACCCACTTTAACCTCAACCAAAAGTGTCTCCCTTTGATTTTTACCATATTAGCCCACTTCCCCTTATACCAGCTCCCCCCGTGTCAATTCGCTTCGCTGAATCGCCGGGTCAAAACAACAGGCGTACGGTGGCAGGAGGAGAGAGAGAGGAGGGGAAGAGAAGAAAGTTAAAGGAGGAAGATAAAGACAAAGGAGGAATGAGAGGATTAGCGGCGAGTTTTTGGAGAGAGGTGGATTAAGAGGCAGTTAGAGAGGTGGGAGGATAACTTTCAGGAGCAGAGGGAGAGAGCCGAGCCTCCCGCTGTGGCAGTTATGTAGCCCCGCGCAGCCTCTTGCCAGTTGTCTCCCCTCATTTTGGTGACAGAAGGAGACCCAATAGCAAGAAGGAGTCTTATTTCCACAGCGATACTGTCAGATTTTTATTTGACTCCCAAAAAGTGTCAGCTCATTTTGTAACCTGACCTTCTGTTTGAATGACCCTGGCCTATACAGTAGTATTCCTGCCTGGTATGCAGATTTTTCTTTTTCTTTTTTTCTTTTTTTTACTTTTTCCATTCACATTTGAACAGTCCTGAGCCGTCTTTTCCTGTGAGCGGGTGATAAACGGCAGTCAGGCTTCCTGTCTGTACGCCCCGTCCACTGCGAGCTCACATTCTCAACGGTTCGGAAAAAAAGAGGGAAAGGGGAAGACAGAGAGGGGCGGAAACAGAGGATGGTATTTCAGCTGATGGGACAAGGTGCTCTGTCAGCTTTTTATATGACACGAGCTGGAGTTTCAGAGTGGAGCTTCAATGCTGATATGCATGATTGTGCTCTACAGAGGCTGCAGAAGAATACAGTTTGCATTTGAATTTGGCAACAGATTTATTAGTGATATAGGATTTGATGAGATGATGTTTTTATGGGCTGTTAAAAAGTCATATATGTCAATACCAAACATTTAAAATGTTTTTAAAAATCGCAATCAAAGAAGTTAGATGGATATCAATATTACTCACATGTCTGCACAGTAAATATGAGGTCAAATATGTCTCACAATGTCAAATTTAATGGCATACATATGGGGTTTACTATAGGTGTGTGGATTGAAAGTGATAGCAAATAGGATAGAAAATTAGTCAGTGTTATTTTGACCATGCATGCATTCCCCATTATAAAAAAGCACATGCACATTATGCATTTTATATCATTCGAAATGTTTTGGGGCAGTTTTTATCTCTTTGCAGCAATGATTTCTTTAATGTAATGTAAAAATGTACCCTTATTTTCCATTGACTCACCATCATTAATATTTAGAGGATGATGTTGGTTCCAGTCTTTACACATTTCTTCCCCTTGCTGGTGCTAGAAAGCTGAAGACATGTATTTATCACGTCTTCTCTTTGGTCTGACGGCTAGACGGAAGCCCGGTCACAGTAGCATGACTTCCCCTCCCGCAGTAACAGCAGCACAAAGAAATCTCAGCTTTCAATTACAGCCCCTTCAGGAGCCATCAAGAGCGCGGTTAATGACGGTCCACGCTTTCCTTTGACGCACTGGGGTCACTCTTGTTTTCATACTATGATTCCTACACATGGAATTGCAGCAGGGAAAAGTTCAGTTGTAAAAAAAAAAAAAAAAAAAAAGGAAAGAGAGAGAGAGAGAGAGAAAGTCAAAGTGATTTAGCAGCTGGAATAATGACCCACATACCTCCACAGACCTTTATGCGCAGTTGCCCTTTAACTTTCTGCACCGGCACAATCTGCTGGAACTTCAAAGTAAAGGTTGTAAAGCTGCAGACTCTAACTATCTTGATATCAGCGGCACTGTTATTTTATCATAAATCTAGAAAATATGTGTTTTTCTTTTTTCTTGCTTCAAATAAACTGAGTTCCTCTAATTCTTCTAGACAATAATTGATCTAATAATAAAAAGCTAATGGCTAATGAGATTTTGATGTGCAATCAGTGTTGCACAACAATACAATAAAGATTAATCAGCACCATAAAAGACTCACTGGCTGCACAGAGGGTAATTCTAACCCTGTTGCTCATTCATATCCATTCACTCTGTAGCACTTTGCTGCACTAAATCAGCAAGATTTTATTTCTCTCTGAGGTTGTGTGTGGGTGTTAGCGCTCTGCTATTTCACGCTCCCTGTCCTGCCCCTAAGCCGGAGTCTGTGTGACGGAATGTGTCTTGAAAGTATATTAACCATGCTTCCTGTTAAATGAATAACCTGGCTTATATGAGACTATGATCAGGTGTCACATAAGCACACACACACACACACACACACCTACACCCAGATAAACACACACTGTATCAGGGGGGCGCTGGGGTCTGAAAGGAGAATCGGTGGACTTTGACGACATGACGGAGGGTAATGAGCGTTCGTGCGTGTCGGACCTGAAGCCCTCCCGTTGTTCAGTTTCACCCGTTTGACTGCAGTCGTGGTGCCGTGTCAGTCGATGCTACGATAGCACTGACTGCGCCTCATGCAGATGTTTTGTCTATATCTTGGGTTCAGACTGTTGTTGTTGATATTTTTGCAAGAGAGGGGCCTTTTTTGTCATGGTGACGTGGTTATCTGCCATATCAGACATCCTTCGTTTCTAAATCTGCAGAGTGTCTTAAGTCAAAAGACGTCTGAGTATATATTTCACCTGCAATCTGTGACCCATATCTTTATCTGAAGACTTTGCATTGAACCTTTTAATGCTGTTGATACTGGCAAAAAAAACATAAGAAAGGACCAGCTGATTAGGATTTAGTACAGCTTACTAAAATTGACCTGACAGTAGTTCAGTCAGAGCTCTTGCATTCACTGATCAGCATCAGCAGATTCATTCATGCCTCACAATCACTGGCTCATTCACCAGCAGTTTGGCTCCCAGCTGACGAGTAACATCCAATCATATTAATAGTCGTTGTAACCCGACACTTTTCTCTATTATGCCATCCCCGGAATACATAACCATCATTGCCACCCATCTAAGCCAGAACTGTAGGTAAGACTGATGAAAATGGGACAAAGCTGGAAGGAATTCAAGGTCCTGCTCAGTGAAGCTGAACCAGGGCAGATGCTTGGCGACAAGGAGGCTTAAACTCAGACCTCCCAGCTCAAGGAGGGTTTCCATAGCTCTGAAACCACCCTGCTACACCTAAACCCTACTGTATATACCGGCGTCTTTATGCCACCCTGCAAGTCAGGATTATTTAAACACAAAAGCCCTCATGGTGCAACCCTTCCTGCCCTTCCTTCCCCTTCTATCTTAAAAAACATAGTTTAAAAGGCATTGTTTAAGCTGTGCAAACTTCAAACTAACACAGGTTAACGTGGCTTAGTTGGGGTTTTTTTTCCCACAGCCTCTCCCAGGCCAGAAGTCAGGGGGGCTTAGAGGCAGAGAGGCAGGTCTGAACAGGTTGGGAGATCAGAGAGGCGTAGGCGGCTCGGGTCGCGCTAGGGAGAATGACAGGGATAAGATTTGACTGATTATGCAGCCGGCCCACGCAGCACGCGACCTACTGTGTACCATAGGCAATACCTTCCAAGCTGCCAGAGCGATGATATCTGGCAATGCGACCTTATCTGAGGACTGATTATTCCTTTTAATAATAAAAATAAACACAGGACTGGCTGAAAATGGCAGGTGCTTGTGACATTTCTAAAAAATGATACATGACAAACAATTGTCATGTGGAGTTACCGCTTCTAAGTCTGTGCCTACATTTATAATTATCCACTGTTAGTCATGTTTTTATGGGTTTTTTTCTTGGGAATCTTGTGAGTCATTTGTTAGATGGATTCGACTTCACACTTTACACATCTAACCATTCATCTTTCCCACTTTTAGGAACCCTGCAGCACTCAAAAGAGTAAAACAGATTAGCAAACACTCCACAGTCCATCTTTGATGCATAAGTGAATTTTTAAAAAGAAGGAACTTGATTTATTGCTCCTTTCAGAAATTCACTTTTTTTTTTACATAGTCATTTTAAAGGCATTGGTTATGTATCTGAAGTGGTTTGATCTAAGAAATTGCTAAAACTTGGCACAGTCATATTGATTCAGCTGTGGTCGTCTGTGCCGGTGGTTTAGTGTGGTCGTGGCCTATTTTAGCATAGCTCGATGGTTTCCTTTGGCCTCTTGGAGTATATTTGAGGTGGTCGATCTAAGCACAGGCAATGCAACTCAGTGGAGGTGTTGACCCGGTTGCGGTTGTCTGTGCTGACAGTTGTTTATGGCCCTGACCTGGTTGGATCCCGGCAGCTGATGGTGCTGTACAGTGTGTGATCGCGGCTCCAGTATAGGCTTGACGTAGCAAACCTGTGTCTTCTGTGTCATAATCTACTGCATGACTTCTGACAATCTTGCCAACCGCATAATCATGTTCACTGCCTCCACTTACTGTTGCTACGCCTGTCAAGTTTTCCCTTCTCAAGCAGCATATAATGCAGTTCCAGTGGTAATAGTGGCACATTTACCACTTGAAACTCTAAGTGAATTTTGAAACAGTGGGTTTTTGGGTTCATACTTCTCATATCTAGCCACTGAACATTGATTTTGTTAGCTGAAATGGCGAGGGTCCTAGCTAATTAAACGTTAGCTCCATGAGTTGATTAGGAAAGCAGTCTCTGGCTAATTTTTAATATTTTACTAAATATTTTACTATTTTAAGATGAGAACCCAAAGTGGTCTTAAATACTGTGATATATTATGATATAATGAAATAAAGCACTTGTGTATACTGAACTAAAATGCTTCTCCTTATATTTCATTAAAAGGATACGCGAGGACAAACACACATACACAATATTGTGCTAAAAGACAGAAGCTAACTAGCAAAAACGGGAGCAAAAAGCTAGCATGGTAGCTTTGTTTTGGTTGCATTACTTACTAATTTCATTCTAACATAGCCCTGTTTAGACACTTAACTTACATACTTGGACAAGCAAGAAGTCAAATGTATGCTTTATTGTTCGTATTATCATATTTGTTCATATTACAGTATTGTTGGTTTTGGAAAGGCTTAGAAAAGGAATTGCAATCCTAACTCTTTATAAACAGAGTATTGCTCTAACTGCAGGCCCGTGCTCACCGCTTCAACATGTTGTGAAATCAAATGCTTGACAGGCCTGCCTCGCCTTGTTACAGTTGGCCATGATTGAACATTTGTTTTTGGGGGGGATGGGGGGTCAATAGCGGGGCAACAATTGTAAAGTTTGTCTCAAAGTGGCTCTAAGGAAAACATGTGGGATTTCTCTCCTTGTATGAATATGTTCAGTAAATGTCACTGTTGAAACATGAAGCCAGCCTGATTGATGCTTTTGTGTGTGTTCTGCAGGCCTCCCCCAGTTATTTCCCTTACATCAGCTTTGTAAGTTTTGCGATTTGGAGCTTTCCTCCTGTAGTGGTACAGGGACCTGCATGTCCAACTGCTCCATCACATCCACCTGCTCATACGGCCCCGAGGTCTGTGTTTCTATCTGGTAGGTACCTGAGAACAGAAAACTGCCTTCATCATCTCACAGATGCGATTTACTACATAGCTATCACAATGAGTATGCTGTTTGTTCATTATATTTCTGCTCTGTCTGTCTCAGGAGGAAAAATGACACCAGCTTCTCCATTGAAACCCTCTGCCATGACCCATCCAAGCCACTGTATGGCGTTATGCTGGAGGACTACAACAGCACCACCTGTGTGATGACGGAGAAGAACACAACAAGTGGGATGGCTCACTTTTGCTCCTGTACTGAAGAGGAGTGTAACGACAAAGTGTCATTCTCCCCCAGTGAGTGCATTTATTTTAACCATGGATCAAATGACTAAGCGTAATGTGAAATGGGTCACTTGTAGTAGTGATACAACCCACAGAGAATTACAGCTGCAGTTCCCTGTGAGCTCTATGGAGCATTTTAGCATCTTTCATTCATTGTTGAGGTTTTGCTACCCACAATTACACTACCTGCAAAGGACCAAACAACTGAAAAACACAGTCAGTGACCAGCTGGGGAACATAGTGGAAGATTTAGCATCTAAAGAAGCCTCTACCACCTCCCCGTAGGAGGTGATAATATGCCCCTAAATGGCCAAAAAAGTAAATTAAAACAGGATTAAAGCTGGTTATTTAATATATATTATATTGCCAATAAAAAAGACCAAAACAGCCCTAAGACTATAGGTTCCTACTGAAGACGTTGTTCTTTAAAACAGCTCATAGATGTATAGTTTCATGTTTTAAAAACACAACTTCTTACAACAGCTCGACATTGTAGTACAGTTGTTACCCAAACAGCAGCACACTGTGCACTTGTTAGGGACTATTTTTTTTAGCTGTGGAGTAATACACATTTGGTGCACTAGTGAGCATTTATTGCATTTAGTGGGATTGAATCCAAATAAAGTATAGTGTGTTCAGAGGAATAAGATATTATCAGGATCTGGATGCACACACAAAAATTCAAGGGTTAATTAAATGACAGTATGAACCATATGGAATATTGCTGGCCTAATCCTTTATAAAATAAAATAAGTATATACAGTATGTTTGTATGTTCACAGCCGTTCTGAATGTATTTGATGCAACTGCCTGCACAGGAAGAAAACAGACAAAACGTGCAAATCACACCCACGTTTTACATCTGTTGCTGCATGTTTGACTAACCATCTATAACATCAGTTGGTTATCAGTTAAGGCAGTTGTACAGTTTATCAGAAGCCACCAAGCCTAGCAGAACAATATTCATATTTCAGCTGTAAATGAGTAACCAAGTGTTTGCTCTGTCTCTCCTTGCCTCTCCGTAAGTAAACTCTGTAACTGTAAATGTATTTATCATCACTTCTTTCTTTCACTCATCAATAAATCATTATTCCTCTTCATGGTCATCTTCATACCTCACCATCCTCCTTCTTCTCTGACTTTCTCTCCAACTACGTGTATTTTGACGCCTAAAGGTGTTCACATGTATGACAGAATTCTGACTTTGTTGTGGGCGGGTTTTTTCTTTTTTTCTTTTTTGCACTACTGTTTGTGGTCTTGTGGAATGACTGCAGAATGCACCATCATCACAAACAGGAAGTGGAAACCTGCTTGCATCACACATAAACATCATTCGGGGGAATCCTCAAGTGTGGTCGCTGACAACGCTGCTGGGGGCGTTTCTACACTGCATGCGTGTTTTGGCTGCTGGTTCATGCAGTGCTGGGAAAAAGAATTTGGGTGTCTGTCTTTGCCTCTGCATGTGTGTGCGGTTGCGTAGGGCAGCCACGCTGGAGAGCTCAGACACATGGTTTCCTGTCTGTGTTTAACTCAAATCAGAAACATCTCCAGCACATGGTGAACAGGCCCTGCAGATACAGAACACCTCAGTAGTGAATGACAGTGAGGTAGACTCAGTGGGTTGTTCTTTGGGTTAGGTAATTTATTCTCTTTCTGTGTTACAGTATAATTAAAGCAGATTACATTCCTCCTTTTTTCCCCAGCCCACTGATTAAACTGTAATGTTTATGTGTTGCACATATCTTCTGTAAATAACACGGGAGGTTGAAGGGTGGCCATTTTAACGCCTACGGTTGGACAACATTGCTTAGAGATCAACATTCACTGACTGCACTGCATTTCAAACAAAAGGCATGGCTTCTCACTTGTATCTAGTGGTATCAAGCTATGCTAAAGTTTGATTGTATTATCAGGGTTTTGAGATATCTGTCTCCAAGGTTACTGCCACCACCCTAAGGCCTGATAAAAAAGCAACCAGTAATCTAAATCTGAGGTCAATCTAATGTCAACTAGCTTTTAGATAGGTTTGTGATTGTTTGGTAATGCCTGGTGCCACCCAAATACAATGAAGGTGAGTGGGGAATTTCATTTGTGGTGATCACAGCAGTGAAAACTACATACAGCAGTAGAAACTGTCCATTATATTAAGTCATATTACTTTATATAACTCTAAATAATCTACAGATCTCACCACAAACAACTGTTTATTGGAAATACTGCTGAAAGAATAGTCTCTATTAGTGCTGGGCATCGTTAAAAAAATTACAATACGAGTACCAATCCAAGTTCCCCTTAAAGTAATACTGATACCAACTGAGTACTTCATTCGATATTCATTCCACATTTAGTGCACTTGCTTTTATCTGATGTAACAGGTGTGTAGTGTAGACACACTTTAGAGCGTTTAGGTGGCATCTTGACTGCTGAACTGCTAAGCGTGCTAATTCAAATTCACCACGACTTCACCACCGTAGACAGGTTGTAGCTGCTGTGGCAGTGGACCAATCACATGTGGCATTAAATCCAAGAACACTTGCGTTGATTGGCTGTGAGCAAATACATATAAATAGTCATATTTTCTATCTCTGGGTGCAAAAAGGATCGATTGCAGGTATAGGAGAGAGGTTGTGATATACTTGGTATCGATTCGGTCGATACCTTGAAGATATTGATACCCAGCCCTAGCCCCTATGAATGTCTGTGGATTATCCTGAGAATCAAGAACATGCAGCTTTTCAATTTTATAAATGTTGTAATTCTTAAAAAAATATTACCCAAGTTTGGCTATCACCACACACTGTTGTGTGAAATGTGGGGTCAAAGGTTAGGTAGGGTTGGTGGTCTGGTTTAGGGGCCATGCAGGAGTTGAGGGGTTTTCTTACCCCTATCATTGCTGTTTGTACAATGTGGTGTAAGATCTGGTGAGTTTGGAAATCTCCCCTAATGTCTTGTTGGCCAGCGTTCCTGGGAGGCTGAGGAAAGAGCTGGTCCTGTTTTTGAGTCTTAGTACTGTCTGCTTTCACAGCGACCAGGGGACTTTCACCTCCAGTGTCATTTATCCACGCTGTGAGCACCACACGTGAAATTCTTCTTAACTGCATCGTGTTGGGGTTGACGCAGAAGTCTCACAGCCATAACAAACATAAAACCACACTTTCCTGTATGATACTGTACAGTAGGTACCATTAGCGGTAACTGAGAAAGTCTGTGTCTTGTGATTTTAGTGAACCACCATCTCTTAATATATACAAATAACAAGTACATATTCACCACATACCCTATTCATTACTCACTACACGAGTAAACTGCACACATTAGCTATAAAACTGACACATCAAAAGTGGCACCCTTGCTCTCTGCACCGCCTTTTATAATTGCTATGTTTTGATCCTCAGTTGCTTACCTCACTTGCTTGTGGCAAGTGAGGCAATTTCTTAGATCAGTGTCATGATAATGAACGCAGCTACCAAATGATCCTCTTTGCGACACATTTTAAAGAATCTACATGCTACGATTATTCAAATAGTGATGAGGGCAGTACATTCGCTGTAACTGAAATATGCATAGGCATTGACTCGCACTGGTAGGCAGGTTCAATAGGCTGTGTCATACACACAGTTAGCTGGAATTCTGACTTTGTTAAATTATCGCCATCATCTCTGACACTGCACTCTGATCTTCCTGTTATTGATTCCATACAAGAGTCGACAAGACAACACTGGCCTAAGAAAAAAAAACACACCAAAAAACCAGATGTACTGTCACAAGAAAGTCTGGGAACAAAAAAACAAACAAAAAAACAGCACTTCATACTGAATTTGGCAATCTCAGTAGCTCTATTAAGGCTGTGTACTTTAGTCTGTGTAAATTATAATCCATCTTTGTGTTTGTCTCTCTGTATCTCTTACTGGGACACACACACACACACACTCTCTCTGGCCTAAGGGTAAGGGTTGTGGTTCCTTCCTCCCATTGAGGACACATGCAGCAGGAAGTCCCTGTTTGTTTATTGGACCAGTGCCACGGGTTATTCCTCCACAAATGCCTTGCATTGTTCTTCCCCTGCATTACATTCTTATGACGTTCCCATAATAGTGTTTGTGCATGTGGTTTGTTGCTTGGGAGTCACACTTGCGGGTTCTGGTGTGTGTGTGTGTGTGTGTGTGTGTGTGTATGTGTGTGTGTGTGTGTGTGTGTGTGTGTGTGTATGTGTGTTTGTCCATCCAAACATGTGCAGCAAAATGTCACTCTTGAGGCGGTGAACATTGTGATCCCACAGCGGCAGACACAAACAGGGCTTGTTGTGGTTTGATGGACAGCAGAGTGAAAGCCTGTTAGATAATCAGACGGGGGGGAAACATGGGCTGTGTTGTCACTGTGTCAGCGAGGTGATAAAATTGTAGCCGCTGTTTATCAAATCAGCTCAAGGCTGGATGCACAGTTGTGTGAGATGTAGCTATTGAAAAAAGCTATTTTTGAATGTAAATAAGTTCACAATTTTTCAAGTCATGTCCTAAACCAGCATTGAGGTGTCCATATGGACATGCTATATTCATTCCTCCTGTTCATAAAAGATCTCCTTCTAATGTGCTTTCAATGGAAGTGATGGAGTACTAAATCCACAGTGTGTCCACACACTCATTTAAAAGTAGATGATCAGCTTCTATTGAGCTTCAGCAGTGTGAGTTAGTCATATCAAGTGATATCTGACACATTTACAGTCTTCTTAGCATCAAATTCCCTCTTAATGTTTCCCTGTTGAGCTGTGGTGGAAGTATAGTAACAAAAAGAGGAACTTTGGCACTAAAAACACTGTAATGTTGAAACATAGAAGACTTGATTTGAATCATTTGGACAGCTGAAGCTTCATATTAGCTTCAGATCAACTTTAAATACAATTTTGTGGATTTTGTCCTCCATCTCTTCCAATGTAAGTGCATTATGGAGGGATCTTCTAATGGTCAGTATGAACAGGAGGAATGATTACAGCAAGAAAATCAGGTTTCAATGTTAATTTAAGCTCCCAACTGCTATTTTAAGACAGATTTGAAAAACTGTGACACTGTCCTTAAAGCTCTGTAAATTTCTGTTACCCTGCTTAACAATCATGCAGTACCAATGTAACACACAGCATGATGTTATTGAGTAATTGACTGTCTTGGGTCTGAGTTCACTATTTATTTATACTAGATTACTTTTGTGCTTTACCACACACACCACTAATGAAAATGACCCATTAAATGGTGAATTGCTTTGGTGTCATAATTAGGCCAAACAATGATTATTTTTCAAAGCTGGGGACAAGCCATTACACCCTCCAGACAGCATTTATGGAGATGTTCATGGTGCATTCTTTTTCTTTTTAAGCCAAATCTGTTTTTTAGCAAGCAGTGTGGGAAATGCCACAACTGCAACTTGAATAGTTGTCATCTGAAAGCAACTCTGGATCCATGTGCAAGTCTTTTTGTTGATTATGTGTCTTTAGTGGAGGTGTGTATGAGCCTTCTAGTTTGTTATTGACTCTGAATTCTAATATGGACAGCAAGATTGTAGAAAGTAAAGCGAAAACAGAATTGGACAAAATCTCATTTGACACATTGGCAGATCTAACCACATTAGTGACACAGCAGTTGTTTCCAATTAAGAAGCTGTAAAGATGATTTGGGGCAGGCTCATGTCGCCTCTCAGCCAGTGTCAGTTCCACATGTGTTTTGGAGCTTGTGAACTCGTTTTAGTGGGAAGAGAGGCATTGATAGTAAATGCTGCCTTGTCATAGTAACATGCTGTTTGTTTTAGTGCTGTATTTATGGCTGTGCTCTCGTGAAAGTCGGTCTTACATGCTCGGAGGAACGGTATGTGAGGAATGAGATGTAGGTAATTCATTTCTGACGCGGATTCCATCACTTGTACTGTCTGGTGTTTTTCGCACAGATGTCGCCTGATCTCCTCCAAGTTATTTCATGGGTTATTTTGGCCACTGTTATGATGAATGAAATCTTCCTCATGACATGAAGAAGTGGGGATTTTTGATGCCAAAGGGGTCTTTCTATTTTGATGATTAAAAAAGAAGAACAAGAGATACAAATAAGAAATTAGTGCCACCTCTTGTGTGCAGCCTGCAAAGAGGAAGAGGCAAAGGAGACAGATATGGATATAGAGGGAAAAAAATGTCTGTGCATGTTCCAAAAGCTGCTTTTTTTTCTTATTTTTACAGTTCCTCCTTAACTGTGGAATCTTGGCTTGCCGTCAGAGAGTACATCAGTCATTCAGTCACACAGCAGACCGCTTTATAGAGAAATGAGTCAGACGGGCCAACTTGAAGATGCATAAAAAGGAGGGCAAAACAACAGCACGGTGTCCAGGACAAAGAGATGAGATGAAGGAAGTAGATGAGAGACACAGCGATGGAAAGACGGAGAGAGCCGGAGAGATATGAGCCATGTTAATGAAGTAGTCTGGGTCGTAAAGGCTTTCCGTTACCATAACAAGTAAATAGTGACTGATATTCAGTTTTAGTCAGGGCTAGCAGCCTCCCTGCGGCTGGATTCCTCCACGCTCCGCCATAATATGATACCAGCCTGGATAAAGGCAGGTTATTTATATGCATTTAGGAGGGTAAAACCTCCAGAGAGAAAGATGGTAAACAACTTTATTGATGTTAAGCTTCTTCAGTGTGAGGTTTCTATCCTGTAATAAAACCCATACATATTGCAAACATTACCCCAAGAAACACTGCTTGGAGATAAACTGGAGATTATCCAACAGCAAATATTAAACAGAGCTACAAAATCAAGAAGAAAGTGTTCTATTTAAAAAAAACAAAAACAAAGCATCTTATGAAGTAAATTTGAATCTTTATTTAAAATATATAAAAAATCAGCCATGCCAGTAACATCACACAAATGATTTAATAAGGATTCAGTCACATTTTTTAACAGTGCAACCAACCCCTGAGAAAAAAAAACATCTGGCTCTTTAGCTGCTAAATGACAGCAAGTCGCTCACTTTGTCTGTCTGCTGTTTGGTGCTGGACTCGTAGTGTGTGCAGTGGGTTTATCAGTGGCTTTTTCACTGGAAACAGCTGCTGTTGCTACTGCTGCTGCTGCTTGAAAACAAAATACGCAGGCATGGAAACCACAACAATGAGACACTCAGCAGATCTCAGAGCATATGTGCAAAATTGAGTGAAATATGTGTACTTTGTAGTTTTCTTATACTGACGTGGAACCTCTTAGCCTCTACTCATTCACTTTTATGCACGTCATTAACAATCTCGGGAAATCAGAGTGCCACAAGGTCAGTTATCTTACTGTTGTGGTTCTTATCAGCAAATAGCAACTATTTTTAAGACATGATCATAAAGCTGTCGTGCACTAGACATGATATCATCCTTCACCTGGTAGCTGTTATCTCCATATCACTGTTACGGTTGTTTGACCCCAGGTGTGCAGCAGTAAAGTGCCAAACAGACGTTCATTATGTTTTGAAAGATGAAGAAGACTTCACAGCACATTAACTGTCAGAAACTCCAAAAATCTAACGTAATTAAAATACAAGTAGTCTTTTCCCTATGATGTGACCAAGGACAGTTGACAAAATAGTACATCAGGATGTTACCATTACCTTTGAATGGAAATGTTTGCTCCAGTCAACATGAGTAATGATAGTAAAAACCCTTATTAAAAGTCTTTTAGTTGCGCGACAGACAAACTGGTGCAGTGTAGACCTGTTGGAAGTGATTCCAACCTCTGCGCTGTTTATAATGGATTCCATCTCTTCATCCATCACCTGTTTCGAACATGAAATCATGTCTGGCTCTGTCATTTTCCGAGGGGGAAAAGTTCCTCTTTAATATCCAACTCACAACTTTGTTATTCACAAAACACTGTGAGGATCCAAGTAATTAGCAACTGGTTAGAGCATTAAGAGCGTGAGTCATAGATTTAGTGGTCGCAGGATTCAAAATCCTAGCATATACATCCTGAAACACACACTTCTACATACTGATGATGTGTGTAACTGCAAACCGAAGGCGAGGATTGCTCTATTAGTCCAAATGATGTGTCAAACCCCATTGAACAGTGCATGAGAACACTCTGGCATCCTGATTGGAAAGCAGTAACATGAGTCCTATTACCAGTTTGTCTTGGCACTGCCTGATTGGCTGAGTTTCTAGCTCTCATACACACACTCTAATCACTGTAGAAAGACAGCAAGGAAATAAACGTAAAACCTCAAAAACCTCTAAGCAATCTTAAAACCCTTAAAGCATACACACATGTACAGACACATGGAATTTGAGAAGTAGTGTCTGACTGTCTGGCAGTCTTATTTCGCAACCCACTTCACTTGCAGACTTTTGAAGTTGTCTCAAGTGTGTGCAAAACTCATGTGTGTGCATGTGTTTGTGTTCAGTATTTTTGATTTATTGCGTCCGCCGCTTTGCCCAAAGTAAATTCATAAAGAGATGATGTATTCAAAGGCAATACATCTTCATAGAAAAGAAGACTTTAAAGCATGTGAATCAGACGTACTTAACAGTTAACAAGGCTGTATAAGTTTATGTCAGTTGTTGTTTTAGGCACAGCAGTTCAAAATAGTTACATCTATTACAGCAATCATTATAATAAAGGTTTGAGAATGTGTTTATTTCACACAGTAGGGCAGACTTTGCTTCTTCTTGTTGCTAATGCCTGCTTATTGTTTCTGCACCTATAAAGCTGTCCATTCTCACAGGTTACATCCACCTTTCAGTGATACCAGCAGGAGTTTTACCATCACACTTAGTCATTTTTGAAACTATGAGTCTCTGATTCCAGACAAAGGTACAGTAGACAAATGAAGGCTTCATATCTACCCTCGATTTTGCTGGCTAACATGACAACTGTTGCTGGCGGGGGCAGAGTAGGCCACAATCTACTATATGTTCAGCTGAATGAACCACTCTTTGCAGGCTTTGCAGTCCTTCTCCATGCTGTTTCTGTACCAGGCAGTAATGTTCCCAACGAGGACGCTGTCAGTGGTTCAGGGTTAGAAAGATACCTGGAATTTCCTTAAGCATCTGAGGTGAAACAGTCCCTGCCTTACCTGTCTTACCACTGAGCTGGTATGCAGTGATGCAGTGATGTGGACACCGAGGTATTTGCAGCTGTGTTGTCAGCAAACTCCAGTGTTACCCAAACCCCCTAGTGTCTGCCTGTCAGGGAGTCAAGAATCCACATGTACGGTGAAGTGTTTAATCCCAGATCCTTGAGCTTTGTGATGAGCCCGGAGGGAACTATGGTCTTGAATGCTTAACTGCAGTCAAAGCACAGCAATCTCACATAGTTCCTTTTCTCATGCATGTGGTGGTGAGGAGAATGTGTGCTGTACCCACTTCTGTTGATTGGTTGAGATGGTAGGCAAACTGTAGTGAGTCCGGTGTGCTGGTTAGTGACGGGCAGATGACGGCCATTCAAAGCACTTCATCACCGTAGGGTGAGTGCCACTGGGCAGCAGTCATTCAGGCAAGCTGGCCCTGTTTTCTTGGGCACAGGAATGATGTTGGACTCCTTGAAGCATGTGGGTATGACAGACTGATCCAGGGACAGCTCAAATATCATTGTGAACACCAGCAGTAGTTGGTCAGCACATAATTTGAGGACCTGTCCACTGGTACCATTTTAGTGTTTAAACATTTGAAAGCCCTTCTGGCGTCATGCTCAGAAAGGATGATAGGTATGAAAGTTGTACCTGCCCATGCATTAACCTCTGCTTGAGCTGTTTTTGCTGGCTAGCTGCTGATGGTCTCAAAACGCTTGCTAGAGGTACATCAGCACTTGACATAATCTTTAGACCTTGCTAAATGCTTCTGGGATTGCCTGCCTGGAATTGTAGTTCCACTTTCTTCCCACAGTCCCCTTTTTGCCTCCTTTACTCCCCTATTTACATTGTAGGCTGCTGCTTTGTGTTAAGGTTTCCAGAGCGCAGTGCATAGTTGTAGGCTGCAGTGCGTGTGTTTAATTGCATCCTGGATGGTTCTGGTAATCCCTGGTGGCTAGCTGTGCAATGATCTAAATGTAGCGTAGAGTACTTCTTTTCTTTTACAAATTACATCCACCACAGAAATAGTGAATCTGTTTGTCATCTGTGGTATTAACAGTGATGTCCTGGTATTTGCTTCAGCCTGTATCATGTAATACAGACTGTAAAGCGGCCTCTGATTGGCCCGACCATTTCCTTACCTCTGGCATCGTTGACGTGCTTTGTAGTGTGTTTACCTCAGCAAGATTGCTGCATGGTCAATCTTCTAGAACGTAGGTAGTGATTCTGCTCTATAACCATATTTTAATGGCATGTAACAGTGATCCAATGTTTATTCCCCTTGTGGTGAAGTCAGTATTCGGTGAAACAAAGAACATTAGAGATCCTGATATGCTGTTAGAAACTCATGTGAGCTTGGAGATCATCCAGTTTATTATCCCACGCCTGTACATTAGTTAGCAGGATGCTTAGCAGAGTGGATCCATGAGGCTGTGACCGGAGCTGGTGTTTAAACCCTCCATGTCTTCCCCTGTGCTTCCTCTGATGTTGAGATGGATGAGATGGTCTTGCTGTCCTCTGTGGTTGCTATCGTAGCTGGTGTTTATCCTCCTCTCATTCCTCGATATTTACATTGCTTACTCCAATGTTTACATTTGAAAACCTCGTCCGGCCAAGTAGCAAAGTCGGCAGGAGGGAAGTTTCCAAAGTGGTGAGTTGTACATTTCTCTATCCTGATGACTGACTCATAGTCATGTTATCATTGCCCAGCATTGTCAAGTATTGTTCGGTAAATGTTCACAGAGCTGATGAGTGGAATGTTCTGTTCTGTTCCTTTTAGAAGTCAAATGTATATTGCTCCTATTACAGCACTATACACATTAATATGTGGAGAAACAGACAGGCAGTACTTTATTATGGCTGTTAAGCTCTGTTTGGACAATTACAGGTTGCAGCATGGGTATCAGTTGAAGCTGTTACAGATGTTTCATTCTTGCATGTGTGCTCTGTCGCTCTACAGAGTCATGTACATGGATAATCCTGAAGTACTGATTCATAAAAGGTGCAGAGTGGTGAGACTTCTTCAATGGTCAGTTCTTGGTCGGAGCTCCTGCATCCTGCCAATGTGGCAGCTTTGCTTAGGAGGGTATAGTGTTCCCCTGAGAGACTGAGTGAGACACTCTTTGAAAAGGTGCCCAGCCAGAGCAGACCAGGCCGGGCCAGGCCAAGCCGAGGCAGACAGGCTCTCAACTGTTTTCTCACTGCCACTGGAGCTCTGAGGGTTGGCTGCCGGTCTGTCCAGGCTGGCAGTCAGCGTCAGAGGAGGTAGTTAATGCTATAGCTCATGAAGCTGTAAAAGCTGCTCACACTGTTGGCAGTGTCCACTGTAGGCCTATTGACTGAGTACTGAGTCAGCTCCCTACTGAGATCACAAACTTTAATATACAGACTCATAGGTTGTGTATTTTAAACTCATTGTTACATTGAAAAGGTCAAGATTTACAGCTCTCTGTGAAGTGGGGAATAGCATATTTTTTTCATAGCATGGGATTCAAAAATGACCTTCCTGTGGTGGCCTCGCTTGTGTTGGACTGTTACTGTATGGGTAGCGAGAGGAAATTGCAATGAGTTGCTGCTGCATGCAGCACCCAAAGCACACAAATTAGGCTGTGTGTCCTCTGAAGACCTATCTTTACATCACTACCTTCTCTTTCAGTTACTCATATGTGGAAATAGTGGGCTGTTGCTTCTTTTAGAAGAAGTGGGAGGTAGCCTTAGAAATGTTTACGACCACCAGATAAAATAGGGACTATCAAGGCAAAAATGGAATCCAGGCAATGTTTATTCTTCTTTAGTAACTTGTGGTTTGCAGCCTTTACAACTTGTTTTAAAATAATTTCAGTGATTTATAGTTACAATCCTTATAATTTAGGCATTTTTCTGCGCTAGACTTTCAATTATATTGAATTTAAATTCAGTGATTACGTTTCTGAATAGTAGTTTTTGCTGTTAATGGCAGGGTCCACCACAACTGGGCTGGAATCAAATCGCCTTCACGTGTACGAGAGCTTTACAGGAATCAGTAGGCCTACAGCTTACTATGTAATCCAGCATTGCTGTTTTGCTGTCCACTTTAATACAGCTGTATACACGCATAGATATATAACACATTTCAGCCTAATGGCTAAGCTAACCAAAACAACATTGCCAACTATGCCAGATATGGATGGTGAACTACTGGAGCAAGCAAACAAAAAGATCCCTGACCTTAAGGAAGTTATGTGTAAAGTGCCTTTCATGATGTCTGATGCAATGTTGTTGTTTACATGTGTGTCTTGTAAGGTGGTCTTGAGTGCTTTGAAAGGCGCCTTACATAAAATACATTGCTGTTATTATTATTATTGTATATTTACACGCACCTAGGAAACGCAATATATTTGGCATTGCAAGCATGCACAGGTAGAGTTAATTTAATTTTGAATGGGTGTGTTGGGCTCTGGGCATGGTTCTCTCGCGGCACCCTTGTAAAGAGCTCTTGCTCATTGGATGTTCAGGTTAGCCCAGTTCTGTAAGCAACTGTAGTTCAACTTCTAACTAGCCTGACATGTCCTGCAGCTGCTTCACAGTAAAACCATAATCTCTTCTCCTCTACTTGCTTTTACATCAAGGCATCCACTTTGCTTAGATCGCAGCCCACTAATATTCCCAAAATGACCACTACTTTTGTTCATCAGCAGCTCTTGGCCCCCATGTTAGCGGTTATAGAACTCACTATGTCAGCCTACCTTAACTTTAGATCTGCAGGGGAAATCCTGCATATGCAAGCATTAATGTATCTAGGTGAAAAAAAGGGCATGAGAAAAAAAACATTATGACTCATGCTTGCAGTTTTCACCACAATAAACACATGCTACATCATAAACATGTTCAGAGCTGACATGTGACATTTAGTTCAAAGTGAGTCTTAATGTCACCAAGAACACACAAGTACTTCAGCTCTTGCATGGTGTAAATTTTATAACTTACTAGTAACTAAATATAATTCTGGCATGTCATGAATGGTGTGTTAAATTTACCCTTCACTACATCGTGTTGTGCACGTATTAACCCATTTTATTCTGAATTAACAATCCAGTATTGTCTAACCCTAACCCTCCCATTTGAGCCTCTTGGTATTCTTGCCACCTTTTTACTGATCTCTTCTTCTTTCCTTCTTTTCCAGTTGTGGATCCAACTCCGGACAATCCATTGGTGTCGGTGATCCTAGTGACCCTGCTGCCACTCCTGCTGGTGTTCTTTGTGGTTGTGGGCATGTTCTACTGGTACCGAGCCCATCGGAGGCGCATGCTCAACCAAGAATGGGAGAGTAGCATTAAGAAGCGCAAGTCAAAAGGTGGTGGATTGGACTGTAGCGATGCTTGTGCCATCATGATGGATGACGACCGATCAGACAGCAGCTCGACGCACGCCAACAATCTGAACCACAACACTGAGCCGCTGCCTATAGACCTGGATCTACTGGTACAAAGCAATAGTAGTATTTTCGAGTTGTTATGTTGAGCTATTCTGCTCTCAGCTATCCTAACAAAAATGTTTTGATTCTATCCCAGGTGGGAAAAGGTCGTTTTGCCCAGGTATACAAGGGGAAGCTGAAGCAGACCACATCAGATCAGTTTGAAACGGTGGCTGTGAAGATCTTCCCCTATGAGGAGTACGCCTCATGGAAGAACGAGAAGGACATCTTCTCTAATACAGACCTCCGACATGAGAACATCCTCCACTTCCTGACGGCTGAGGAGAGGAAGGTGGAGAAACAGTACTGGCTCATCACCGCCTTCCACCCCAGAGGAAACCTACAAGTTAGTAACGCCGACTATTATGTTGTAAATTGAAGGTTTTGACTGTAGGAAAGGTTCTCAAAATTCAAAATACTCCCAATCTCATCATCCCTTTTCCCTCCAGGAGCACCTGACAAGGAATGTGATCAGCTGGGAGGAACTGCAGGTGCTGGGCAGCTCTCTGGCTCGAGGTGTCGCCCACCTCCACAGTGACCGCCTCCCCTGTGGACGCCCGAAGGTAGGACTGTGTGAACATCTGTGTGCTCTCTATGCCTGTCATTGAGCGATATATGGTTTAGGGTTAGGGTTAGATGATTTATACGCTAAATCGACCCAAACATAAGACGCAACTGATTATAAGACAGAAAATGGAAAAAAAACCTATCTGTCAGATTTGAGTTGAGCTTGTAACACACCCACTCATGCATTCACACTCTCTCCTGTCAGGCTCTTGGAAGCAATTAAAGTTATTTTCTGCGGCGGTTAGTATTTGTCTGACTTTCTTGGCTGCTTGACAGACGCTTGACGTGGGAACCCGCCCTTTAGAGTTTCATTTTCCCTCTGCACTGGCAGAACTTGACTGACAGTGGTGCTAAAAGAAGGGTCAGGTGGGGTCAACAAAACACATGATAATTATCCATAGCGAATTCCAGGCCAGTTACTTAACATAAAATGTGTGTATATGCTATTTGTGTGCACTTCATGTCTACCATGTTTTTTATTTTTATTTTGAAAATTAAAATTAGTTAGCACTTTTGACGCCTTTACTTTGATTGTGCCTGAAGGTCCCCATAGTCCACCGAGATCTGAAGAGCTCCAACATCCTGGTGAAGAACGATCTGTCCTGCTGCCTGTGTGACTTTGGACTGGGACTCCGTCTGGACAGCACCCTGTCCGTGGATGACCTCGCCAACAGCGGACAGGTCAGATGACAAGTTTGGAACTACTGTTACGAATATATGTAGTGGGACCAGACCTCCCACCACTCCCATTTTTCCTGTGTTTCTCCCATATTTCAAGGCCATCTTGTGATCTACACGGCCTTCAAACGTTATTATGAATAATCGTCATAGACACGGAACCATAAGTTTTGTGTGTTTGTCCCAAGTTGCCAAGTTATGAAACACAATCTACACTTACACAATCCACACACTACATACATCAACTTATCTGTCACCATAACCTGGCAACCGACAACCGGATTCCAAGGGCGTGTGCGCAGCTGTTGCAAAAATGTCAGTGCTGGATGGCGCTCCACCTAAAAAATCGAAAACGCTCATACTTATCTTATACACACATACTTACAAGCACACAACAACAACAACACACATGATGCAGAAGCAAATGCATAGATAGACACATTTATTAATATAATATTCATGGAATCATAGAGTTAATCCTCCTTGTCGTCTTTGGGCCAATTTTGACACAAGGACAACATGCATTAACTTAAATATGAGGTATTATTTCATTTAAATGAGGCCTATTAAGCATAATTTCCAAAAGTATGTGTAAAACTTGTGGTAATAAGTTGGAATGAAGTTGGCACATTTAGATGATATGCTGTCAAACCAGGTCAGTGTTGAGTTGCACAGTCAACAGGAAGACAACAGGAGGGTTCATATGAACTGATATGTGTTTTTGTGATAAATTGTCTCCTGTATTTAGAAACCTAAATATTGGCAGGTATAAATGGAACAGCTCTCTGTAAATCTTTAGCAGCAGTAGTTACAAACATTGTCAGGTGTTGAATCTGTGGCTACAAGCTGCAGCTTTTGTAGGGAAATCATATTATCTGCTGTTATGGTAACTCTCTCTGTTTGGCATCAAGGCCCTGCATTAGAGGGGCTTTGGTCTGGGTTTTTGGCGAGGTATGAACTGGCTGTGTTTGTTTTGCCGTCTTATATCTAACTCCTTCTGTTATTAGTGTGTTTTGATGGGATACACCTTGTTTGCTGACACAAGCAATCTGAAAGAGACAGACAGACAATCAAGGGATAAAGAGAGAGGCTTTTGTTGTGACATGCAAAGTCCCCAAGGCAGATCCCAGCTCACTCTCAGTCCGTGTGACTTTGTCCTCATTTGTTTTTGATTTATGGTTTCCTGGCTGGAGATGCAACTGTGACAGGTGATAGGGTGTCGACTAACTTGCTAAACAGACACTTGTGACCCCTATTTGCCACCCTGTACTCACACATCCGCACATACAGTACATTCAATTCAAACACAGAAAAACCTGGCTCTTGATCTTGCACATCTACTACTGCCAGCCTCCAGTCTTCTTGTTTAGCAGTTACCTTGCGAGGCAGTTGGATTCCGGTGAGATCAACAACATCACAAGATCCTGCCAGAGCCCATCCTTGTCAGGCGTTGAGTTATGCGCTTGTGACCAACAGTTTCCAAGGACAACTTCTCAGATGTTCCTGTGTAACAAAACCATGTGGTTAATTTAACAGTGCAATACTCTACAATTGTTCCTGTGCTATTTGCAGCATCAGTTTATCCGTTCAAATGTTCAAATCATGATCCTTTCCTGTCACGTGTTTTCCCCTTCACAATTGGAAGCTGGAATTTCCCAGATTGGAGGTTGTAATTATAACCTCTGTGTGTGTTCAAGAGCGGGTCCAGCTCGGGAAAAAATGTGTTTAGAAACATACGGACAGCCACAAAATTTTCTTTGCTGCCTAAAAAAATTGTGTTCGGCATGCAACAGCAGGTATTATGTCAGAAAATACTTTGCAAAAATAGCAAACAATCTTGTTTAACTTTCTGTGTTTAACCACATACCACCAAGGTATTTTGATGGATTTAAAGTTGTGCAATGTTGACAGTCAAACTTAAGAGTTGTTTGATGGTTTGGAAAGCAGCGGTAAAAGTAATACTGTGGAGCATTTACAATGTTTTAGTTTCTTCGTTTCCTAATTCTGACATGAGTGACCATGATCTTTTTTCAGTTCGCTCCAAAAACTGTGTTCCCCATCTAATAGCAGATGTTATGTCAATAAGATTTTTCAAACACAGGCAGGGAGCTTTTTTCAGCTTTATCAGTACAACCACAGAGGTATTTTCATAGATTTGAAGTCATGCAGTGCTGGAAACCAACAGTTAGAGTAATGCCTTTATAAAATTTTAATTACATACTTTCTTAATTCTGACATGAGCAACCATAAGTTTACAGTTTTCCTGGTTCCTGGTGGATTCATTAAAATGTCATTTATTAAAAAGTTCAAAGCTATAATCTGCAGTCCATCCATTAGTTATAGTCACTTGTCTTTGTCGAGGTTTTGCAGGGGGGGCCGACACTGGGTGAGAGGTAAAAAGAACAAGTCGCCAGTAAATTACATGACTGACACATGAAGACAGACAACTATTTACACTCACAATCACACCTACTGGCAATTGAGAGACACCAATCAACCTAAACAGCATTTTTGTGTGTGTGGGAGAAGGGAGGCACCAAACTCTGTGCCAGGGTGGCAGGACTTTCTTGCTCTTAAGGCAAAATCAAAACCGACTTGTCACTCAACCATACTCGTGACTTCACTTGATATCCTCCCCAAGCTTAAAGTGGAGGCCAATGCGTGATTATTGAATAAAAGCTTGCAATAATCTCAGTTTACAGAAGTACTGTATCAGTGTTACATTTATATTATTGCAACCAACCAAAGGAAATTGGACGTTGGCCAACACAATACAAACAACTTCTTAATTTTCACTGTGACTGACAGGCCAATAAAAACAAAGACATAAAATCCCACCACAGTGATTATTAACAGCTGTTATGGGAAGTGTAGAAATAACCACCACGAGCATCATCACGTCATCAAAACCTTATCTTTCTTTTTTCTCTGAGGTTGTCATAAATCACTTGTTTCACTGTGATGAAAGCCACCTGTACATGAGGAGGTGGGCCTTTGTGATATTTCATTACAAATATAATGGAAGCTCCTACAGATGCCATTATTATGCTACATGCTCTGCTCCAATTCTGAGCAAGTTTCATTCACAAAAATGTTTCCAAAGAGTAAAAGAGTTACACATTGTAGATTGTCATGTCCTATTTTACCTAAGACATGAAAATATAAGCAATAGAAAAGTAATCAAATATCAGGATAAAAGACTTTTGGGGTGTTTTTACAACTGTCAAATGTCAAAACAGGTCAAATTTGACCGGAACGGAATGTAAGGGTTAAAAATATTAATAGTAAAAAGTCAGCAGTGTGTCATCAGAGTGATGCTGTACTGTGACAGAAATAAAGGGGGAATGGTTCGACGTATGGTTCGATGCCAAAAAAGCAAGTGTCTTTCTAAAGCAAATTGGTCCGTGACTAATATGGGAGGTGGTCAAGTCATGTGGCAGTCACAGGAGAGATAATATTATAGTACAGTACTTCTTACATGAGGCCCAATGACTTTATGTCACCTCTTGTTGCAAGTGCTAAACTCCCTTCACAGATACAAGGTTCTCATCTGGATGGCACCAAAACACACTGCAACACAACACAGACATGAAAACTGTAGAAAGTCATGTTTGAAAATTGAAGTACAACTGCAGCGGTGTCAGAATTAAGTTACATTAAAAAGAAACCTGTTACCAGTGTAGTCTTGTATCTCGTCCAATATCTCATCTAATAATAAATGAAGCCAGGAAGTGAGTCACATTTACTGTCACTGACGGCCGCTCCTGCAACAGCACCGTAAATCACAAGATCCTGTATTTTATTTCTGTCTATCTAATTAGGCCATAAGAACGGAAAGTGAATTCTTAAATATGCTGTGTGAATGTGTGAGTTCTTGTGTGTTAACCCCTTCCTCTTGTCTCCGTACCGCAGGTGGGCACGGCGCGTTACATGGCTCCAGAGGTGCTGGAGGCCCGGCTCAATCTGGAGAACATCGAGTCCTTCAAACAGACTGACATTTACTCCATGGCCCTGGTGCTGTGGGAGATGACGTCGAGGTGTGAAGCGATTGGAGGTAAGCGCACACATGCAAGCGTAGTAATTACCTGCCTTGAAGCCCCAGGAAGTGTGATGTCATGCGCAACGCGAAACATGCACTCACATGTAGCACAAAACAAATCACTCTGAGGTTAAGTGTCAACCGCCGAGATGACGCAAGAGCGACAACACATGTCAAAGGTTTTGGGGTTAGCAGGAGGTAACAAGCTCAACAGGCGAGCAGATTGGACGGCGGTGATGTCATGTTGTCCAGGGGATATTTTTGTCATATAATGAAAGGTATACGTCAGGTATCACCTATGGATCAGTGCTCATATGAAGCAGTGGAGGCAGCTTGTGTAACATCTGTAATGTCATGTGATAAAAACGACTGCTTGGCCTCAGCTTCTTGTGAATTTTTCTCGAGATGATGATTCATTTAGAAACTTAACTCAAGTGCAGGAAGTTTCCTTGTAAAGGAATATTTTTACACTGTCATATTTTTCATTTTACTCAAGAAAAGAGTATTTCTTCCACTGCTTCCACACAATACAGTGTGCGCCTACTGAATGTCTCTGTGTGTGTGTGTGTGTGTGTGTGTGTGTGTGTGTGTGTGTGTGTGTGTGTGAGCGTGTGTTTGTGACCTACATAGTGCAGGCAGTGGGCACAGGCCTACTGTTTCCTGTTATGCAGTGAATGAGAGTTTGTGTGTCAACAGGGAGGCTGATGGTCTTGTCTGTTGGACTGCACCTCGACCTCAGCTCCAGGTCTGCGGCGGGAATCTGTGGAATGTTTGATATGTGAGAGAGACAATCTAAACTCTGCTGTTGCCCTTCTTTGGGCAGGAAATCAGGGAGAGAGTTGATACTGTACCTGTTTCAGCAGTGTGTGTGTGTGTGTGAGTGTGAGTGTGAGAGAGAGACTGTCTGTGCTCATGAGGCATTAATGTCCTCACAATAATAGGAAGTATATTCATTATAGCTAAATGCTTAACCCCAACCGCCCAATATTTAGAGAAGTTTGAACAAATTTGAACAAGCACAAAATTAGTCCCAATTTGTTCTGTATGCAAATTAAATACAGTCTTGCTGGAAATTGAATGCTGGTTGAAAAATGCTTTCTCTCACCATAATGAGAAAATCTTGTTAATTAACATATTTGGCAAGTTGTAAAAACATGAATAATGAACATATGAGCCACATAGCCAGGGACAACATACCTATCAAAACATCTGATCTTGCGGTACAATATCCGCTAGAAGCTACAGCATTATATCATTTTTTCGGTTATGTTTAGGCAGAAAAACGTCAGCAGTGACTTGTTCAACATGTTTATGCACATTGAAGCGAAACCAAAAAACTTTCACTTACCTTAACCACAGGGATTTTGTTGCCTAACATGAACACACATGGGACTGAAGATGTAAACCTAAACCTGAGTCTTGCATCTTGTATGTTCCCCATCCACCCCATACCTCCTGCCTCTGACTTCAGAGTGATATGTATATATATATATATATATATATATATATATATATGTATATATGTAAATGTAGTGTTTCAATTATTCATAAAACCTGTGAACATAAGGCAGCGATTAATATATGGCAGTGCAAAGTAATTGGGAAAGCAGTTTAGCTGTATATGAAGAGGGAGACAGGGTTGAGCTGTGAAAATATCCCTTCCTAATGCAACTTCATTGTAAAAGAAGTGGGCAGAAAATCACAGTCCTCAGCGGTCTAAATTAGCCAAAATCAGTTATAGTATTGCATTGTACAAAATGCCACAGAAAAGCAAAGCAGAGGTATGTACTGGTGATATAAGTTTGTTTTCAGGACAAAAAACTGGCCACTAACGACTGACTGCCACAACAAAGATACAAAAGTACTTGAACTAATACTTCTGAAGACTCATAAACTTGAATATCTGCTGAGAGGGGCTTGTTTCATGGTCAATCTAGGCAGCTGGACTGATTATAGCAACCAATGACTTAGTACTGTATGTCTTTAAAAAATTGAAACCTACCGCTCAACCCTCAAATTAAGTCTTAACCCTCAAAGAAACCTTTGAACGGGACAAAATGTTCTCGCTTTCCAAAAATGTCCCAAGTCTTCATTCTCAAATTGGACCTCACAAAGATAGATGTACACACACACACAAATGATTTGCTCTCCTGAGAGTGGAGAGAGAGAGAGAGAGAGTCTCTCCAGTCCACCTCCTTCCCTCAGTCTAGTGGGCTTTTCTAGACAGTCTGAGACATTTAGAACTAGACAGTCACATTCCAACATGTGTCTAGTATGTGTGTTTATTTCAGAGAGCGAGGTACATAGAGATAGAGGAAGAGAGATTAAGGTACGCCCTCATCTAGCTCTGTTTCTATGTCTCAGTCTGGGATTGTGTGTGTATATATATGTGTGTGTGTGTGTGTCCTCTGTCTCCACCCCAACAACAGGGGGCAGAGTGGTGGATAGAAATACTACCCAGCACTGGCATTGTTGTTGTGGTCAGTTATAGTACATTCTCCCGGAGCATTTTATTTACATATCCTGAATTAGCCTGCAGGGCGAGGCAGGGCCTGTATGTTCTGTCTGAGCTGAGGGTTATGCAGGGTAATGGAGCGGGACGAAGAGTTTGGACTGTGCCAAGCAAAAGGCCTGCGGTCCACGAAGGGAGACACCCACTGGCAACAGCTGGTGAAGGGGAGATCGTTGTACAGTATCCTGCTGGTGTAAGGGCTGTGAGATAGAGGACACTTTTCACCTCTGTAACACTCTTGGAGATGGGAGACAATTATCTTAATTAGCATAAAGACTGAAGGCAGGGAGAAACAGTTGGCCTGGCTCTGTCAAAAGTCAGTTATCAGTTAACATGTTGTATCTCATTCACATATTTAACGTGGCAATAATCGATATTTTTTTAAGTCACAATACATAAAATGACTGTGTAATGTAGTCCCACAGAGGTTCATAGTGTCTTCCAGTTTTGTAGACTACAATTTCACTGTTTTGGTTCACTCTCACTGTTTTCATAGCTTACTTTTCATCCACAGCAGACAGATGTTTTCAGACAATACACTAGATTGTGAACATATTAAAGCATTTAGCACAAACTGAAATGTAAAAACAACAATTTGTAATTTAATGGAAATCATGTCCTGTAGCCTAACAATTTCTTGGTGAATAACAGCCAGGCACATTGAGTTCCTAAGGCCGCCTGTACAGAAGTGCTGGGCAGACAGAAAAAATAGAGTTAAAGCACAAAACTCCCCCAAACTGACAAAAACAAAATGTTCTTGCACTTGTGTTTGAATATGGATTCAACAAATGGGATACAGTGTGTTAACTAGTAAGCTTTAGATGCTTTCACAGCCTTATTATTGAACTTTGTAGAAAGCCAAGCTAGTCTCAATCACATTAAGAAAGGACATAAGTTCATTTCCCCAAATGTCGAATTCTTTGCTTCTTTATTTTTGTAGAGATTATTTAACTTTGTGGAAAGCAAAGCTAGCTATTTTCCTGTCAAATTTTTCTGCTTAGCTAGGCAAAAAACCTGCCTCTAGCTGCACTTAATGCAGACATGAAACTGATGTGGTTTTGTAGTCTCAGTCACATTAAGAAAGTTCATTTCCCAAAATGTCAAACCACTTGCTCCCTTATTTTTTCAGAGACAAACCACATTAATTAGCATCACTATATGTGGCTCAAATTAGCTATGTGCCTAATTTTCATATGTATATTTTGCCATTAACAATAAAGCAGACAACAGGGTAAGCCGAGTGAAGCACAAATGCAAGTAAACAGGATGAAAATCTAAAAAACGGAATGTCAACCATTGTGCATAGCAGGAAACATATGATGCAAGCAATTTATACAATGCAAAGAACGTGCAGACGGCGCGAGCAGTGAAAGCACGGCGACATATAATAATTAGTGCATGATTAGTGCAACAGGTGGTAATACCATCAGAACAGTAGTGTGAAAAAAACACAAGGGAACCAAGAAAATTACAACAGGTAAGTGTAACCTGCATTATGTAAACAAGCACAGTCCAACTCTGGCCTTTAACTCACAACCCCCGGACATGGGAGGCGGGTGCACTAACAAGGAGGCTAAAACCTATTGGTGCTACTAGCATCTGTAGCCAGCATGTCTCTTAAAGGTGCAGCGTGTAGGATTTAGTGGCATCTGGTGGTGAGGCTGCAGATTGCAACCTAATGAATATCTCTCCCCTCCCCCTTCCCTCATGAAAGGCCCTCACTAGAGCCAGTGTTTGGTTTGACTGTCCTGGGATACTGTAGAAACATGGCAGTGAAACATGGAAAGAACCCACTCCCTTTATAGATATAAAGGCTCATTTTTAAGGTAATAAAAACACAACTATTCTTATTTCCAGGTGATTATACACTTATTAAAACATATTTATGAATCTTATATTCCATTTCTGCCAAGCCTGTTCCACTAGCCACTACTAAATTCTACACACTGCACCTTTAAGGTGTCAGGGAATGAGGTTTACTCACTGCACAGCACTGTACCCACTGCCTCCTGTTACATAAGCAAGCAGGTACGACTGCTTACATCACACCTCACCACCAAGTTTCAAGATCATGCACAAAAGATTAGAAGGAGTGGAGTCAATCGTGTTCAGCATCATAAATGAACTTGCCGTAAACAGTTTTTAAAACAGCAACTATATGAAGTCATTTTCAGGCATGGGCATAAATACAACTAATTTACATTCACCTGCCTGCAGCAAAGGCGTTCCCACTTTTATTTAAGCCCCATCAAACTAGTGGTGCTGTTGTTAAACTTTCACAGCACCATAATGTGTTAGCCACAAACCTGCCACAGGAATTCAGCCCAAAACCTTCTCTGGAGATGGGCGGATACCCCGTTTGGACGGTGATCTTGTTTTGATGAAAGAGTGGGGTTCATTAGAGGTTTTGCTGCTTCGTTTCTATGTAGGACATAGTATGTTCTGCATCAGTGTGGGATCAGTCTGATGTTATACGCCTGTTGAGGGTCTAAGATCTCTTGAACGCCAAACATAGAGCTCTGTTTCTTTTGAGATAGCAGATCCCAGACAGTGTAGGCAGCCACAGAGGTTTCTGCTAACCTCCAGGCCACAAAGGTTTCAGACAGATAATCTGAAAAGGAAACTGTCGTAAACCACTTTCCGCCCCTTAGATTGGATATACCAGGGTTTTAACTACGGGCCCCAGACAGCGAGGGAAAAGTGAGACTGAGGCTCTGGTTGCAGTCTCTTGTGAAATCTGTTCTCAAACCACAGATGAAATTCTTCTCATAGCTTTCAAATGTCCAGAACTCCTTAAGAGACGCAGGCCACACCTCATAGACTGCAATGATAGACCCTGTGTCCACTTTTTTAATGCCCCAGATATCACTTATAAGGACATGAGGACAAGTGTGTAATAGGCAAATCAACTAGAGCATGAAATGAGATTTCTACAATCCATCATGTCTTGATGTTTAAAAAGTGCTCCACCTCTTTTTATTTCTGTTTTCGACTTTCTCATTTTAGAATCAGCCCTCTGCTGTTCTTTCAGCTGTAAGGAGTCCAGGAAAATGTGTGGTATTTATACCAGCTCCACAGCAGGAGATCTAAACAGCAGAGAACAGAGCACAATACTAGCCCTGGCATAAATAACCTCCAGGGGAATGGGCCGGGCTCAGCTCAGTCCTGTTTTAAAATGCTAAAAACGGGGGAAGTTCCACATGTCAAAAACAGGAAGTGTGGGCCTGTAGAGTCAGCTTCTCTGCACAGCCCCGATCCCAGCCTTCCAACTTCCTGTCCGGGGGTTCCACTCCAACCTTCCCACTTCCTGTGTTTGAAGACACAGCGTCAGAGGCCAGAGAGGCCTGGTTAATATGAAACTACTGCACCTTTTCCTAGAACTCATCATAACATCTTAATGCTAATTGACATGAACAACATATGGTATTTGCACCTGAGAAAGCAGAGGTCTAGGTCAGTGTAGTAGCAGTTTTGGAGCATTTGTTCATATGACATGATCATGGAATTATTGATCCATGAAATAACATGCTCAGAAAATAATGGATATTTGATAAACTACAAAGCCTGTTCACTAAACCTTAACCGCAACACCTATCAAGTCATCCACATTTTTACTGCAAATGTTCCGCTTCCAGTAACAAATTTACAACTTGAAATTCTTAGTAAGTGATTCATGATTTGATATAGTGGAAATGAAAGCAGGCTTCTCATTTCTTGCTGACAACTAATTTTGCTGGCTGAAATGAGAATTGTCACTAGCAGATTTGATGAGTTTTAACTTGATAGATAATTAAATTGACATCAGCTCCACGTTTTGGTTGAAATTGCTCTCACTGACTCATAACAAATAAACCCTGTAAGAGGTCATCCATGTAGAATTCATAGAGGTTAAAGATGGAGGGGTTCAGCAAAAAGTCTATTCTTGAAAACTTGGCGAACTCCATCTGCTGATGATGGTGTGATATGATTAAAAGCTCCACAACAGCGACTAAATGTCCAGTGGGGCTTGATTATTTTCTCAACGGCTGTTCCCAAGGTCAGGAGTAAAGTTTGAAGACTAGTGGAAGTTTGATTTGATTGGAGGTGAATTCTGAAGTTGGTGTATGCGTTGTAATGTTTAGTCTTAGATACTTTATGTGGGCGAGCACACAGATGGAAGGACCAGAACACCAGCTGTGTTTTACAGTACTAAGTACTTGTAGTATTCTAGTGTTCAAGTGGTTATTTGTCTTGACAGTAAATATTTAAGATATTTTAGTGAACATGCCCAAAAAAGTCTCAGATGCTGCCAAATATAACACGACCCAAAAAGTACACCTAAGTGAATAATACTCAGTGTTTGACAGGTTGTGAAATACATGAAGTAGAAACTGTTACATGGAAGAAGGAGAGAAGGTACTTGAACATGATGCTTCTACTTTTGGTGAAATATTTGTGAATCATTTTCTGGCCCAGATGGGTAAACAAGGATGACTGTGCAGTGACTAGTGTCTCATTTCACAGCAACTGTGAGATCTTGACAGCTTTCTCTTCGGGCCTGGAGACAGACTGCAGCTGTTGTGAGTTCGGTTTCATGAGGTCTGGACCAAATCCCGGAACTTTGTGTTTCATTTTTCATGGTTTTGACGTTATACTCTTTCTTTCTTTCTGTAGTAAGAAAAAAAAACAAAAAAACACAGATTATGAGTTTGTTGTTTTGTATGGTCTGAGGTTGCGACTAATTGCTTGTTAGCGGAAGCTGATTTGTTGCTTTTAGAAACAATCATCGTTCAAGTGCCAGAGCTAACATTTTCCCTCCCATGGAGACATCATAAAAGCCATTTTATTTCCCTCTGTCAGCATTACTGGTGCCAGTGCACAGAGCTGGCAGGTCACGAGAAAATCACTGCCCAGTGGTTTGGGGTAGGATGACCTCATACCAGGATGCTTTCACACTTCAACACACCACCTGTTTCACTCTGTCTTCCTCTTTCATATTGTTTTAAAAATGTAATAACATGACAAGTGACTGTGTCAGAAACCTTGTCACGCTTGTTTAGTGTCCCTGACCTCATCACACACACACACACACTTGCAGAGAAGTGTTGCAAATGACCGTCACATGATGCAACAGACAACATGACACGAAGAAGGAAAATGTGATTTTGCTTAATTTGAGACACAGGTGATGACTTGCAGTCCATATCTGATCCACAGTTTGTGTTTGTGATTGCAGAGGTGAAGGACTACGAGCCTGCTTATGGCTCTAAAGTGCGAGAGCACCCCTGTGTGGAGAGCATGAAGGACAACGTGCTGAGAGACAGAGGAAGACCTGAGATCCCTGACACCTGGCTCAGGCATCAGGTCAGTCACATTATTGCACTGGACATACTGGAGGGAGACACCACAGCTATTGATCTTTCTGCATATATATTTGAGGGGAAAACTAAATCTGTACATCAGCGCTGAGAATAGTGATCTGATGATGTGTGCATTCAGACGGTCAGTCATTAGAATACATGCCAACAGTGTTTTAAACATCTCTTCACATATTTACTCAAAGCTGCATAAACTGACTCCTCAGAGGCACAAAACTGAGCAGATGCCTCTTTAGAACAGACAGAGCAACATTAACATTGATCATTTTTCTGGTCACCTGATAATTATTACTCCAATATTCACTCTCCCATCAACTCTGTTGGTCTGCTGGTCTCTACAGTCTCTACAAAAGAGAAAATTATCTTTATTGCTGCAAAACCAGTATGTCCATCAGCTAGTTGTTAATGTTGTCTCCAGTTTGTTTATTAGACTTTTGTGTGAAAATGATAGAAATGAGGTTGATGAGCAAAACAAGGTAATATAGGCTTAAAAAAGTTCATATACTACAGGAAAGTCATTTGATCCATTGTTTATATTTAATATAATATTTTTTAAAGGGCTATCTGATTGCACTGCTTTCATGATAATTAATAAAACGTCTTGTTGATTGATAAACCAAGCCTTTAACAGAAAAATTACACTCATTTGTCACTTACTGCTGCTCACACCTGCTCTACTTCTCCCTCTGCAGGGCGTAGCAGTGATCTGCGCCACCATCATGGAATGCTGGGACCACGACCCAGAGGCCCGTCTCACCGCCCACTGCGTCTCCGAGCGCATCTCAGAGATGGAGGACGAGATGGACAAACTCTCCAGCCGCAGCTCCTCGGCAGAGAAGATCCAAGAGGAGCTGAAGATCCCCATGGTGGAGGTGGAGATCCCTGAGGAGGAGGTGAAAATCACAGAAATACAGGAAATCATAGCTGCGGACTGCTCCGTGAGTGATGAGAAGTGAGAGGAAGCTCAACATCTCCATGGACCCTGAGGGAGATTTCTCTTAACAAGGGCACTTAATTTCATATTGATGGGATTGAAGACCTCAACTGTGGGGATCGGGAGCTGAGCTCCTGGATCGCAGGATTTTGAGCCAGGTTGAGTTACATTACAGTGTCACATCTAGTTCTAACCCAGAGAGGAAGAAGAAGAAGAAGTAGAAGAGGCTTTTTAAGACAAACTCTGGGTGATGCTTTTGGACTTCACTGCTTCAAAAATGTAACAACTCACCATAATCAGCTGAGAAAGCTAAAGAGCCAAAAAAAAAAGCCAAAGTTAACTGGAAGCTTCCAAAGATGTGCTGAGCATGGAGACAGTATTTTATAAGAGTCAGACAGGCTTCTCTCTGAGCAAAAGGTCACTCACTTAATGAGAAGTAAACTATTCAACCAAAGACATTTGACGTGCACTTTACCATGTGATACTTATGCATTACAGACGTTTGTCATTGTATTATCTTCATGTATTCTAACATGTTGGAGTTAAGGAGAGCTTCCGCCTAAAAGTGCCTTTGTGTGTCCGACTTTGAGCCAAAAATTTCAGCAGAGATGTCGCCTTAACCAGCAGGAATTCAAAGGAATGTGTGTGTGTATGAATGAGAGTGTGTGCATGTGTGTGTGTGTGTGTGTGTGTGTGTGTGTGTGTGTGTGTGTGTGTGTGTGTGTGTGTGTGTGTGTGTGTGTGTGTGTTTTTATCCAGCTATACTTGTTTGCCAGATAAACAAGCACAATGTACATAGAGACAATAACTGTACATAAGAGACAAATCAGCCGAAAAAAGGGAAAGTAATCCTACTACTTATCTTTGAATGCAGAGATTAAAAGACTTCATAGAGATGTATTTTTTAAAAAACATTTTGTATGTTTTCTGTCTATATCTACAGTAAAAAACTGAGGTGTGCCAAAGATATTTTACCCTGCCTTATATACAGTATGTGTCATATGTAAAATATTGTAAATCTTTTATGAATTAAAGATATTTCTGTATACTGAGATGATGTTTCACTCATTCTGTAATCCAGCCACGTTTGGGAGCACGATATGGATTTTCTGTCTCATTCAAAAGTCTTAGTGGGGGTTTTTTTCATGCCTTTTTTTCCCCTCCAAATAAGAACGTGTAATCTTGAAGTTATATTTCGGTGTAGTAGCTAAGTGGTTAAGTAGTTTCTCTCTGCCACCTTCCATTTTGCAAGGTCTTTGTGAGCCTGAGCTGGCACAGAGGGTTCATGTAAACTGTGAAAGCAGAGGGGTCCTATAAGGGATTAAGACATTTTGAATATTTCGTTAATATGAAGTGATTTTTAGCATTTCTTGGCCCGGCATTAGATTATAAGAGCTATAGTTTGTGCATTTCCAGTTAACATTGTGTCACCTGTAAGAGGCAGTGAATGAAAGTAAAGTGACACTCATTAGACAGTACTCTACATCTGTTATGGGCAAGGTCACTGAAACTCATGCTCATTCAAACAAACTCATACAAACTCAGCACAGTACATTGTGACCTGCAAACCAATCATCACTTAGCCAGCTATCAAACTGACAAATAAAACAGTCAATCATGAGCCTTATTTTCCTGGAAATGACTTTTATTTGATTCCAACTGGATATCACTGCTGTTGGGCTGAAACCTTGTAACTCCATATTGTATTACTACATACAAGGTTTCTGACAGCGACGATAACTATCAACATCAAAAGAATGGATCAAGCCTTGTGTTATATTTTTTGTAGAGCCTGAATAGTGTAACCATGGTTATGGGTTCATTTGAGTCTGTATTAATCATTCTGATAACATTTGGGATTTTAGGGGGCCATACAAAAATTAGTGTACTGTGCAGTGTAGAAATGTTGAATCATAAAAACTTATAGTGCAAGAAATTGTCTTTCTTTCCTTCCTCTCTCTTTCCTCCTTTCCTTCCTCTCCACCCCCCTTTCTTCCTTCCTTCTGTCCTTCCTTCTTCCCTCCCTCCTTCTTTCCTTCCCTCCTTCATTCCTCCCTCCCTCCTTCTCTCTTTCTTTCCTCCCCCTACCTTCCTCCCTTCCTTATTTCCTCTGTCTGTCTTTCCTTCCCTCATCCCTTCCTCTTTTCCTTTCTCCCTCCCTCCCTCCTTTCCTTCCTTCCTTCCTTCCTTCCTCCCTCCATTCCTTCCTTCCTCCCTCCTTTCCTTCCTTCTTCCTCCCTTCCTTCCTTGACTCGAGGACAACAGGAGGGTTAAACCTAGTATGGGAATGGAACAATCATTTTCACATCAAATAGATTTCACATGAGAAATGGTCATAAATGTAGAGGATACAGAAGTATTCGAGCCGCTAAGTGAACTGTTATGACCACCATTGTGTCGACTTGATGTGCACAGATTTGACAGCTCTTTGCAGCTCAAGAGAAAGCTGGAATTAAATAATTAAATATAAATATGGGGTGAAGAATATGTCAAATATTGGCCACTGCTCTTCCAAAAATGTCAGATCGACCAATCATTTTCATACAGTCTTTTAAGTCGAAGATGAAAGTGAAAATACATCGTTTAAATGCTCATTTGAGAACTCAAGTTATTAATTATTTCATCGTTTTCATCATCATCAATTTTCTCAAATTTCCATTATTACTTTAAAGAAATTACAGCTGCACTTTTGGGTCACTTGGAGTCAACAAGCTGTAAACACATTAAAAGAGTTGATATGGTGAATATGTACATTTTTAATGGAGCACCATTTTCACACATAGGTAGTCATGTGATCCACTGTAAATATAAAGCTGCTTTATGATCTTAAAGCATTAATTCAATTCATTTTGCCAACTTGTGGACAGCAGAAGAAGCTGTAAATACAACATGGACTTATTATTACTTTATAATGCTGATGTGGAGAATGTGTTAGCAAACAGCTGCCCATAACACATCCACCTGACACAGAGAAACATATATTTAGAGTCATGTCTCTCTGGCCACCTAATGAAAGCAAGTCCAATATTCACTCTGTGTGTTCAGTTTGCTCCTGAGATGTGAGACTAAACCAAAACAGTAAAATTACAGCTGTTATAACACTTCAACTCTCTGTAGGGCGAGGAGAAGTGGAAAGTGATAATTCAGTGTGGGTTTATCACTATGAGTACACTCCCCTTTCCTAACACACAGTAATTTGATCCATTATAAAGATAAAAACATTGATTAGTGCAGCTTCAAGGGAGCTCTGTAGCCGGTTGCAATAGTATTGATGGTCTTCTGCACCTCCTGAGACACATTCTGGAATATTTCTTCAATATATCACGATTGGTCATGATTAAAAGTAAGTCAGCTGATATATTGGGTCATTTCAGAGTTCATTTTAGGCTTCCTATTTGTTGTTGGGCACTCTGGCACAGCTCAAGATTGGTTATGTTTTGTTCCCTTTCTTTCTTAGCTTCTATTCTCTTTCTCTTCAGTCTTTCTTTTTGTGCATTCCTCTTCTCCGCCTTTTTGGCCTCTCGAGGAATTCCATAGGAAGTGCACCACCCCAGTCTGTTATCCACACACATCAGAAATGATACCAGACATAAAACTTTATTTTTAAAATGCTGTGTGGCGTGAGGTCAGAGGGAAGAGGGAGCTCTAAAGTCAGGCTTAACATCTAACAGATCACTGCTGTCCAAGTCCAATCTGTCAGCTGCACTTGTGGTGATTTTTATGTTTTAACTCCACTGGAAAGATTACATGATCTCCTTATAGGCTTATAAACATTTATGATACTTACGCATTATCGGTCTATGATACCCTTTATAGACTCTTTGGAGTTATTATAGCAGGAGACTAAACTGAGCTCTGAAACATATGCAGGGTACACTGAATGTACAATAATGGAGTGAAAAAAATGTGTAAGCACAATAATGTTCCTCACTGCTTCTACTTATTGAAACATGTTCATATATAAGAAGGTGTAAATTTGGCAACTGTTCAAACTAGGAAATCTGAACTTTAGATAACAAAAAATCATGTTGGGGCAAGTCCAAATCATGTCTAAAGTCAAAGCAAGAGTCAAATCTGACGTCTGTTATAGAGGATCCAAGTCATAATGAGAAAACTGGAAGTCAACTCTCTCTGAATGCTGACTATTAAAACAGCACAGCTTTGAACATGTTTCTTTCACAGTGGTGTCAACAGTGCTTTCCATAACCGAGATGGATTCATTTCAATACAGAGACACCTGCTTGTCATTAAATGTTTTTATATCATTATTACTACTAGGCTAATTTTTCAAGTCTGTCCTCACCAATAATTACACAATACAAGATCCCTTCCTAATGTGATTCAAGTGATGAGGGCTAAATCCAAACCATTCCTTTTTCATTAACTATGTGTCAAAGGTTCTGCTAATACTGATATGAGGCCCCATCAGTCTGTGAGGAAATCTTCTTAAGAAAACACAAAGGGGGATTTTTGTACAAAAAAGACTGCAACTTTGAAGGATGAATTCTTGGTGAGTCAAACTTAGAGAATTGAAGCCTCATATTTGCTTCAACTGAACTTTGCAATAGACTTTTTGCACAGAATGCAGAAGAATGCAAATT
Source organism: Scomber japonicus (assembly GCF_027409825.1). Taxonomy (NCBI): domain Eukaryota; kingdom Metazoa; phylum Chordata; class Actinopteri; order Scombriformes; family Scombridae; genus Scomber; species Scomber japonicus. The sequence goes on along the minus strand of NC_070587.1, from coordinate 23,801,109 downwards.
TCATCCCCCATCGCTTACATTGGAGTTGATTTAGAAAGGGATCTTTTCACAGGCAGTATGAAGAGGAGGAACAATTACCAGAATAGACATATAAGCATGTGAGGGCTGTATTAAGATTAGGACTTAAAAAATGTGTTTGTGTTTTTGCTTTTAAGCCTGAAAATGAGTCCTCAGTGACTCTATAATAAGTCTTGCCATTGTCAAATCTACATCAAGTTTCAAGTCTGACTTTTTGCAACCCTGCTTCACATTTGATTACACTGAACTTTATGTGTGAGGGTGTGAGAGAATAAAGATAAAACATTCATTTCAGAGTTTTATTTGGACAGTTTAGCACCAGTTTGATTTGGAGCATGACTGCTGTCACAGTCAGGTGGGTGACGATGCATCTTCACTCTGAGAAAACTCCAAAATAAACAGCAGCATTAACTCTAAGTATAACCAGTGAGGGTCAATTGAGCGGACTAACCCTTTTTAATTGAAAGTGTGTTGTGAAGCGTGGAGATGTTTACTGTGGAATGAGCGGTGAGTCAGACGGAGATCTGCTTAGTGTGTGCGCTTGTGTTTGTGTGTGTGTGTGTGTGTGTGTGTGTGTGTGCATGTGCATGTGCATGTGCATGTGCGTGTGCGTGTGTGTGTGTTTGTGTGTGTGTGTGTGGTGCAGACATTCCATTGGAGACCAGAGTTTGTACCAGTGAAATGTAATGACAGACCTGCAGAGCCCACGGAGCGGCTCTGGCCAGGGAACAGGGAACAGAGGCTACCACATCACACAGACTCACACACAAACACACACACTCGCACACACACAAACTCATGTATATATCCACTGCCCTTCTCTTGTTCCTCCTCCTTCTCTCTGGCTCTCTCTTCTTCTTTCCATCTTAAAGCCCAGATTTTGTTGGTATATTCCTGGCATCACTGAATCTCCTCAGGGGCAAACATCCTGTGTGCAGAATTAACTCCTGGCCTCTTTTCCATTCTTTTATAACCATCAGTAGCACTGCAGTGTGTTGTATGTATTCCACAGGCTTGTCTCTCCCTACTCTCTCTCCTCTCAGTGTCTTAGAATCACTGCAATCTGAATCCAACAGTCATTGCTTTTGCAGATTATTTCCAGGTGTGCTGCACCTGCCTGGCACAGACATTGGAAATGGGATTACTACTTCATTTTTCCACCCGGTGTTTAGCAAATGTAACACATGGAACAAAAACAACATGGGCGCATCCAAGTTTGAGTTTTATGTCTTCCTTCAGGGTGTAATCACTGAAACAATTACTGCCATGGTATTATTTTACTGCAGTCTGTGGGGAAACAAATGGTCCCTATTCTTAAATGCGTTTTCCAATGCATCATGACTGTTAAGAGACAGGACTTGTGTGCCCTCTGGTGGATAAAACACAGCGAGGAGTCAGACTTTGACTAATGTGCTTCTTCTCAGCAACATTGATTTTCAATGAAAAGTGCTGCCTCAGTGTTTTTTAGCCTGTGAATATTGTTCAAAAGCAGCCTGCCGCTTGTGGCTTGACATGATAAACATATTGTTGCTATCTTTTTCCCATCAGGCAAGTAATTCTTGGTTTAAAGTTGTTGTTTTTTTGCAACATTCATACATAAATATATTCAAACTCAGTGTGCAGCGGTTTGAAACATGCAATGTTTGCATAGTAATAACGGTTTAATACATTTACTGCCTGACAGGAACTGAGGAACAGCTGAACACAGAATGATGATCCCTGAATAATTTACCATATACAGTATTATTGTACACATGAAGCGCTCACATACATCAATGCAATTTCCTTAGCTGCCTGACTTAATAATATATGTTCCAATATTACAAATGTGAAAAATGGAGTGATACACTCTGCCAAAAATATGTGGACACCTGAACAAACATACACATGTGATTTTGAAACATCTAATTTCTAAACCATTACCAAAAAACATTTTTCAGACAAGAGCTATGACAACTTTAATGTAATGTTACATTGTAAACCAAGGACTTTCTCTCCTCTCCCTGCTCTGCAAATAAAGTCTACATATAAAGTCTATTATTTCTTAGTACTTAAAAAGCTACTGGAGAAAGTAGAGGTTCGTGAGTCTTGCTCTGAGCCAGCCTCTGTAATGTCTTTCATGAAAATTAGGATCATCGAGACCCGTTAAAAGGGTCAATTTCTGGCCAATCGTCCGGCCACATTTCTCTTTCTTTCATTCTTTCTTCAGCCTCACTTGCAAGCTCAGCCCCCCTCTTCTCCTTCCACAGCCTATTTTCCTCCTCTTTTATCTGGGTGTAGGTGCAGTGGAAGGTGTGGTAGATACAAGTGGAAGGAAAAGCCAGAATGAGAATGCCTGCCAAGATGGTGACCAGCGCCACCAGCTGGCCGGGGATGCTGTACGGCACCATGTCGCCATACCCAATTGTGGTCAATGAGATGATGGACCACCAGTATGATGCCGGGATGCTACTGAAGCTAAACTCCGGGGATTTGCCGGAATTTGGCACCAGCTCACTCTCAGCAAGGTGGACCAATGGGGAGAAAAGAGTCACAGCGACACAAATAAAGAGCATCATCAGGCCAAAGTCCGCCATACTGTGCTGGATGGTCATCCCCAGAGTCTGCAGACCCAGAGAGTGACGGGCCAGTCTCATCACATACAGGATACGTAAGGCCCTCATCACACGTAGGATTAGGCCCAGTTTATCCATGGTGCTCTTCCTTGCACTGGCGACAATATCCTGCACAGACTCATCCCTGATCTCCAGAAACAGAGAGATGTAGTAAGGCATGATGGCAGCCACATCAATGATGTTGAGAGGGTCACGGGTGAAGTGTAGCTTGTTATGTGCATGGAAAAAACGCACCAGAAACTCAAAGGAAAACCAAGCAACACAGACAGTTTCCACCACGAACAAGCTGCTGCATTTTCGGGAGCATTCACCCTGTAGAGAAAACAAAGACAATGTTTACTGATGGTTTGAAGAGTTTCAAGGGAAATCCTTCAATGCAACAGTGAATTTGTTTTAAATGATCAGGGTTTTAGAGAAATTGATGGTTACCTCTGTGACCTGAGCATATGCTAATACATGAGAGGCACAAACTGGGTGGGGCTCGTTTAATGTGCTGCTATCAAATCTGTGCCCTGAAAACCAACCTAAATCTAGCAGCCATTACTTATTTCATCCTGCAATGCCAGAATACAGCTAAGGGTGCCAAAGTTAGCTTAAGACAGCTGGCCACCTGGAAACTTACGTCAAGCTTTGAAAAATGATCATGGGCTAAAACATCTAAAAACATGGGAATTACTTTTTAAAAATACAAGACAGATCGCATTACCTACTTCAGACATTAACTATCCACCAAGAGGCAACACAAGATGAAATATGGTAGCTGTAGTGTTCATTTAACATCTTTAACATCACAAGCATGGGGATTACATTTCCAGGGAACTTTAAGGCACTTATACCTGTAATATGTAGAAACACTACTTGTGGCCCATTTAATGTAATTCTTTCATTTTGCATTGGGTGGGCTCAGAATGTAAGCATAAGACTGCAATACTCTTAACAAATGATGTAATGTGCTTAGGACTGGGTTGGTAATGCTCTGCATTTTGACTTGTTTCTCTAGCTCATGCACAGCATTTCTTTGGTTCATGGTTCAAACACACCGTGGCTTCTTCCTGTTGGTGGTCTGACATGGTGCTGATGCACAGGCTGACCACAGTGACCACCACCATGATGACAGACAGGCAGGCAAACACTTTTCCTGCTAGGCCTGAATGAGGGTTATCCACTGCTTCCCCAAGCATGTAGAACAGGCCACCCTTCACCACGGGAGCCCTGTACACCTTCGCCTTGCGCTTCCTCTCGTCCTCCTTGCGCTGGTGCTCGGCCATCTCCTCTACGGAGCACATCATGCGGTGGCGGCAGCAGAACTCCATCTGTCTTACGTCAATACCCCAGTACACCAGCTCAGCGTGCAGGGCTATGTTACAATGCTCGTTCACCAACCTTAGCTTCCCATTTGCCAGGTAGTTGAGGATGGCCCGAAAAGCTAAAGGGTCACGGTCAAAGAAGAATTCATGACGCTTCTCATCATAGTCATCGCAAAACTGTGCTATCTCCTGCAGAGTGGAGCAGAAGCGCAGACGACTCAGGCGGCTCGTGGGGAAATCCTCCAGGGTGCTCCAAGGGAAGGCGTATCGGATGCCCCCCACATTGATCAGGGCCTGCTGGGAAGGATCAAGAGACTGGCATGAGGCCTCTGGGTCACGGAGCAGCTGAGCACGCTTGAAGTATGAGCCTTTGACTGCGGCACTTTCTTTGTATGTTAAAAACTGGTTGAGACTGCCTTCACTACTGAGGGACTGGTCATCGAAGCCAGTTCCAGTGACAGGCATGGTAGTTTGGTGCTGGACAGGACTGTAGTGTAGCTACGGTGTTGTGACCTGTTGAGTAAATATTTGGAGGAAACCATGACATTATGGAATATACTGTTACTCAGATTGCTGTTTTCAGTTGTTTTAGTTTACATGCAAACCCAAATGTTTAAATTAGATGTTTTCTTTTTTTTACTCATGGATGCATTTCAGATTTTCTGGCCTGCAAAGTCTGTTCTCTTCAATCTTACTCTCAGTTAAAACAGGCTACTGTTTTATCTAAAAAACTCTGATAATGACACTGTACTGTATACTACTTGCCAGACAACAGACAGACAAAATTAGAGAAAAGCAAGCTATATTTTCTTCTCAGAAACTGGTAGAACTTCTGAGAACTCAACTGCATGAAAATGAATGCTAATGTTGTTCCAACTGCCTATTTATAATCTGATGGGATTGTAAATTGGCAACCAGTTAGCAATAATTATTTCATAAGGCTTTCATCCTGCTCCACTGCCCCCTAGTGGCCAAAAATAAATACACACAGCTTCAAAGTATTTATTTTGAACTTGTATTTGTTTGCCTTTCACCATTATGGCATTTTGCTAGTTAAATACATTTTCACTTAATTATTTTAATCTCAGAAGATCACACTGATAACAGATATTGTGTGAGTTTACTTTCACTATGTAAAGATCTCAATATATGATAAATGAAAACAGATGAAAAAGTAACATTTCTAACCATTCTGTTTTTGTATCAAAAAGTAACTCTTTATTTAGATAGTTCTGTTTTGCTTATGGGCTGTCAGTTGACAGTGATTTAAAAATGTAATATTTGGAGACTTAACACTAATGTTTTACTCTCAAACCTCCATATTATTCATGACAAGATATCGGCTATTGTGCTGTACTCATAAAAGTTCTGTAACTCACCTCAAATTAGTGTCAGGATGTTCAACTCCCGTCAAAATGAGTTTGATTCCAAATCCAGCCGCTGTCTCTGATTCACTTAAAGACTTTATGTTCAGAAGATCTGCAGCAAAATTGATTTTTATACCAGCAGAATTCTGAAGTTGGAGCGAAAGATAAACTCAGACAGAATGAACAAAACTCTCCAAACAACAATCCATCTACTCATCCTTTCATCCGTCCCTCTCTTAACTCCGGTGTTTGGGTGACTAATGGATGACCCTCAATACACAAAGCACACTTTGTTTCCAGTTTGGTATAAAACATCATCCATTAACTTTGTCACGCTCAAAGCTTTTGGCTTTAATGCCTCAAAAGCCTGACCCATAATGCCTAAAGACTGATTCATCCACAGGGGGGAAGGATTAATTTGATTAATTTCAAGAGGATAAAGAGCCTAAGACAAAATCACACATGTAACAGAGTATGTAACACACAAATTATATAAACAGAAGGCAGATCATGCATGTGAGAATAATGAGAGAAAAAAAGGCAAATGTGGGCTGTATAAAATATCCCTTACCACTGGTTATCATAACTCACCTTTAAGAACCAGTCATCCACAGACTAGCTAGGACCAACTTACGTACTATTATTGTGATTTTGCGACGCAAATAACCAACCAAAGAACTTGCAAGTCATCAACAATACAGACAGTGTTAACCCATCCGTGTCATTATTAGATGCCATGAGACCAATGACGTCTATATAAGCTGACATTTTCATTCTTAGGTGGAAGTAGGTCTACAAGACACACCCACTTAGGATTAGAGATGTGTGTCATGTAACATCCTTTTTACAGTGACAACATCAGGTGGGGTATGTCATGTAGGTCTGCAAGACTGCAGATGAACCCTGCTCAGGACAGTTTTTTGTTTTACCTTAATAACAATCTTTCCCTAAACCTAATAAAATCTTTTTTGTGCCTAAAGGAAATATAGACTGTGCTATGGAGCAAGAAATGCTGACAAGTGCAAAAATTGAATGTTACATGTAATAAACAATTAAATGATGTAACAGTGGAGGTTGAATTGTTAAATTCAGTTTGATGAAATATATGAAAGTGACCAGTGCAGGGAAACAAGGAATGTGAGAAGTTCTGGAAAAGAAGCTGTGTCTGCTGGTGGGGATTTCTCATCTCTTTTTCATGAGGGAGGAAGTTCAAAGAGTCTGTGTCCATGGTGGGATGGGTCAGAGGTGTTCTTGCTTGCATGCTGCCTGGCCCTGGATGAGTGCAGCTGATCAATGTGGAGGGAGTTTGCAGCCAATGATCCAATGAGCGAATGATGCTCTAAAGCCTCTGAATGCCCTGTCCAAACAGTGATGGAAGATGTGAGGATGGACTGGACGATGGCAGTGTAGAACTGGATCAACACTGCCTCTCCTGAAGTCTACTGTCAACTCTACTGTCCTGAGGGTATTAATTCAAGGTTTTTATTGATTCTACAGGATGATAGCCACACTTGTCTACTCTGGACACAAATTCTGCAAACTTGAGAAGCTTTACAGAGGAGCATGTAGAGGTGCAGTCATTCATATACAGACAAAGACTATTATACAGACTCTCATGAATTATATCACTGGAAGTTTAAGTTGTGCCGTGCACAGTAATAATTCATAATTCCCCCTTAAAACCATAATACAATTTGAGTGCCATAATAGTACTTGCCTGCACCAACACCTATGACATAGATTTTCTACTGATTCATACAAATCTACTGAAACCATTATTTTCCCATGCCATTTTTGGTCTAAAGTAACAAAAACAACTAAAGTTGATCTTCTGACGGAGAATTGGAAAAATATCCCTAATGGCACTGATCACAGTTTTGTGGTCCAAGTTTCCCAAAACACATGAGCATTGTAAAAATCAGAAAAGGGAAGAAATGATGATGTTTGCTGAAATGTGTAACTTTGCACATTTTTTCTATATCATGTTAAGGAACCATGCAGGATATTTTTTATGATTGTGCCTGTAACCTTTTACTATGACATGATCTTGATTATCCATTATTGCACGATTTCAGCACCCTAGCAGATCTGACAATCATCTTCTCATAAATCTTATATAACATTATGAAACTAATATAGTTATATAACAAATGGAACATTTGTCACTGCTCAGACACAGCTATAGTGAGGATTTTAGAAATACTGAAAGCTTCTTCACATTGCCAGGAATACTATTCTGGTAAATGAATCCTTTTGAAGTATTGTTGAGTTTAAAGGTAAATGAGTCTAAAAAATATTGGAATGAGCATGTAGAAAACTTTACACAACCTCAGTGTCAGCTTCTGCTCTGAGCCTGGGGCCAAAAATGTTCTTTCCAAAAACTTTTTTAGGGAACAATGAATGATTTTAATACCATTCAAACTGGAGATGCAGTAGTGTTTAGATACAACTTGAACAGTACCATGAAGGAATATCAAAACTGCAAGAAAAAAATAGAAAAAGAGTCAGCGATAAGTATAATTCTCAAACAGAAAATATTTGAAAATAAAAGAGCTGATCCTCTCAATATACATGTTTTTCTCATCACAGGACAAAAACGTCTAACAATAGATTCCTACTTACAAATGACCTCAATAAGCTTATGTATCTTAAACTGCATTTATCCAAGCCTACACTGATGTCCTCCCATATCGCCTCTGCCAATTCACCTGTTCCAGTTAAACATATTGATTACAATCAGACTCACACTGACCTCAGCTGAAGTAGTTCAATTAAGAGTTAAAAAAAAAAATTCAATAGCTTTTATAGTCAGATACTGAATATATATCCTTTGGGGGAAAAAAAGTCCCCCCCCCCCACACACACACACACACACACACACACACACACACTTAATGATAGACACCGGGAAGCTTAAGATGGTCAAACACTGTCACTAAAATGATATTAATGATATTATTCACTTACTGAAACTAAATATTAGTATTTTGTCGCCTTTATGTTTTTGTGAGAAAGTCTCTACACAGACTGTTTAGTTAGATAGCTGTTAACAAGCGCTAATGCTATGTTATTAAAATAGTGAAAAGATGAGGTGGTGGTTCATTTTCATTTGGTTGTTACTGTAGAGAGGACTGGTCTGTTTTTGGTTGTAACTGTAGAGAGGACTGGTCTGTTTTTGGTTGTAACTGTAGAGAGGACTGCTCTGTTTTTGGTTGTAACTGTAGAGAGGACTGGTCTGTTTTTGGTTGTTACTGTAGAGAGGACTGCTCTGTTTTTGGTTGTTACTGTAGAGAGGACTGCTCTGTTTTTGGCTTACAGTCTCTTGGTTTGATGCTTGGACATAAAGAAGAGGAAAGTAAGTCATCACTGGTAGTAATTAGTTCAATTCAGTTAATTACACCTGAGTCTCTTATGGACAAGAGCTGACTAATAAAAGCCTGGCTGCCTCATTAATAAACTGGCTCATAAAACTGATAAATATTCTACTTTTTCAGCAGTAATCTTTGACCTGCTGCTGAGGACTTTGGCTAAATTTCCAGTTTCACAGACTGGTACTTTACAGTCAGTTGTATTTACATTCAGTATTTATATTCAGTATCATTTGTTCTGATTATAAATGTGAAAGAATAGATATTGCTCACTAAATAATGATGATTCCACCACCTCTCCTGACATCTAGCTGTATGAGAGTGAGTCAGAGACAGGTGCAGGATTCAGGGACAGAGCAGAGATCCTTTACTGTGGTGAGTGATGAAAGGGATTTAACAGTTTAGAATCATTTGTCAATGGGAATATTGAATGTTAAACATTTCAGTCAGTGTGCCCTGTATGACCAATAAAGTCAGGAGAGAATCACTTATTTGAAAATGTGATAACTTAATATCATACCAGAGAGGACCCCCAGACCACCCCTTCCATTATATTGTCCCACCCACATTTCAAATGCTTCCTACAGCCATGCTGTACATAGTCATGCTTCTTTACTTAAAGTATACATTGAATAAAATGTATTTGACATATGGTGGCGACCATAAAAGGGCCAAAAAAGATTGGGGGCCCGCCCAACTCCCCTCAAATCTCACTCCAAGGTTTTCTGAAAAGTTGACAGCTCTGTTAAACAGCATGGAAACATACCTGCAAATATCTCTTCAGTGTAGATGCTGATTTGGTCTTTGCTCTTCAAAATTCTCATTAGCATCACACTGTGTATCCATGACTTGTAACTATAGCTGTTTTTTTGTGTTTTTCTTTTTTAACTTTGTCTCTGTTCTGTAAGATGTAACACTGGTTGTCAGTCAAACAAGAAGCACTGATTGGTGATTCAATGTGATTTCAGTTTGACTTCAAATAGAATCAACTCATTTCACCTGACAAACCTACTTCCTAGAAATTAGTTTTGAAACATTGGCAAATATGTTGGAATGGAAACGTAATGGAAAGCAAACCATGGCACTAGACATAGGATCACATCCTGAGTCCTGTTTAAGCAATAAAAGTACATTAAAAGCATCATAAACTCGTTGTGTGTCATACATCAAGACACTTTTGGCTTCATCAGTATTAAACCAAGACCACAAACAGAACCATAAAAAATATATTAATGCTTTAAATGCTATGAGTGGATTTTGTGTTGCAAGAGCAGATCTGAAACAAAAGAAACAAAATGGAGCTTTTTAGTAGTTCAGGGATGTACATTTTATAGCCCTGTGTTCAATCATGCAAGACCACAACCCATTTCTCTCAATAGGTGGTCCATATTCTCATTCACTCGTTCAGTCTGCATATATAATCTGTGATCGTCTGCGTAACCTTGTGCAGCTCGTGCTCTGCCAGGGTGGTTTGTGAGGTCAAACTACGTCAAACTTTTCCCCAAATAGAACCACACTCCCAAACTGAAATGCATATTGCTGCAATAAATGGTTAAAAACTTTTGATGTGACTCCTGACCAAAATAAAGTATGTTAGCAATATTACCTTGCCAAAATGATACATAAGTTGGCAGTAGATTTCTCTCCAAACATATTAAAATTTCTAGTAGACAGGGTTGCAACCTTTAAATTAGTCTTCTCTAATCATGCCTTGTGGCTCCTATTAGAGTTTCTCTGATAATCTTTACATGAGAGAAATATCAAGACCCTTTTAAACTCTTGAGACTGAGTGTCAAAGCAGCAGAGGCAGCAAAGTATAAGGATCTAATTAATACATGGCACACCAGAAGATATAGCTGCAGGCAAGGTTAAGGTGTGCATATATATAGTCTTTTCCTGGGCACCAACCTATAGTCATTTCAAAAGGGACACAATTATTATGTCTTGTAAGTTAAATTAATTTTTCACATTTGCGTGAGCTGCAAGAGTTCCAATTAACAGTTAATATGATAAATGACACATTTGTTTAATGTCTTTCCAACTTTGTCTCTAGTATTAAGAGACACCAACACATCTCTATTCTTATCAGGTAATGTTTCAGTTCAGATTTCTTGGAAGCCATTGGAAAGTGACTGGCAGAATTTAAGATGCTAGTGGGTCACTAGAGGTATTTAACTCGCAGGGCAGAAGGTACTGAAGTGTCCAACATCGATTGGAATGGATTGCCATGAAAATTTGTACTGACATTCAGGGTTCCCAGAGGATGAATCCAGATTACTTTGAGGATGTGCTGACTTTTAATCTAGCACCAGCAGTTTTTATATGCATGCCTTGTCAAACATTGAGCCCACCTCATATAGTATGACAAGATGTCGCTATACAGTATATCAAACATGAAAACTATCTAAAAGTAAACTTTACTAAATAATAATAAAAGAATAAAATAAGAATATATAAGAAAAGAATAATAATGGACATGGGACAAATGTCAAAAAGGCAAGTATCAACAAAGCCAGATAAGCCTGTCACAACAGGTGAAATGATATCCATCAGGTCGAGATATAAGCAGCTTATTTTGAGGTTTGAGAGAGTTCAGTCACGCTGACAGTTGGACTGATGCCATGATAAATGTGTCCCTTGACTGTATATTAAAAAGTGAAACCACTATCAAAGGTGAAAAAGAGAGAGATCGGCTAGCTCATATGTCAGTTAATAGCTTGGACTCAGCAGTGCAAGTCTTGTGTGATCAAATGAAGTCAGAAACTATCTAAAAGCTGGAGATGACACAAACACTATCTAACAATCCAAGCGGCACAACAAGAGATTTTAAAATGCTGCACAATGCTCACCAGCTAGCAGCTAACTTTGTATGTCTGCAAAGATGTACTAGTGTTAAACACACCTGCTGCTGCTGCAAGTGAGAGTAGTAAGATTGAACCAAAACAGTATGCTCTTGCATTTATACAAAATTATTGTTTTTCTCAGTTGACAAAGGGTGAATTCAAATGTTAAATGTGTACAATTGGCAAAAGTATGTGTTAAATAAGAAATGATCTGATGTAAGAACATGCCAAGAATACTAAGGCCATATTTCAATACTTAATAGTCTTAGATGCTTAGTGCTGGTAAGTTTCAGTCAGTAACAAATTGAGTGTGAATACTCAATCCTACTTGTGCACAGGTGGAAAAGTCCTACATCTAACTTTCCGAAGTATTCACTAGAGAAAGTAGATCATATAAAAGACATTATTTCTCATGGAAAGTAATTCAGGGTCATGCTGCTTAGATCTGAGCAACTTTAGTGACAATCAAGGTTGACAAAACTGTTGCTTGCTCAGAAAATACAAGTGCATATAGAATATTCTATTATTAAGATGACGACTGATTATGATATATACTTGATTTCTTTACCAACACACGCATCTATGAATAATATGTCTCTTTCTTCTCTCACACATGCTCTGATCCGCATCATGACTAATCCAGATGTGTGTCGTATGTGTGGCTCTCTGGTTAACTTTAAGGAAGAATTGTTCCTTTTTCTGTGTTTTTGTAGGTCCAACATTGACCTTCAACTGCTGCACAACATTTCGAAATATCTTGACTATATGTAATTATTTGTTACCCTGGTGAGGCTGGCCCATGTAGCTTGGTCAAAGCTCTTAATGGTTTCTACTATAAGCTTTTTGTGTGTGAAAACAGGTACTTGTCCACTGATCGATAGAGTGAATGTTTATTGCTGATGTCTTTTTAGCTACTTCAGCTCCTGCCTCATGGGAGAACAAAGCTCATGGATCTACTACTCATCCATTTCAGGTCAGTGACACCTTCTAGATATATCCACTTAGCTGGATAAACACAAAGGCACGCTGTGACTTTCAAGTTGCTCTCCAGCTATTGATTTCTGTCCAACTAAGTCTTGAGGGCCTTTGTGGACCTGCTGGGCTCTGATAAAACATCCAGTTTGTTTCTCTGTTCAGTGATGGGAGCTTAAGTATATTACTACTGATGTACTGAATAAACTGTGACCTCTGTTGCATACTCATAAGCAAAGTTTCTTTTTGAGATTTGATTAAAATACATAGACACCTGTAAAGAGAAGATTTTTAGTTTATTTAAGACAATTATACAACGTTACCCACAATGGAATTGCAATTATATACAAAAACAAAAGACTCCCTTGAGAGAATAAATTAGCAGCTGGAGATTAGCCAACATGATAAATAGTTTGAGTACAACCCCAAACCCCATATAAGTATAGTCTCTCAGGCCCCCTACTTTGAAATATTCCTGACAGGCCTCTCCCTTAAAATAAAATTACCTTCCTGTCTTTCACTTCATTTAACACACAATAGTTGCTGTCTAGGGACCTCAAAGGATCCTGGATTAAGTCCCAGGAGATCTTCACATATGCAAAGCAGTGACAGGTATGAACACACTGTGATATTATCCCCAGATAATATCGTTCAACAATTTTAGATCATAGAATCCCCTTAACATCTTCTGATAACTGAGGCATTTCAGTTGTATGTCTTGCCAATGCAGAAACATATTTGTTGGAATTTCGATTGAGGTGAGGAGGAACCTCTCACAAGAAGTACGAAAAGGTTTGATGATGGTAGGGAGAAAGAGCTCCTAGTCTGTAATGTCCTCCCTTTCACATTAATAAAGAGGGGCAGAGAGGTTCTTCACTGACACTGACATTTCTTCACAAGTCCTTCCCCAGATTGTGTATCTCATCCAAGAGGAAGTCCATGTCCCGCTTGCTGACCTGAGGGCTGATGATGATCATCCTGAAGAAGTTAGCCTTGTCTCCGTGCGGCTGGTAGCCCACCATCATACTGCCCTTCTTCATCATGCGTTCCTTCACCACCGGGGCCACCTACAGAAGGAGAGAGAGGACGCTGCAGTGACTGACTGTGCGAACAACAGCCTAACAACCAGATCTGTGCAAATGTATTGATTTGATGTCCATCAATGATTGATTTGAGCACCTCATAGCAGAATTCTATCTAAATGTTAAATGTTCAAATATTTCTGTTCAGTAATTGGTTACTTACTGCATGGAGCTTTTTCCAGAACGCAGGGCTGTCTGGAAGATTCCTCAGACTTGGTGGAATGTACCAGAAGCAAACATTCGTATATTCAGGCTGTAGATGGAAAAGCAGATTTTAAAATGTGGCATCTACAACACATATAAGTGATTATTTAAATATATCACCAACTTAAATAATAAGTGTCAATCTTACTGAATTCAGTTTTGGACAAACTTACTTCCATCAACAGACGAAACCCTTCTCTTTTCTTGATTTCTTGGGTAAGATACCTGTAAAGAAAAAAAAAGAGCACATTTAGTTTCAGAATATTACTTTCACTTTAGGTTCACAGCATTCTTCAGGCTCAATAATCCAGAATAGTAACAGAAATTACACAAATTACCATCAAGAATAAGTCATAAGACATATTTATCAGCGAGACTGTGAGAAATGTGGCCATTCACAAAATGACCACTAGAGTGCGCCATCTAACAGCTGACTTCTCTAAATCAAGCTTGAGAACTGATATGATGTCTTATAATAACTTGTGCATCAGTTAGTGTGTATGGATTTTACTGGGGCTCTGAAATTTTCTGAACATGCAACTAAATACTGTCTGTTTTCCTCTGACTTACTTGGCCATGGCGAGAGCTCTGTCCACCCTCTTCTCCATCTCCTTGGCTCCCAAAGCCTTCCACATCAGCCAGAACTTGAAGGCGTCCGGCTTCCTGCTGCACTGAAAGGATTTGTCCCCTGTGTCATAGCTGACATCATAGAACTTATCCTGCTGGAAGAGGTAGGAGGCCTGAGCAGAGTAACAGCGCTGGAGGAGACCCTGAGGAGACACAATGACGAGGATTGTTTATAAAGCATATTCATTCTACTGAACATAGATGGGTTTTTTTACATATTGCATTAAGACTCAAAATGAGAACACAGGAAATAAAATGCTATCTAAAGTGTGTATCCATATTAACTGGATGAAACAAATCACATCTGCACCATAGTTAACACAGTTTTAAGGGAGGTACTGTAAGAATAAGATATACTTTATTAATTCTGAGGGAAATTGAATTGTCACAAGTGCACCATCCAGTAAACATCACACACAACAATAGAATGAAATATAATCGTTTTTCAATATACATTGAATCATTGTATTATATATGATATAACTGCCTAAACCAGTTACAATGAAACAGTCATTTAAAGAAATGTTCCTACAACATAGTTTAACATAAACGGTGTGTCCGTTAAATATGAACCTAGGGTTAGCTTAAGCCAGGCATGGCCAAACTATTCCATGAAGGTTCATGTGGCAGCTGGGTTTTATTCCAACCAAGAAGGAACACACCAGGATTGATTCATTTAATCAACTGATCTCAGACTTGTTTGTTTAATCCAAGCAAAACATTGTGTAAAAAAAGTGTAAAGTTCTATTTTTACAGGATTTATGTGCAGTACTATTTATTGGCAGGAAGCAGTGACTGACATTTTTAATCAAGTAAGCTTTAAATCAAGAAGATACTTTGTGCGAAGGTTGTCCTCTGTCATATTTATACATTTAAGAAATTGATATTTTAAGTAAAGAATGACAAAAAAGTAGTAAAATCCTCCTGATAAAGTTTATTTCATGGTTTGTTGATGTTGCTTCCTGGAGCTGCCCAATCACAACAGAGTGGGCTCATTGGAAAGGGAGCCTTAAAGAAACAGGAGCTAAAACGGCCTGTTTCTGACAGAGGCTTAATGAGGGGCTATGTCAACGGTCAGTAAGAGTTAAATTAGGTTTTTTTTAACTGTAAATTATGCAAAGATATTCCAGTAGAGCCCCAGATGAAAAATATAGACCTGGAAATGTGCATATGTCCCCTTTAAATAAATCATATCCCTATCATATGCAATATCTGTGATTCTTAAACTATCTTTCTCGCTTAATGGTGCATTCAAAGACACTCATTTGAAAATCTGAGATGTTCACATATGGTTGCCTGTCTTAACTGCTTTTTCCTGTAAAATATTTAGTAATCGACAATATGAAATGGTTACACAAGCCAAAAAAGAAGAAGCCTGAGAACGACTGAACTGTATGTGTTGCCTTATGTGGAGCAGATGACACATCAGGTGATAAGCAAGTCTTACCGTTTTGTCCCTGACCATGAAAGCACAGCACTGCAGACATGCCATCAGCATCTTGTGAGGGTTCCAGGCCACAGAGTTAGCCCTTATCAAACACAGAGAGAGTTTGCAGTTAGATTATTATCACTGAATCTGGTATCACATTTCACCATGTATGTTGCTTATCAGTGAGATCAAAATGCTTCCTCCTTATAACTGAAATTTTCACCAGCAGGTATGTTGCTTTGATTTGACTGCTTACCTGTGGATTCCCTTCAACAAGTGTCTGTGCTTCTTAGACATGAGAGCTGCTCCTCCCCAACATGCCTGAGAAACAGGGAAGAGAAAAGGGATTTAGATTGATTGGAAGACAAGATTTTTGGCTAGTGACTGACCGACTAACTGAATTAATTCACTCACGTCCACATGCAGCCACAGGTTGTACTTCTCACAGATGTCTGCGATTTCCTCGATGGGGTCAAACGCTCCGAGCACCGTGGTCCCTGCTGTGGCATTTACCATGAAGGGAGCTGCACCCTGAACACAGACATAAATAGATTTGACTCTATGGTTTTTTTTTCAACATTTGAGAATATATAAGTCATATTGTAACAGGAAAGATGGCTTCCTCACCTCACTTTTAGCCTTCTTTATTAGCTCCTCCAGAGCAGAGGGGATCATCTTCCCTCTGAAAAACACACATAATAATCCATCATTCATTTTGTGATAAAAGAGTCAGTTGATGTTGAGATGAAACTATATTTCCCGCCTGAGTTCAGTTGCTCATTACTGTGGCAATGGTTGATGTTTTTACAAATGAATGTCTTGGGTTTCAGTGAGTGTCAGCTGTCAGACTGCCATTAGTAAGGCTCACAGAGGAGCAACCACGGTATCAGTCAGTATTATAAAGTGTGTGTGAGAAGCAGTTTACCTCTTATCAGATGGAACCACGTAAACATTTTTAGTGCCGATGCCCAGGAAAGCCGCTGCTTTGGAAATGGAGTAATGACACTGAAAGAGATTAAACAAGAGACTGTCAACAAAAAAAGTGTTTGCTCTGGTCTGCTTCATTTATTCAAACACGACAAGCAAGATAATTCTAATCGCACATATCAGATGTCATTTGTAATTCTCCATAGTTAAGCCGTGAAGGTCTGGTACATTTTTGAATTAGGAGTCCCTCATGAGACGTAACGAGGATTGATGTAATCTGCTTAATCAGGCAAGTACGTCATTCACTTCAAGATTCACTTCTATGAAAAAAACTGACTGACAAACAATTATCTGTTCATTTAGAATTAGGGAAGTGTACAGGAGACAAGCAAAGTGTGAAGAACGTCAGAAAAAAATCTAACTGCTATCTTCATTAAATCTTTAATTGCAGAGAGAGAAAGCAGTTATTTTACATGTATTGACAATATACCTTGACATGTTTAACCCTCACATATTGTTCGAGTCAAATTTGACCCGTTTTGACATTTGACAGCTGTAAAAACACCCCAAATGTCTTTTACCCTGAAATTCAAAGACTTCTCCTATAATGGCCTAAAATGCACAAAAATGTAAATTATTTCAAGTTTTTGTCCTGTGAAGCTGTTCTGGGTCAAATTTGACCCGTATCTATTAACATGTATTTTTGTTAAATGAATAGTTAATAGTTTTAATAAGATAGTAGTTATGAAGATTTATTTTCATGTAGCAGTGAAGACTGATGGCTCTAATGGTTATACAATAAACTCCACAGTTCCATAAAGTTCTTTTTTAGTTTCAATAAAATACATTTAAATAATTATTACTGTTATATGTTCATGTCTTAGGGAAAATAGGACATGACATAGTGTGATAGTAGCTGTTTTTTCTCTAAACAGTGATGTAAAAGCTAAAAAATACACCTTCTGCTCTCGGAAACATGAATCAAGGTTTAATCACACATTTATTGATCAGTCAGATTGACTATTGATGCTTTCTAAACACATCTGTGGTTCAAAACTTAGTTTCTTATTTTTTTAAATATTTTTTATATTCTAAGGAATTCTTAGACCGGGTCGAAATTCAGCTAGAACATACTGTGAGCATATGTAAGGGTTAATGCAGGTCTACAAAAACACTACAAACTCTTAAGCTTGACAGGTTCCAGTAAAACCAACCTCCTGTGATGTGAAGAGGACCAGTCGTGGAGTAGCAGAGAGGCCGAGCTCTTTAATGTCAGGACAGTGATGGTACCTGGCTAGGTTCACTGCATACATGTTGGACAACGAGCCACCTGCAGAACAAACAGCACACTTTATTAATGATATATTTGTTATTGACTTTATTATTAATCTGTTGTCATAGCAGCAGAGGTGAAAACACTAGTAGCTGTCAGTGATATGTACCAGCGTTGAAGATTCCATCTCCTCCTTCTTCCCAGCCAATCACCTCCATCATCTTCTTCAGAACAGCCTGCTCCATCAGAGTGAAGACTGGAGCTACCTCATAGGTGTACCTGATGAAAATCATACAGTATGAAGAACATGATTTCAAATGTTGGTTGTGCATGAATCCTGCTGGGTTTTCTACAAAAATGTACAAATGTGAATCAGTTATGACTAATTTGTGTGACTCACAGACTGGGTTTGAGGGCTTCTGTAATGAAACTTGCCACCATGGAGTAGGGCTCCATCCCTGCATACAGCTGGTTGAAGAAACGAGGGTGGGCTATAGAAATGATACAGAACAAAAAAAAAAGATTAGTTTTTGTAAGATGTTGCAAATGTAATATGATTCATGCTGTGGCATTGGATCATTTTGCTCAGAGTTCATGTAAATATGAGTCTCTGTCTGTCCTTGAGAAAGAGTGCTGTCTTGGTGACGGTCAAAATATTAACAACTCTCCTATTGAACCAATTTCACTTTGAAATGCTCTGTTCTTTCATATTTTAGTCATTCAGTTTAGTGTTCTCCACACTGCCATTAATCAAATATACAGGATACTAAATCCTGAATGCAAGAATCAGTCTATTGCACAATGAAAAGTTTGATCAAAAAGGCACCCTCCATGATGGGAGGAAAAAATATTTTTATATTTATTTTTATTTTTTGTTTTGTTTTTTGATCGGACTTTACAGAAACATATACACTCTCTTGATGTTGATCATTACTGTTGCTTTCATATGAAGAAAATAAATTCTCATGATTTCCAGTTTCATTTCTCATTTTGACGGCTGGGCAAGTGAGGATTGGTCAGCATGTCACAATATTTGTATCATTCATCACTTAGCGGAAAATGAACAGTGCCATCTGTAACAAAAAGCTCAATGGGGAAGCCAAAAAAGAAGAAGAAAATGAAGCGAAAGAAGTGGCTGCCAAAAGATAAAATAAAAGTCCTGTGAAAAAAGTCGTATTTGCATTAAGGAGCCTTTCTGCGCTCTCTTTGATGCCTCAAGTTTATGAGGTTGCAAGGTTTCCAATGACAGCAGTGTTATCCAATCAGAATAAATTAAAGGTTTGTTTGGGGGACATGAGCTTCAGTGCCCAGGGGGCTGGGGGTACTAATGCAGCTCCATGGACACTAATGTTCTCAATGCTACAGTCTTCCACCACGTAAAAACCACACAGCAGCCCACCATCTGTTTCTGAACTGCAACATTCCCAGGATAGACAGCTAACCTGTGTTTGTTTCAACTACATTTATAAGTTATAAGAGCTGCTTTTGTGATGGAAACATTTCTTGAGTTAAACTTCCTGAACTGACTGATCTTATAGGAATTCATTAAAGTTTAAAGACATACTGGTTTTGACGCTGTACTTGATGGCATCTCTGCAGCGTTGCAGGATCTCGGTCTCAGACTCTCCTTCGTCTTTCAGCTCAAGGTCCAACAGCTCCTTCAGCTGCTCGGGGGAGCGCCACTCACAAACCTAGTCAGCATGGACAAACATCTCACTGTCAATGCAGCAGCAGTGGTTCTAATACAAATGTGAGATTTCCTCGAATTTGCTGCATCTGCATAGAATGAAAGAACCTAGTTACCTTTTCTCTGACATCGGTGGCCTTCTTCACAGCATCCTCCACGATGATGTCCATGGCTTGGTGGATGAAGCTCTCTGTTGCATTGATGTTCACAGCAGGACCATTCAGGCGAACATTGTCTATGACAACTGGACTACACGTCTCTGCCTCAGGGCTCTGGTTTTTACTGAGGATATCCTCTGAAAATACAGAACTATCCATGTTACATGGTCAAAAATGACATTTTTTCAAAAGCCAGTGACCTCAAATTGGAATTTCTCTTAGATTCTCAGATATAATAAAAAATACGATGCTATATCAGACTTGGCTGGCAGAGTGGTGTCATTTTACTTCCCCAAGTGTTCTGGGCAATGTGTACCAAGAGTACCTGTGAGGTCAGTGTAGTGGTTCCTGCTACATGACTCATGAACTTACCCTGCTCCTGGAAATTTCCACTTTAAGTTTCATTTGATGAAATGTGTAATTTGACATCAAATATAAGTCTAGCTGTGATTGTAGAGGCAGATACAGTTCAGTTTAGGAAGTTTCGCAACAGGCCTAACCTGTTAATTTAATCAATTCCTTGTAAGGAGTTGTTTTTCACTATGCTTAATATTCTTAGGAAATCTTGGCCACCATCACTTATGAATAGAATTCCAGGAACTGAAAATTAGCCTGAACACACACACAATGACGCACGACACCACACGCAATCAGTTTGTTTTCTACAGTTTGCTGTTTGTATTGTTGCTGAGTATCTGTAATAAAGATCCCAGTTGGCTGTTCGACGACTTCTATTCTCCGTCTCATACTTTAAGATTACCGAAGTTAGGTGATCGGGTAAAGCTTCTATATAATTGGCGTCACCACGATTATGCATAGTGAAAAACAACTCCTTACAAGGAATTGATGAAATAAACATGTTAGGCCTGTTGTGAAACTTCCTAAACTGAACTGTATCTGCCTCTACATGATATATTTGTTTGTTGTACAGTTCAATTTGTGTTCTTTCTTTCCTAAAGTAAAATAGATTAGGTAAAGAACTGGATAGATAATTGGATGCAGATGTCAGTTCAGTGATTACTGCAACATGACTCATGAACCAATCCTTCTTCTGGTTTTTTCCACTTCGAATAATTTACCGCTTGGATTAAACTTAAACAAACTGTGGGTGTGTTTTTCTTGAGATTAGTTTTGCATTTGTTCAGAGGGGCTATACTTGAACACAACTTACATGCATAACTGGCCCACTTTATTATACGTAATTATGTAATTATGATAGTCCTGCAGCTATCTGGAGCTAAGAATGTTTCTACCTTCTTCAATGTAATCCGCTGATGCTGTTTAACTGGAAAGATTGCTTTAACAAACTTGGCCTCCCTTTTCCTCTTAATGTGGACTATTTTATTTGTAACCATTTCCCTTCTGTTTGATGAGATTACCTGTCCAAAACTGCACTGTAGCTGATGACGACCCACTTAGATATTGGTTTCTATTCCACCGTTGTAACAATAGACTACACAAGACTTTCTTTGACATACTGAATGAGCTGATTCAGCTGTCCAGCTTTTGCTTTTTTTGAAGTAATATTGTATTTTACATGAGAGGAGGCTGTCAGCCAGACCGCAAGCACCGTGACCTACCTGACAGCCTTGAGCTCTCTATATGCCTCTACCACACCGCTGTCACGCACACACATATCTCATATCTCATGCACTTAATCATTCATTTCTTTAAAGTTTTATTTCCTTGTTGGTGGACATTTGACTTACAATCAATCCACACCAGGTCTTACAGGTGGAAGAAGAAATGAAATAAATGTGGCTAAATAAATTAAAAAAAATCATATCATATATCATAAAATGGCAGTATTACAAGTACTGCTGGAGTCTGACTATTTTCTATATTATGTCTATACTTCTATATGTGTTGGTTAAGCTGTGGGCAGTAATTGAAACTAACTTCTAACTGAAATTTAAGTATAATCTTGACATACAACTTCAATATTTCCCTTTATACTTCTCTGTGTGAAATGTTGTACTCATTACTCCACTACATTTATATGAAAGCTGTAGTTACTGGTACTTTCTTTGCTGATATATTATATATTTTTTAAACATGCCAGGCTTATAGATTCAAGTGTATTAAGTAAATAAGAACAGCTCTACTCTGAGCAGCTACAACTGTGAAATGCTGTTTAATCATTATATCAATCCATTATTGGCCCCTGTGATTGTTATATTATGTTACCTAATAATGCAACAGTCACAGAGATCATCATTCCAAGTATCTTTACTGTGACTTCACTGTTGATTCATTAAAGCCAGCCAGTTGAGGTGAGTATTGTATAGTATAGTATTGTAGTTTAGTTTAGTTTAGTTAGTTTAGATTAGTTTAGTTTAGTTTAGTTAGTTTAGATTAGTTTAGTTTAGTTTAGTTATTTCAAACATGTTAAAATAACACAATAAAATATATAGGCAGTGAAACAAAACAAATATAAATGACAGCAAACTTTCTGTAAACAACACACATAACTATTCAATGTTCAAAAAGGATGTCGGGTGGAGTAAAGAATTTTTCTAGTCCTATTCTTTTTTAATACTCCGTTAAAGCCATAAACATTCAAAACAACACAAGCAAATAAAGACAACCAGCACAGTAAAAATGACAACAACACAAGTCAAAAAGACACACTGTACCAATCATATTATTCCAGTCTACCTCTGATCATCCATTATTTATCTGTTCAAT
Organism: Scomber japonicus; assembly: GCF_027409825.1. Classification (NCBI taxonomy): domain Eukaryota; kingdom Metazoa; phylum Chordata; class Actinopteri; order Scombriformes; family Scombridae; genus Scomber; species Scomber japonicus. The sequence continues at coordinate 23,778,544 of NC_070587.1, read as the reverse complement.
ATGTTATTTTTAAAGATTTGTTTGAACTTACTTAAAATCCTACTAGTTTTCACTCATTTACTACATTTGTTCCACAGAGTAAGTTTGTATTTGATAAAATGTATAATATTATTATTAATACAAGTCTGACTGTAATATAATAATTTGAATGTACAGTCATTGGGTCATTTTGCCACAGATGCATTATCTATTTGGTGAAAAACTGGACATTCAGATTCTTACCTTTCATGTGTCCTTCCATGGTTGATGCCATTGTTAACTTTGATGCAGCTGTAGTGTCTGTTGCCTGTGTAAAGTATTGCGCAGTGATAGTGGGATGTCTGTATTTATACACATTTCGGATCCTCTTGGTAACGCTACCATCGCAAGACAATGTTGCGTCATAGCTTTTGACATATACTGTAAATTTCCATGTAGGCAATTTCAGGTCTGTGATGTGTGAGGGGTTTTTTGTGTCATGAGGTACTCATTGTGTCATGTGTTTGTCTGAACTGCTTTAAACGCCTAAGCCTCAGGCATTAGGCATCTTGCCTGATTTAACAATCAGGCAAGACACCTGGTAGCACAACTGACAATTTCTGACTTAGAAGGGGGCAAAGATTATCAGTATTCCTTGGTTGGTTTCTGTACTTTATTACTTTGTTATCCTGTCTTATTCAAATTTGCACTGCAAGGTACAGTATAAAAGCTGAAACTGTTTCTTGCTTGGCAGAACGACTGTGGGTCCTTTTCCATGCGGGCATGTAATGAGTGAAGAGAAAGATTCATCACTCTGTTGTCTGTGATTCTTCAGATAAACTTCTAGCACAAAACTTCTACTACAGTGGAGTGATGACAGATTCAACCAAGCGTAATCAGATTTCATCGTGAAACCAGGTCAAGTATGCTGGATAAGAAGGTAAGCTGCTTCTGTTAATGTAGTCCTATAGTAGTCAAGGTATAGACGGGCCAATATAAGTCACACAACTAACAACTGATATTTAACCTGACACCACTTTCCAAAGCAAAATTGGGAACTGCAGTTACTTTATGTGCCGAGAAGAGAGCTCTGTCCGAGAGCTTCAAAAATCTCTGCTGCTGCTTCTTCATCTTCAGGAAAGAGGAGGAAGGGGAAAACTTCCTTTATCTCTCTATATAAAGAAATAAAGGAATGTCTGTCTGTCTGTCTGTCTGTCTGTCTGTCTGTCTGTCTGTCTGTCTGTCTGTCTGTCTCTCTGTGTCTCTCTGTATATATGTCTATCGTGTATTTCTTGAACCATTCATACAGTCAACTCCAAACTTGGCAGGTGCATTATTGAGGAAAATTGAGAGCGTCATTTTAAATTGTGTGCAATTTGGACCTGCATTACCTTGAATCTTTGAATACACCAGCGATCAGTGAGCTGCTCTGCTCTGAGCAGGGGCAGGGCAGAGATTCAGGACGGCTGACTCCTGCAGGTCAGGGAGAGACCAGAGACGAGGCGTGACACGAGTCATAGAAAAGTGTTCTGAAGAGAGAAAAGTAGACAGAAAGCATAGCATTAGCAGAGAGTGACTACACAAGAGGTGTTCAAGTACATTTATGAACTCAAGTCAACTGCATTTTGGACACACTCAGAGCCAATGTCTGTAATTAAACGTGTAAATGAAGGAAATACTTCCATGGTTTGTCTCATATGTTCAGAGACTGTGGCGATTGTGACAGACAAAGCACAGATATCTGCAGTAAACATACACATTCAAATCTGAACTGAAGGCATAGAAAAAAGGAAGAATCTAAGATCCTAATATGATCAATCCACTTTTAGGATGTACATTATAGACATCCTATAGAATGTTAGTTTCTTTCATGGTGTTGGTGTATAAACTTGTTCACTCATCACATCAACTGCATTCATTTTTCTGTGTGTTTAAGTAGTGGCGAGAGGACGAGCAATCGGGAACATTTTGTACGGGAACTACACCCGTAACTCTAAATTCTTCCAGTTGAGCTGCACCCAACTAAGAACCAACTGTACTTCATGTCAATATCTGAGGCACATAACATTTTAACTGTTCAGTTTGTGCAAAGTTTTACCTCAGTGCATTTTTCTCCAGTGCAACCTGTTCTAGCTCCCAGATCATCAAATACCAATGCTTTTATACTGTACAAATAAATAAATACATTTCCACAGCTGAATGAGGACATGGCCAATGGCAGCTAAAGCCTTGAGTGGTTGGTCTAATTTTTTTTGACACACTTTCAAAACTATATTTCTATATTCTAGTCTATATTTTGCTGTATTAAAACTTTCATTCTATTAAAAGTGCACGTAACATGTGCTGTGTCTGTTTGTCCCATGGGCTTGAATTCCTAATGCTTTGTAATGCTGTGAATTCAACACCACCGGCTGTACGACTCATGTTCCTGCTGAGTCAATGAACATTACGTCATCAATGAAAAGGACACAGAGAAGAATGCGCTAACAGTACAGATTTCGAAATACTTGTGCATGTGTTTTAAATATGGAAAAATCCATCGGTGGAGTAATCTGTCATCAGCCCCTCGAAACAACAAAAATTTGAGACAGCAGCTCATTAGATCAAGGTTAAATTTAGCCCAAAGTCAATGGGCTTCATGCATGAATGTTTTCTTGTTATTCTTGTGCATCTGTTCTCGTGCGAAGCAATGAGAAGAAAACTTGAAAATCTTAGGTGGGGTTCCACAAACTCAGTAAACTGGCAGAACTTCTCATAAATTGCTCATTTAAGTGTAATTGATGAATGTTACCTGCTTATGAGGATTGTCCATGCTATGTTATCATTAGTATAGTCCACATCCCATAAAAAAGCTGATATGTAATTAGATCAGCTCTGCACTGTGACAGAAAGAAAGAGGGAATGATTTGACCTGAAGTTACAGTGGATATAAAAATGTATACACCCCTGTTAAAATGCCAGATTTTTGTGATGTATAGAAAAATGAGACGATAAATTATTTCAGAACTTAAGCCAAGAATCTTTGGGCTGACCTGAAGAGGGCTGTGCACAAAAGAGCCCCAGATAGACCTCTACCCAAAAAGACTGAGTGTTAAAATCAAATCAAAAGGTGCTTCAACAGAGTATTAGTTTATGGGAATATTTATGCAACCAGGTTATTGTAAGTTTTTTATTTTTCACCCCCCCCCCCCTGCTGCACCAAAATATGCCAATAAAAAGCATGAAATATAAAGAATATTACAGTAAGTTGGCAGCCATGATGATGATAATATGTTAAACAGAATATAAATTTTGATTTAAGTTTGTTTTACTTTATTACATTGTTAATTTTAGTAATAAAAGTCAAACAGGTGTTTCTTCTCAGTGAAGAAAGGCAGAGATGATCTATTCAGTACATGTAGGCAATGACAGGTACATTTAATTCGTACCTCAGAGAAAATGCATCTTACATGAGGCTCAATAGTCCTTCAAGAAATAAAGGTTATTGCACTTTTGTTGGCCTCAGATTAAATTATAAGCACTAGAAAATTGATGAATGCCACAAATGTTCTTTGTACATACAAATGCATGAGGCCCAATGTTCCTTCAAAAAGTAAAGTTTAGTGCACTTTTATTAGCAGGAATTTGTCAAAACATTGCTCATAACTCTTTTGCTTAAAAGTCTGAATATGCTCACACTGTTCTTTCCATATTTCTGTTTTTTACATTACTGTTCACAGGAGAGTGCTTGCATGCTAAGCCCACATGCCATGGCCTTTCTTTCTTAGTTTACTTGTTCAACAGGCCAGTCAAATCCACTACCACACGTCCAATGTTATCATAGCAAACATGCATAATACAGAAAGTTCCAGCCTCATCCAGCACATGTTATCCATCTAACTTTGTCCTCTAGGGACAAAGAAATATTGGTTAATGTAGATTATATGACTGGGCTCAGATTAGCAGATGCACTAAACCCATATGGTTCCACAAGACAGAATCACACCTTAACATGACTCTCTTTGTATTATCTGCAATATGATATTGACTCACCACAGACAATAAAATATTCTCTTGAAAGCAGGTGATATAAGCAAATCTGCACATCCATGGAGTCTCTCTTTTTAATGTCAATTATTGCACAGTGCACATCTGTATTTCAAGCTGCTGTGTGTGGGTGGACAGTAAATGCTCACCAATGACAACAATGAGAGAGAGAGAGAGAAAGAGAGAGAGAGTATTGTTATCCTTTCCTGGAAGCAGATATGTGCAGTCCATATGATATGATTATGATTCTTGTATTCCTTGGGCTTTCAGGCAGGGTGAAGGAGAAATGTTTAAAAATCTTTTCTTTTAGGTCCTCAACTGCTGTATTTTGTCCAGATTCAAAAGATTATAGGTAGTGTCACCATAGATACTATAATATGTAAAAGAACACGCCAAAATCCGTTTTCTAATAGTAAGATACACGTGTATTCTGCATAAAGACAAAATCAGATGGAGGCTGCCATCAGGTGGCTGGATATGGTACTGCTTCACAGATCATGTGAAAGCAACAGGTAGACTGTGCTTCAATTCATTCTCTTGTCCTTTTGGCCCTCACACACTCCCATATGTAAATATTAAAATATATACTCACACTATAATACACTATAATATCTGATGATGTGTTTCTGAGTCAAATCAGTATTATTATGAGTCAAATCAGTATTATGTTGCAATTTGGGCGGGAACACCTTTCAGGAAGTGGAGCCAAATGTGACTCAGTGCCAGTAAAGGGTGAGATTAATTTGAATATGTACTGTAACTCCTTCAAATCAGGATATCATATCTAAAAAACAGCAAAAACGTAATTTCTGTAAATATATATTCTTAAATATGATTTTAGGAGCTGTGATACTTGTTTTGACAATAAAATGTTCAATGATTGAGACACAGGCAACAATATCAGTGTTTTTTATGGTGAAAAGGGGTGAAAGAAACCTTGCGAGCAGTTTGGAGCTTTTCTCATTGATAGTGAAGAAAAATGTCTGAGGAGCAGCTCAAATTATTCCTTTTAATCCAAAATGGATGCATATTTGCTATTTATGAACATTTAAACACAGGTGTAGGGTTGAATAAGGTAAAAGTAAGAAATAGAACAACGTGGCCATATAAATATATTGGATTTTAAGGCAAAGGTGGAATGGAGAGAAATTGATCTTGGTCTCTGTGCTTCCTGAGGTTCCACACAGAATGAGAAACCAGAAAATCAAGGATGAGGTCCATGAAGTATTCTTTAAATTCTGAATTATTGTATAAAGAAACAAGGGAACATTTGTATGAATATTCTAATACAACATTTCTAATGCATTTAGTATATTGCTTTTTTCCACATGATAAATGTTCTATAGAAGTTTTCCCATATGGCACAACAGTGTCTGGGTGGTTGGTGGGCTGACGCTGAACTCATTCCAACTAAAATCTGAATCAAACTACTGTATCTGTGCTGGAAAAATAGCATTATGCATTATGAAACTGTGGAACCTATATCACACCTTTACTAGAAATGAAGCAGCAGGAACACAGCTGACCACAAACAGCTTCCTGTGTTTCGATAGTGAGATAGTCGCTGAATCTGCAGCAACTAAGAGAGTGCATGGTGCAGAGATGTGACAAATGAATGAATTTGTCTCATTAGCTGCAAAGGTCACTCTCTACCACGTCATTAATTACCTGAAAAGCTGCAGGTTAGTCCATGTAGAATTAGTGCAATGATGATTCACACTCATTTAAGCATGTGATTACTCTTTTGAGACCGGTGAGGGGGGGCACCAGAAGCAGGCCTGCAAGTTATCATCATCACCATCAGTCGGTCATGTTACATTTCACTATGTGTTGGTTCTGCGGTCATGTTTTATCCTTATCCAAGCTAACATCAAATACATGGTGTGTAGAAGAGGAAGATGGGTACAACCAAATTATCAAGAGATAAAGAACGGATTTTCATCAGCACTAATCAGGTTTCAATAGGTTTGGTGATGGATGCAGGTTTTACAGATAACGGCTCAAGCGCAAATTCTACAGAAAGTGTCTAAACCGAGATGATTACTCAACCATCCGGTGTGAAAAACAATACTTATCTGCCTTTGGTGTTATTTTCACATCGACCACATCATGCAAAACAAGTATGGAGAAAATACCGGGTTACTGTGGTGTGCAAAACTCTCTTTCTAATGTTGTAGATTGGAACAATATGAAGATATGTCATTTGCATTAGAATTACTAGATTATTGGTTTGATGTGTTTACCTAACTTACCTGACTTCTGCAAAAGTATATGAACAACAACACCTATAGAACTGAGTTTGGAGTATGAGGAGATACAGGCCTTAAAATTCCAACCTCATCTCTCCTGCAATGTGTAGCAGTCTATATGGTTGCTGCTGTTTGCGAGTTTTGCATACCCTGCAAAGAACGGAAGGTAATTTACATGAGGATGTTGGTGCACATAATAAGTACAACTCCAAGAAGAGTATAGATTAATCCTTTGTTATTGTTTGCCTCAGTATGTTCTTGTCTTTCTTCATTTGCGGACAATGATTCGATGCATTTGCAGGCTGAAAGAGATTCACTTGCAGGCATTGTTAAAGATGAAGCAGCTCATGCTGTGGGTTTGAATAAAAAAGTATGAGAGAGGATTGTGGCAATCAAAACACACAGACACATATATTGCCTTGTTTTTATATAAATTACATGGAAGTAAGGCACCCTGTTTCATTAAAGTGCTTCCATGTCCATGTGCACCCACAGTTGACACACACACAGACACACACACACACACACACACACACACACACACACACACACACACACACACACACACACACATACAGTACACACACACACACAAACACACACACACACACACACACACATCTCATTATAATCCTGAGAAAACAGAAACAGTTTCGGATTGCTTTCCAGTGTGGACTGATCTCAGGTTATCAGGCTGTTTGTTCCAGGAACAAAGAAACAAATCACTAGATGTGAATCAGACCTGAGAGGTCCGATCGGCTCGTATTCAGGTAAAAGGTAAGAGATGTAGCAGGGATTTAAGTACTGGACTAATATGCTCAGCTTTGCATGTTACCCGCAAGGACTGTGAGCTGGAACATTCCTTTTGTTTGCTCAGGTAATCCAATAAAGACAGCATTACAGTAGTCTAATCTGTGTGAGATGCTTCATGAAGCAGTTTCTCAATAGTTGTTAAGATTGTTCGTTATCCCTAAAGCCACACCACATGCATGGCTTATAAAAAAAAGTAATGGTCCAAGGATTGACACCTGTTGTACATATGCTAACGTTTTGTTCCAGCAGATTTTAAACTACAAATGAAACACAAAAGCTTTTATCCTTTAAGTAGAAGAAAACCAGTGAAGAACAGACCAACTGAATCTGCCAGTGTTTCAATTTTACTATCAAGCAACCCCTGATGTGTTCTTTAAAAAATAATAAGTGATGCAATGATGAATAATTAAGCATTTAAGAAACTGACACAGATAAACATATAATACAGACAGGAAGATCACTCAACATTCATTTGCAGTAAAACTGAGGATCAATGTCTAGACGTACACAGTGCAGTGACACTGTTCAAGCCTTTATTCTCTCTTTGTTGATTCTTCTCGAGAGGGTTGCCTCTGTTCTGCATAGAGGTGAACCTCATTACAGGCTCCAAACATCACTTTTTGTTCAGAAAGCTGCCCCTTTGCTTCAGCAGATACTTGATGAATTATCAAGCCCTGGAGCTCCTCCCCGAGCAACACAGCTCTTTCATCTCAGAACTATCCCTCTCCTCTTTTCTTTTTGTTAGGATGGGTTTTAACAGAACCTCTCTATCTGACTACTTGCATCCAAGAGACATAGATCTAATAGTCTCAGATTCCCCAAACTGCTGGAGGATTCCAGCTTTGTTTCACGAGCCAATCTGTTAGATCTGTTGGCTCTTTGCACACTGGTTGTTTCAGTGCATCTCAGTGATAGAAGAGAATAGAACAGAAATGTATTTGAAATGTTGATATATCAGTAAATTCACGTGATAATAGTCATTAGAAAGGGCGGCTGTAGCTCAGGAGGTTGCCACTAATCGGAAGATTGGCAGTTTGATTCCCGGCTCCTCCAGTCCACATGTTGATGTGTTCTTGGGTAAGATACTTAACCCCAAATTGCTCCCGATGGGTGTAGCAACAGTGTATGAATGTGTGAGTAAATGTGGTAGTGTACATGTAGTGTAAAAGCGCTTTGAGTGGTCAAAAAGACAAGAAAAGTGCTCTATAAATACAGTCAATTTAACATTTACCATTTAGAAGAGAATAATAAACGCCTGCAGCAACTTATGTTAGCAACTTATTAATAAAGGGGAATAAATATCATGTCTGCAATTAATTAAGGGTCAAGAGTTTCCCATTCTCTACTCCAGTGGTAAAAATTTGTTTTATTACTAAATTATCTGTAATATTAATTGTTAATAAGTAATTATTAAAGCATTCAAGTAATATATACCATCCCAGTATGCACCGGAGGTCAAGGTTGCTCTTAAAGTTGTTCTTAAAGTTGTTCTTCTTGTTCTTAAAATGGCACGCCACCATTTTACACATGCAGTTCAGTATATTGCATCATTTCTTCCACAGTTGAAGGACAATTTCTAAAGTTTGATTTTTTTAAAAACCTGATGATATCTGATGAAAGATTCAGTTGTTGCATTGTGGGAAATGTAGGCGTTTCTGTAAGTGTTTTCTGAGCTTGCTTGTGCAGACTATAGACTATAATTCATAAAAATCTGCCTCTTTTGATCACCCTTTTAAAAATCTGCCTCTTTCTTTAAAAACATATCACTTGTGAGTCCCTTGATTTTGTAAAATCGGAAAGAAATTGTGGAATGCTCCTTTAATACCCTCCTGTCACACTGGCTCCACTTCTACTAATATATGCAATATTTTCTATGAAATTCATTTATTTCATTGGCTCATGTGACTGTCTGTCATCACGTCTCCTTTTCTCTCACGCTAGCGCATCTTCAACGGTCATACTGCTCTTGTTATCATTGGTCGCTTCGATTGTCTGTCAAGTAGCGCTCTGCCATGGGATTGGGCTTCTCCCGGAGCCGTGTCCCTCATGGCTGTACCTGTCTCACTGTGAGAGGCTGACACTTCTTCCTGCTCCACTCGCCGTTCCCGCCCCCTTCACCCAGCTCCAAGGAAGCGAGGAGGAGCAGCAGCCCGAGCCGCATGTGTCACTTCCAGTATGCTGCTAAACCGAGCTGCTATGTGACTCTTTGGGAACATTTAGCTGCTTTAGCCGTCGGTGGGAAGAAAGGTTAGAAAGTTTGGAGCTACAAACCGGTGTTTTGGGGGGGCGCGGGGCGCATAGGGAAGTGGTTTCGGAAGTGGAGCGTGGCAGAGAAGGTTTGAGGGGGGGGGCTTTACTTTACTGTGTGATACCAGATAGCTCGTTTTTGCTTGCCACGACGGGACTGACGTAGAATATGGCGGAGCATCACCCGGTTCCCGACAAACACAAATCCTCACTCAACTCCGGAGCGTCGTATTCGGGGAACGGGAGGAGCAGCACGGCGGTGGCAGAGAGAGGTAGCACCGCCGGCGTAGGAGGTGGAGTAGGAGGAGGAGGAGGAGGTGGTCTGTCCGGCGGCCTGTCGCAGCCGGCCGGATGGCAGTCCCTGCTGTCTTTCACCATCCTGTTCCTGGCCTGGCTGGCCGGTTTCAGCTCCAGGCTCTTCGCTGTCATTCGCTTCGAGAGCATCATCCACGAGTTTGACCCCTGGTGAGTCCCCCACACACTGAGCTGAGCCTGAGCTGAGCAGACAGGCTAACAGAGGGAAACTGAGCCCTGTGAATACACTGTGAGCAAGTTTCAGTTCAAACATGAGCTGCTTGTCATATAAAGGTTTTCAATGAGCAGGTGCCTCAAAATCTGTAGGCATGGAGCCACATTGGAGCCACAAAGGAACCACACTTGCAAGCTTATGTTTGCTTAATATGACTAACACTGTTTTTTATTAGAGTTAAAACCATGATGATAATAGTAATAACTGTATTTATATAGCACCTTTCATACAATAAATGCAGCCCAAAGTGCTTTAAAACAACAAGAAATGACATACACCAAGTACTTCACATGAAAGAGAGTATAAAAGGAGTATAAAGCAATGTTAAAAATAGTGGAGAGAAATAAAAATGTAATATAAAACAATCATCACGATGAAGCCATTGATACCAAACTCATTATACTGATTAAAAATAGCCCAGTTCATTCACCTTTTCAGTAGCAAGGGGGGAAGCCCTTATGTGTCTACTGCAATTCATAATGAAGGCAACACAGCTAGTGGAGGAGGGGTAGGTGGTGTAGGAGGAGAAGGGGGAGGGGGGGTGTCACAGCAGAGTAAACGAGGACAATGGTGACAGCTTCATGTGACGCGGCCGGGGCTGTGAACCCGGAAAGACGTTCAGGCTCGTGGAGGAGGTTGAATGGGAGCTGTAAAGTCCTCCTGACACAGATTTCACCTTCTGTTTACCTGCCCGTCACCTCTTGCACTGATTTGTCACCTCGCAGCCACACGCCGGCACTCATTCTGGGGTCTGTGTGCAACTATAGCGCTTATAAGGGCCCAATCAGCACAGCTTTTCATTCACTATATACTCATTCATTCGAGGAACTTGTAGCTCTGGGGTTGACATTTGCATAAATTCCCTGTGAAGTGCTTTAAACTTGTTTGTCTTTAGATTGAAATGCAGCTCTTAAAAGTTCAACTTAACATATGCGATAATAGGAGTATTTCCATCCAGACCTTCCCTCGAAACGCTCGAGCAAGTGCAAAAAGGTTTTTCTCACATCGTCTTGACATGAGTGAGGCCAGGCAGCTGCTGACAGTTGGACAGCAAAGGTTGGCAGATTTTGCTGCAAGATAAGGTGTAAAGAGGAACCAGCCAAACAGTCACAAAGAAGAGTTGCTTACATTTTTCTTTTCTCTACCTCCTCCTCCTCCTGTTTGTATTCACTTCCAATACACCTGATTTCCTACAGCTCGCTGTTGAGATGCGATGCTTTCCAATTGTTTTTATGTTCCAGTTCAAAACCCTCTACCCGGCATGCCAGAAATCATCCCAGCTTTTTTTTTTTTTTTTTTTTGGTAATATTTGTACTCCAAATGACCAAGCTTGTGAGTGACCCCCCCCCCCTTCCCCTCCTCTTCCGAATAATCATTAAAAGCTGAAAAGCATTTTAATGATTATTCTGAGACCGGCCAGGCAGCGCATGGATTAAAGTGCCAGCTTCACGTCTGTCTCCTGAATAAAAAAATAAAAGAAGAGGAGGCTTGAAAGCTCCGGCTGTGGCGAGAGAATTCTTCAGTTTTAGTGCTTTGCCGTCTGAAAAGCCTAACATGGCACGACACAGAGTGAAATTTATTCATATGCTGCTTCATTGTTCTATCGTTCTCCCCCCTTTTTTTTTTTGCTATCAGAGTGGCAGCATTATGTAAACTAGGTGTGTGTGTGTGTGTGTGTGTGTGTGTGTGTGTGTGTGTTGTGTGTGTGTGTGTGTGTGTGTGTGTCAGTGGTTTCCCCGCTCCAGCAGGATGTGATCAGGTGATGCAATGTGCTGAATGTCAGGCAATGTTTGCTTTAATAGTAATGTTTGTGGGTCACAACTTGGGAAACTTGGGAGCCAATTGCACAGCTACATTTCTTATTGATTTGTGTATCAAATATAACACATCAGCATTCTAACTGTGGCAAAAGTCTGCTAGGTGTGTTTGTGTGTGTGTGTGTGTGTGTTTGTGTGTGCGTGCATGCATGCTGTAGTAAAAGGGAAGTTACTCATATTTGCCCAACTGCTGTAAATGAACAACAGGCTCCAGTTTGAATATGAAGTTTTACAGTGTAACAGATAGAAGGAAGGAGTCTGAGGTCACACTGAAGAAACTTTCAGGCTTGTCAAGCGATCAGCGTGATAAAAGGCAGCGGGACTCGCAGCCACGTCTGATCATTGTTTGATAGCAGCTCCCTCGCGTACAACCCTGCGACCTCACTGCAAGGTCTCTGTCATTGCGCGACTCCGCTTTAAAAGGAAGAGAGCCAACAGTGGGATCGCCCCTCCGCAAACCCTGCTCATTCTCTTCCCCCCTCTCTCTCTCCCTCCCTCTCTCTCTCTGTCTCTGTCTTGCTCACACAATTTCTGATGTGTCGTTTTGATGTGGTTAGTTAATAGTCTTTTTCCTTCAGAAGCGCTTACATGGAGCTATTAGATGTGACAGCAAAGCGTCAGGCAGCCGGCCCGGACACGGTTAGCAACGCTTTCCAGTTTACGGGCTGTGTTAATCATGCACAGAACAGCGTCAGAAAAAAAAAAAACAGCTTCATTAGTACTTATGTCTCTGTCTGATGCATTAAAAGTTGCTGGCGAGCGAACCGGACCTCCCCCAGAGCAAGGTCTTGTCAAAAGGAGACGGAGGCCGATCCACCTGTCATCTGGCGCTCAAAGCTCCAGCACGATGAATAACGACCCAGAGGAAAGATTTGAGTGCAATTAGTGTCACTCGGGGGGTCAGCTCTCCTTTTTAGATAGAATGACACGGCTGATATCAGCGTAGACACGAAGCCATTACACTGTTCAAATAGAGGCATTTCAATTAAAAGCTAAGCTGTCTTGGGCTGGACGCTGAACCCTTCAACATGTAATTCTGTCATATTGTGGTTTATTTACTCTTTGATCAGATAGTTCTTAGTTAGTAGTTAAATCATCAGAAGACCCTTTTTACATAGAGCGCCACAAATACATGTCATGAAAAAGATGCTAAAGATCTCAGCAGATATATTTACTTCAAATGTCGCTTGAATTTAAGACACCAACCCCCCTCTAATTAGGTTCAGCACCATGAAAGGATAACATGATGACAGGAAGCCACAGTTTAAATTGCCCCACTACAGTTTGACGTCAGCATCTCCCTACGTGTAACCGGCATCAGTGATAATGACACACACACCCACACACAAACACACATGCGTTCACCACCTAAGTCACTTTTGGATCATTTACATAGACTTTCATTAGTTTCCTGGGGGATTCCCCTAACCCTAACCCTAACATAACCACTGCTTGCATACTACTGACTTAAAAGTCACTGGCAACATGTCTATTGTCCCTAACTGCACAAGCTGCCCCTCATCTACTGATCTTAAGTCTGGTGTTGTCCCCGAAAGTAAGGGAAGTCACACACACACACACACACACACACACACACACTCTATCACTCTCACACACACAGCTCAGTGTATAGTATAACTGAAACTTGAGTGTACCGACACATATTCTCTCTTTCTCTAAACACATTCTGTAGGAGACGTTGCTATGTGAAGAAAAACTGACCAGTCAAACCACAAAAAACCAGAACAACCTCAGTCTGGTTGTCTCGGTCCGCACCAGAGTGCAATTACTGCGTTCACACCTGCCCACATCGATCGCACCACTGAGCAGAATGAACCAGGGTTTGATTCAGCTGAGCTAAGAAGGGCAGGTGTGAAGACGCTCTAAGTGGCTCTGAAATATCTCTATCTGAGTGCAGTTTTACGTTCACCAAAGACTCACACAAAGGTCTATACAATCTGCCATCGCTGTTTAGAATACGTTTGCTTGTAGCCGTTGCCATGGGTGATGTCGCTTGTTGTGATTGGCTGGATGTATTTTTATCGCTGGAGGAAACTAAACAAATCAGCATAGGAAGAAATAGAATAAATGTAGCATTTCAGGCACGAAACGTTGTGAGAGGAGTAGGGCTAGGAAGCTGTTTTTATGAATGACAGCCCTGCCAACGATTTCACACTACACCTTTTAATAATCTTAAACATAAAGCCCTATATAAAGTTGCTGTTCTCATAGGACTACTTGTGTTAACACAGCATTTAGCCTCACAAGGTTACAACAGTACTGAACATTGTCATATCACACTCAGCTTGAATGATATCATTGTTTGAGTTTGTTACTGATTTGCCTTGATTTTAATATCCATGTTTGCCTGCAGAGTAAATACGACAGAGCTATGAGCTATATGCATATAGAATAATAAAAGCAAACAGTTAGCATGGATTACCATCTACCCCCACCGTCTAATACCAAGATACCGTCCACTTTGTTTTCACACGCACTAATGGAATATAACAGGAAATGGCCCGATGTTTATAGAGGATGGAGTTGATGATGTGTATGCTTTTTATTGCGCCCGGGCTAGAAAATGGGTTATCAGTCGTGCCACATTACAAGGCACTCAGAGAACAAGAGAGGAAGGTTTTTTTTTTGTTGTTAATGAAGAGGTGTCAGACCTGCACTGTGCTGCTGTTACACATCTGTCTGGAAAATATCTTTTGGTTGAAAAATGAAAAGGGAGGCAGGCTCAGGAGGAGAAATTAAACGCACCCGCTTGAAATGGAATAGGGAAGCAGATCCTACATTTAGCCCCATTGGATTCATTTACACAGGCTGCCTCTTCAGATCAGTCTTTTCAGTTTTTTCCTCTCTCTTCACTCATTTCTGCTTAATCACCTCATCCCTTTGCTTCATTTGAGGTCAAAATATGAAAGGTAAAGATCCCTTTGTGTTCTTTTCTTATTCATTTTCAGACATAGTTGATAGTTAAAAGCTGTAGTGGTCACCTCAGAAAATTAGGATACAAGTCAGCAGCGCACTGTGAGGCCACGTCTGGGTTTTGGCCGATGATTCATGAGAGCAAGCATAGTTCCACTGTCTGCTGTTTTGGCGCCTTTAGTGGTGCGCTCTGCACGGTCACAGGAGGTCATGACAGTTTGTGCCTCGGGTCCGTTCTGCTGACAGCCTGCACCAGTCCACCTGAAACCTGATCTTTGAGCGGCAGAGACTCCTCCAAACAGCAGCGCTCTGTTCTCACTGACTGTCTCTCCTGCTGGCTGCTAGTAACTGGCAGAAAGATGAAGAGCCATATAGCTGCCTGGCTATTACACACACACACACACATACACACACACACACACACACACACACACACACTGGCAGGCTGAAGTGCTGACAGACCTGCTGGGCAGCACTGACCTTGTGCAGGTTGGACTTTGCTTCACACAGCGTGCAGATATTTCTCCATGCTGCCAGTTTGATGCATTTTTTAGCTTTCATGGTGAGTTTTTTTGTTTTTCGCTCTGACACACATTGACCTGAGAAACATATACAACACCCTGTGATAAATCAGAGCTCTGTGACACTTCCAGTGTGCAGTTGTTGACACTGGGGCCGGGCCTGTTGCTGCATTACTGCAGTAATATGATGCCTACCACAGAGTTGAGCCCATTACTGTTACCACTGCTCATACTTTCAGTCATTGTTCTCGTAAGTGGTTAACAAGGAAACAATACTCCCTACTCGGAAACATGAATATTGAAAATAATTTGATAGAATAATTTTAAATATTGCACTTTGTGGGACTATTTGAACATTTTTTACATGACTTC
This sequence comes from Scomber japonicus, assembly GCF_027409825.1. NCBI lineage: Eukaryota > Metazoa > Chordata > Actinopteri > Scombriformes > Scombridae > Scomber > Scomber japonicus. The sequence continues at coordinate 23,763,078 of NC_070587.1, read as the reverse complement.
TTATTGACTGAAGTGCACTGCTCTTTCACCTCTGTGAGTACACAATCTATTTAACCTTGACCTGTACTGATACTGTGTCAGAGAGTAGTTGACTCCACTCTATGGTAAGTTTGCAGCTAGAATAAGTAATGCTGTTGGATCGGATTGCATTATATTGAAAGGTGAAGAAGATTTACCCCAATATTCCAATAGGGATAATATAGGCATTGGAAATCAGTTAGAAATACAGTTTATTATGCATTTGCACTTTGCAACAGTGGAACATGAGCTGTGTTTGGTGTAAACTGCAGGGTAGAGTGTCACCCTGCAGCAGGAGATAGGACAACAGTTGGAGCCATTTGCTGCAGGAAATACACAGTTAAAATATGTATTTTATTGCATTTAAGTTATGGGATTGCATTTATGTGTATGTGTATAGCTAGAGCAGGCATGTCTTAACTATTCCACAAAGGGTCGTGTTTCTGCAGGTTTTTGTTCCAACCAATCAAGAGCACATGATTACACCAATCAGCTGTCTGAAGATGGAGATCAGCTGATTAAATGAGTAGAGCCTGGTGTGCTCCTGCTTGATTGGAATGAAATCCTGCAGCCACATCAACCTTTATGAAATAGTTTGGACACTTCTGGAATACTTACTAAACCGTAAGTGTATAACATGTTATTTCTATTGACAGTTCAGCACAGGATCAGTTTGGTATCACAGTACTAACCAACATTAAGTGTGTTGCAATACAGTGTAGCAATGAGCAGGCAGATGCTGGTTAGTGAATAACAAGAATTTAGAACTCAGCTACTCTTTACCTACAGACACAATTTCATCAGAGCGTGTCTAGTTGAAGGTTGCTGCATGTTTGTACCTATTTGTACCTTTTAAACTCAACTTAAGTGGACGTTGATCCCCTCTGATCCCTTCAGGAAGTTGACAGACATATGAGCCCTCTCTTTCAACATCTCCCCCTCATTTGCATAATGAAACAACTGCCACTGTATCATATTTCAGCTGTTGTGTCACAACACCATCGTGGGTGTCGCCCCGAGCTGGCACGGTGCACCGGGGAGGCCCGAACATTTCAGAAAATGTTTGGGTTAAGCATATTTTTGAGGCTTTGAGGGCCCACTTCTGTGACAGGATTTTTCTTTTTCAGCAGGAAACCTTCCCCTCTGTGTCTGTGTGTATGTGGAAGATCCCCTTTTTTATTCAGCTTACATAATAGGAATTCTGGCGTTTCATTATGCAACATGCAGGATAGGGGATGAGTCATTTTAAGCTGTCATTCAGAGGGGGAGGGTGGAATAACCTGGCAGGAGAAGAAACTTTAACTATTTGACCATACCTGGACTGGCCATCTGAAGCAGTGGGAAAGTTCCTATTGGCCTGCCTGATTTGTCTGCTGATTGGCCAGAGCTGTCAGACCAGTGTCAAAATACTAAATTATTAAGGTACATCAGAGCAAAGACAACCCTTCCCTTTCTTTGCTTTTGACCTGATGTAAGATCCTTACCTATCGTGACACCTGATTTGTCCAACATACAAAGCCTCCTGCATCCACACACATCATCGCCTGGCAACGTTCTAGTAGGTGCACAAAACACAGTGATGCAGGATTTTCCCTCTCATTGTAACAGTCAGGCACAGCGCCTCAGTGTGTCTTTACAGGACCAAAGCCAAAATGAACTGACAGAAACTAGTATGCAGAGAGTTCTCTACCATGTTTTGGTGTCATTACGGTTGGGCTAAATTCTCTGGCCTCTTCTCTGCGTTCTGTGTGTTTATCAAAGGCAACAGCAGAGAGGCCTGAAAGGAAGATAGTGTTTTACTCAAGTTGATGACAACTACGCTTGTTGCTGCAAGATCAAAAAAAAACTATCACGAGTAAAAAAGCCAATAAGTATCAAACACTATTTGCCTGCCATCTCCCATCTACTGGTGTTTTGTGTTACGCAACCACAGTACGCTAGTTAAGCTAATAAAATGATATCTTGTTGTTTTGTGCGAGCTGATGTTATCGAATACGTCCATGCGGTCACTACGGCTTGCCAAAATCAACTGTTCTACAAGCCATCAAAGTGATGTTACTCTGCGTTGATGGTTTGTAGATGAGTTGTTTAGCAGTTCTCAACTAGATCAATTGTGGGCTTTACTGTGGATGTGCATGTTTGACCATGCTGCATGTTAGCAAACTAGTGTAGGAAAGACAAACTATATATTCATTGTATTAAAACGTGTTATATTGGGATATATGTTGTTATCGGGATATGTACTGTTATCGGAATGTGTTATCGGGATATGTATCAGGCTATGCATCGTTATCGGAATATGTATCGGGATATGTATTGTTACCGGGATATGCATCAGGATATGCATTGTTATCGGAATATGTATCGGGATATGTATTGTTATTGGGATATGTTTTGTTATCAGAATATATGTTGGTGAATGTATTGTTATCAGGATAGGTATCAATATCTGAATATGAATGACCTATTTCATATGGCCCAGCCACAGACTCATAGTGAATAGTTATGAACAAGCTAAAACAAAAGCTGTTTGTATGCAGCATTATATTAAAATTAGGCTGAGATGCTGATAAACCAGCCCCTCCTCTCTGCTAGCGTCACCTACAGCAGTGAATGACATCAGCAGCAGAGGGAGGAATGACTGATACTGACTGATGTCTGTGTTCTTCACTCAGTATTTTCATATCAGGAATATCATTTATATTACTGACATGTTATTATTGAGTTCATATAGTGACTTTGCTGGTGCTGCTCTAGAAACAATATTGATATTTTCACTTTTCATCATGTTCTGAATGAATTTCTTTTTTTTTTTATAAAATGATAAAAAAAACAAATTCTTTAGTAATGAAAACCAGTAAACGTATTGATTAAGAGTTATGATTTGATAAAGATATAATTCTAATCATATTCATCCCAGCAGCTGGTAAGGCTTCACACTGACTATAAGTTTCAGGCTCACAATATGCCATAATGTATATGTTATTCTTTTTTAAATATATATAAATATTGTAATCATACTCAGAAATGATGTGAAAATGCATAGTTTGTAGTCACATAACTTTCTCTTTGTTCTGCCTGCTTCAGCTGTGTTGCTGACTCAGCTGTTATTCTGCTTGTAGCTAAATATGAGGATTTCACTCAGTTTAATTTAGTTACACTTTGAAGATTTGGCTGTGTTTCACTGTGTGCACTTATTTAAAAAGTAGCCTAGTCTAGTCTGAGGTGGCCTGAATATTTGTCCCAGTCCAGATCGAAGTCAGAGAAAGCAGGTGCAGTTATGACAGTTTATCAGGTTACATATCTGTGTGTGTGTGTGTGTGTGTGTGTGTGTGTGTGTGTGTGTGTGTGTGAACATTGAACTATTTGCACTGTGGTTTTGACCCCTGCTGGAGCTGTGAACTATTATCACGCTGTCCCACTTCCACTACAACTTTTTGATCTGCGACTTCCTCTACGGTTTATTCCTTTTTTTTCTGTGAAGTGTGTGTGTGTGTGTGTGTGTGTGTGTGTGTGAGTGTGAGACTTTGCTTACTTTCGGGGACAACACCAGCAGGAGGGGGGGCAGCATGTGCAGGGCATGTGCACATCAACAAGTGTGTGTGACTGGCTCTTCTGTGCATCATATAAACTCCAGAGCAAGATCCCTTTGTCTTTGTCTTAACGTATCAGTACTGTATAACTGTACAAGCACACTGACAGATAGCGATGATGAAACAGCCGTGCAATAAACCGTCATGTTCTTGTCAGGCGTCTCTTGATCACGTCTTCTTGTTTTTGTTAGTTTTTTGTTTGTCTTTCGGTTTTCTTTTTTTGTTTTGTGTGCGGTCAGCCTGTTTTTTATTTGACAGCCTGTATGCAGCTGTGCTCAGTTTGCTACAGTTCAAAGTGTGTTCACTTAAACACAAGTTTGGTATAGATTCAGATCCTTTGTCAGAAGAGCTTATCTTAAGATAAGGCAGTGAGTGGATTATTTAACTGCTTTACAGAATTTGGAATTTGGACTCTGCATTTGACATTATTTTTTATGATATTAGAAGTTACTGACAATTATTTTTATTAATGATGGATCTTTTGGTTATTGGGTTTTTTTATGTATCTATTTATTTTTAATGTATAGATATTTTAAAATATGTTTTTACATTATTGTCTTTTTATTTATTATTTAGAATTATTTTTAAATGTGTTAACATTATTATTTTACTTTTATTTTTTAAATTGTATTTTACATTATTATTTTTAATTTTTAAATAAATTTAAATTATTTTATGTTTTATTCATTATTTTAACAATACAATATCTTGTTTTGTTTTTATTAAATATATTAAATATTTTATTTTGTCTGACCAACGGTTCAAACCCTAAATATGCTGAGTTTACAATATAAAACAGAGAAAATACTGCAAATCCTCACATTTTACATATCATTTGAATTAAAAAAAATAGTTTGGGGTGTTCTGATTTCCTCTTGCCTGTCGTCTGTTTGCTCACTGTCAATATCTGCAGCCTAAAGGCAACCCCCCACCCCTCCCCTAATTAATGAATGATGAAAAGAAATGCTAATTGTTGCTGTCGCTGCAGTTCCAGCTCAAGAGGCTGGATTGATATGACAGTGATTTAGGAAATAACTTAGTTAAAGGGTGTTAAAGGAAGGAAAAGTACAGCTCACATTTACTGCAGACTTTACACAGTAGTTTTATTTGATAGGTTGAGTGTAGGTGTGACTTTCATTTGTGCTCAGGATACCTTCTTTACACTTCAACAGGCCCCTACTGCACACAGCCAGTTGTTCACTGACCTCCAGCTCTATAACTAGAGGCATGTGACTGAGTGTAAGGAGTTGTAGATTTGTGACTGTCACACACACACACACACACACACACACACACACACACACACACACAGCGCTGAATGTCCCCACCACCCTGCTCTGACTCTGCTGTGTTTCTCTCCCTGTCTGCAGCTAATTGGCTTCTCTTTACTCTTCTGTGGGACTTGTCTCAGTGTGTGGAGATATGTGGGTCTGACCCCGCTGGCCTCAAACAGACTTAAGGGCGTTTTAACTCCTCTGCTTTGTTAGCTTTGGTCTGAATCAGTGGATGAGTTGCTACTTTGTTGCGTTTTTCCATCGGTTTCAGTTCGGTTTCACACGCCAAAATTTCAAACAAACCAAAATGTATCAATGAAAGGCACGCAGGAGCTGTCACCCCGTTGACTGGTCAGAAACTATTCGAGGATGGTGGGTGAAAAAAGGAGCTTGATTTTCAGAAACTGCAGATAGACTACTACAACATTTATAAAAGACTAATTTTCATTCTCGCTTTCAATCATTGCACTCAGGGATACAAAGGTGTACTTGAGGGTCGATCAGTAATGTGGTCTTTTATCAGTTATAAAGTGTACTACTGTAATTACTGAAATAAGCAGCTTCTCTCTCCACGCCTCTGCGATGCTGAGAAATGCACACTGTTCACTTATTTTCTATTTTTCTTTATTATTAAGAATACAGATAACTAAAAGCTAAATCCAGAGCTTTTATAAATGGTGTGTGTGCGGTTTCTGAAAATAAAAGCTATCAATGTTTTCTTTTTTTTTTACACTGATGCCCCCCGTCCCAGCATGGCAGATTGGCTGCTGCCTCCAGGCACCATCTGATGTGATGTATGGATAATCCAGCCGAGTCGTATATCAAGCCTAAATATGCAAGCAGCAATTTGAACACACTTCAAGGCAACGTCTAGAGAACAGTATGTTGGGTTAAGTGAAGAAGACTTGCTGCCTTCAGTTGGCTGAAGAGGAGACAGGATCATAATGCACAGTGCAGCAGCCTTCAGGAGAAGGTTTAATCCAAAGATTGCACCTTCCTGCAGTCGTGTTGGCTCACATTCATACTACAGATGAACCGTACCAGAGTTGACTTGTAACCAGACTGAGAATAGGTGACAAACTCTCCAGGTTATTGGCCCTGTGGACATAGCTTGAGAAAATTTATGATGTTGTGTACATGTATGATGTATGATTATGATGTTTTCCAAGGTTTCATAAAGTGTCCTTTTCTCTTTAGGACTCCCACAGTTTGCAGTAATAGTGAAATTGCAGTTCTTCATGTGCCTCATTCTTGGTCACAATCTGCACAGTGTTTCCCCTCGTATGTTTTAAACAGAAGTGCAGTAGCACAGCTCTAAATGATGACTGCCACTGCTGAAACACCACGTTTTACTAAATAATCATGATGAACCCAAACCACAAACACGCTTTCTAGGTTTCGGGCAGCTGACTGAAGGAAGTGGTTAGCAGCCTGCAGCCCCTGTTCTCTGTCCTCTCCTCTGCTCTCTGTGTCCTCTCCTCTGCTCTCTGTCCTCTCCTCTGCTCTCTGTGTCATCTCTTCTGCTCTCTGTGTCATCTCTTTTGCTCTCTGTCATCTCCTCTGCTCTCTGTGTCCTCTCCTCTGCTCTCTGTGTCCTCTCCTCTGCTCTCTGTGTCCTCTCCTCTGCTCTCTGTGTCATCTCCTCTGCTCTCTGTCCTCTCCTCTCCTCTGCTCTCTGTGTCCTCTCCTCTGCTCTCTGTGTCCTCTCCTCTGCTCTCTGAATTGGGATAATGTCACTTTTCTTCTTGTTGTCTGAATGTAAAAAACAAACTTAAATTTATAAATATTCTAAGCTATTAAATGATGTGAAAATGCCGTTTTTAGTCAAATAGTCACGCTTTCATTACAATGAAAAAATGCCATAATGTTAGCGTAGCAGAGCAGTGAACTGGGGCACAGTGTGTGGAGACAAAGACCAGGTAAAGGGATCTGTCACAAGCTGATGTCAGCTCTGGCTGAAAGAAAAAAATTGTTCTAAACTGAGCGTTCACAGCAGTCTGACGATGGTGATTTTTCCTCCCAGGGATTACCTACATACCTTCATGTCATTATTTGACAGTTTGGCTATGTTTAATATGAACATTCAACATTGTAACATTACATACTACTAAAAACCAGAAAAAGCATGGTAGGTCCCCTGTAAAATTTGGTGAATGGCCATTTTAACAAGTTTGTCTTTTTGAGTAATTGCTCCGTATGTTAACATGTACAGTCTGTTCTAATCACGTTATTTATAGAGACACTCTGACTAGATGCACCGCTTTCCTTGCAAATTCTCCCTTGAAGGAAACATCACAGACACATTTAAAATGCAGAGCGCCATATGCTGAATTTTTATGTCGGCCCACGGTACTTACACTGCTGCAGACTGCACTTTATACTCCCCATGCTTGCGACTCCTGCTGTGATTTTGAACTAGTTTTGTGGAAGCACGCTGTGAATGCTCTGAGAGGGAATTTCTTCAAATTTGGCACAGACATCTATTTGGACTCAGGGATGAACTGTTTTAGATGTTAGTGATCAAAGGTTAAAGGTCACTGTGACCTCACAACATATATTTGACCATTACTCAAGAATTTATTTGCTAATTATGACAACATTACGCACAAATGTATAATTAGATAAAATGGTGAAGTGATGACATTTTATATAGAAAAAGGTCAGATACTATCCCACCAGGAGACTGTGGTGATTCTAGTGATCTTCTGTGCTTGTTGGATTGAATGTGAATGTGTGTGAAGCTTTCGCAATTTGTAGTGTCTGTGTAGCAACATTCATATCTGAAGTCTACTGTCATGGCTACAACTTTGTGTTCTATCAGAATCAGTGTCAAAGGAAATTAGATTGAATGCCTTTTTATTAAATTCCTTCAAAGTCTTCACTCCAAAATTATATGAGGCTGGATAGACATGGATTTACACTGGTCTGGTTGGCAGAGATAGCTGCAGGGTTCCCTTTGCTTGACTTCATTCCTGAAAGATTAACATTTTAGATCATTAAATAGCAGTTTTTTAGATAATTATGAGAAACATCATTCTTCTCTGACGTCCATTTGTCTTCTTTTTTTTGTCCATTTTTGCCCTGTCATCCTTTCTGCTGAAAGCACTATCACCCCTTTCCATTTTCCCCTGTTGTACACTATCATCACTCTTACACTTCTTGTTCAGTGGAGAGAGGCTGACAAGCTCGCTGACGGCTCCACACAGGCAGGCAGACAGACAGGCAGCCAATCAGGCCGCACATCTGACTGATTTAAGCTCCCAGAGTATTTCCAAATGCATCAGTTTTAGGGTGAATGTGCTGGGCTTGCAGATTATCCCATTAGGTTGAAAGTCATCTGTAACCATTTCAGTCCATTTGCTATCTGTTTTGGGATCAGATGAGTGTTGTTGGTCCTTGTGTGTGTGCAGAAGTAGCTGGCTATGCATAAGCAGTGAGGATTTGTCATGGTTCATTTAATGAGTAAACAGATGCAGGCTGGCTGCAGGCTCCTGCTCCGGCTCACTCACTCTAGGAATCCCCACTCTATCTCTACACCTGTTCCTTCAGTCACATTTCCCCAGTAAACTTCTTAAAAGTCATGTAAATGAGACCCTGGTTACCATAAGAGAGGTTGGGATTAGAGGAACTTGATTTTCCTTGATAGATTTTGTCAGTTTCTTGGCTATGTAAACAGGAAATGTATGTGTGTGCATGACAAAAGACTAAAAGCAGGGAAATATCACAGCAAAACTGAACATAAGGCACCATCTAAAAGTCTAAACAAGTCTGCTTCCACCACTGGACATTTCTACTATTATTATTATCATAGTTAAAGGCAACACATGAGTGACCTACACTCAGTGCTGTGCCCAAACACATCCTGTGTAGACAATGATGGACATGCTGCTTACCTTTCATCCTACTGCCCTGCTGTCATAGCAATACTTTCCCCAGCTGATGTAAACATGCATCCAAGCCCAAAGCAGTAACCCAAAATCAAAATCCAGGAGAGCTGAGGAGATATGATTTCCTAAACCCTAAACTTACCTGAAATCCGGTTTATTGATCACATGAACATCTGGTTACAGGTGAGATTTGATGTGAAGTACATGTAAGTACACTAATTCATGTTGAGCAGGACACAAGCTCATCCAAATATGAATGTACACAGTAGAAAAGAAGATAATATTTCTGTGGCTTTAGTGTTAGTGATTACTGTAAGATGAGTCCTCATTGTGTTTGGGGGAAATCCACGCTGGTGTTTTTTTTACTCACCATCCACTTATGTCTCACTATTCCACGTTAAGCATTTACTAATGAAGAATGAATGTGTTTGTTGCAGTGATCACAACAGTCAATTTTCCCAGCATGCACTCAGCAGGACTTTCCAACGTGATAATGAAATGTCCTTGACAGAAGGCTTGTAAAAGGCAGTTAAGTCAACAGAAACATAACCCTGATAGTAAAAGCACAGTAGACATGGTGAGAAAGTAGAGAAAACCACAGCAGTCCCCTCAGAGGTAATTCCCACCCTAGACTCCTCCGCCGTTTCCTTGATGTCCCTCCTCCCCACTGTTCTTCCGCTAAGATCCCGCATATTAAAAGAAGCGACTTCCTCCGCTAACGTCCCATCAAAGAAACGTCGTTATCCTGATTAAACATACAAACAAAGCTAGGAATTACCATAATGGCCTCGCTTTCTTTTTTTTCTCCCCCTCGCAGTTTATTAATCTTTTAATGTGACAACAAACAGAGTCTCTGTAGCTGTCACTGATAAATATTTATCAGGATTACTCTTTCTTTGTCCCAGTTTGATAACTGACAAAATAAGACAAAAGGAACTTGTTTGCCTTTTGTGTTACATAACTTTAGAATTTGCTGCACAACTCTGCAATAAAATTGGAGAATTTAACTGAAAAAAGAAAAAAAGTCCAGTTTCTTCACTTGACTCCCTGCTAGGCTTCACTGATTTCTCCTCCTTTCTCACTTCTCTATCTTTCCCTCCTACCTTCCTCTCCCTGGATTTGGTAAATTATATTTGTGCCTTCTTAGGTTGCTGCTGGTTGCCAGTCAGCCCAGAGTTATTCTAGCACAAAATTCCTCTTCAATATAACCCAACCAGCCCATGCTCTCTTTTCTTTTTACTCTCCGGTTGTTGCTTCTTTCCCTTTTGTCTCTCATCATTCTGTGACATGATCTATGCTTCTTTGTGCGCTCCCTCGTCTTTTTTGTTTTTCTTGTTTTTCCTGTCATGTGGCTCGACTCCCAGCGGAGCAACAGGCCCCTGCGTGTTTGCCCGGCAGTGTCATGAAGTGAACATATGGGGATTTCGGTGAAGGAGATAATGGCAGTGTGGTTGCATTTTCTTTAGATAAAAAAAGATTAGAGGGGTCTGGATAAGGAGATTGATCTGAGTCCTGGCTGGTGACCTGGATCAGCACAGGAGAGTGAGGTGTAATATTTAAGGTCAAGAAAGTAGTAGTAAATTCAGCTAAATATAGGGCCAAACAGTGTATTGATATTAAACCAGATATCATCTTAGATTTTAGACCTTAAAGTTAGGCCCATCATAATAATTACTTCTGTTGGACGATATACTGTTTTAGAAGTAATTGCGATAAACAATATTATTGTCATTTGAAGACCATTTTATACCACTGATATAATGATAATGGAGGGGGGGGGGGTTGGAGATGCTACTACTAATACTACTACTACTTGCTTTGACAATGTGACATGAATAGCCTCTTAGCTGCTAATGTGAAGTGTGGAAATATTGATGGCATTGTTATTGTACGATAGGTCAAGTGACGGGCCTAATTACAGTAAAATGATGTAATATTCTGAATTGTCCAGACCGTTCTAGCTCTTCTATTGTTTCTCTTTACCCACTTAGTCTCTATATTTACATTTATCTCTACGATATTATCGCAATATCGATATCAAGGTATTTGGTCAAAAATATTGTGATATTTGATTTTGTCCATATCAAAAATGAGATGTTTCAGACATTGTCTTTCTTTGGCAGTTTTTTGCAAAGTGAGGAACATTGTTAAAACATAATTGTAGACAATATATATCATACAGCCCTAGGCAGGATAGGTAAACATGACCTAGAACTACAAGAACAGTCCCACAAAGCTACAAGGTTGTCCATGGTTTCTGATTGTTTATATAATAATAATATAATAATATAATAATAGAGCACCTTTTTTAAATAAAATCCGGTCAACATTGTAGCCACCATTCTAAATCAGCTCAAAAGATATATTAAAATGCAGGTAACCATGGCAACAATATTTCAGCTTTATCCTTGTGTTACTGAATCATGTGGTGTTGCCCTTTTTTAAAAATGAGTGTAAAAGAATTCCTGCCATGACAATCATTACAGATGTCACTCAGCTCAGTTTTTGGCTTTTAACACTTGAAGGTAATTCTGTTTTGGGTTTTTTTTATCTGTTAATCGACAGAACTCCCAATCCACCAGCAGTTTACCAGCTGCTCGTTCAAAAAACCAAGTTTAAAAAGTGATCACTGAGCCCCTAGTCGAGGGAGAAGCTTCGTGAATTCTCCCTCTCAGCCGGAGAGCCAAATGACAAATAGGACAGTCTTGCCCTAGAAGCCAGACTCATTGAAACATATTGCCTACTTCATCATGTGGGCAGCCTCCCACCATAGATAGGCCTGTGACCTCTAATTTAAGAAACAAAGCTCCAGGCCTCTCAGTGACAAACTGCAAATGCTCTAGTTACTCTTCATGCATCCCGTCCCCTACCCTCCACCCCCCCACTGCCACCCTCTCTCTCTGTTTCTGCACAGTTAGAACCGGCGTGACCACATTGACCTACATGTTCCACTGCGTCCATAATGGAAACGTCATGCTTTTACTTTGCACTCCGATGGCGGGCGGCCGCAAGTCATTCACACGGCAGCCTTGTCTCGGTATCAATGACCCGCTCTGAATATGAGATACATACAGTGGGCAGCCATTTCCACCGCTATAGCTATGCCATTTATTATTAGAAGTTGACCTCAGCCTGAATGGAGGTAGAGTGGAGGAGAGACACTAAGAGAAGCTGAGTGGATGAGCCTCGGTCTGCTTATGCTGTGAGATTTTTAGTTTAAAGAGAAAGCATTTTATTCTCAGAGGAACGATCAGTGCCTTCAGCGATACAGTAAACAACCAAAACCAAGGCCGGGCCAGCCACCGCCTCTGTCTATAATCTCTAATAGCTCTAATACATTTTGTCATATAGTCTGGAGCCTGTAGGGCGAGCGGTGCGTTCACGTGGATGACTCTTGCTTCTAGCGAGCCAGCTAGATTTCACGGTCTGCATTAAACAGCCCAGTACACCCAGACGGACCGCGGCATCATCTGTATTCCTAATAAACCCGCATGATTTTTACGCCGGCGTAGCAGGCGGTGGGGGGGGGCCCGACACACACAGTAATCACAAAACAACAGTCTCTGGGCCAGGGCTGCAGTGATATGACAGGAAATGCAGTCATCACTCAGTGGAAAATATGAAAGACCAAAGCTAAACAGTTCAGATAGTTCAAAGCTTGTCTGCTACCAGAGCAGTACATGTGACAATCATAGTCCTGTGTGTGTGTGTGTGTGTGTGTGTGTGTGTGTGTGTGTGTGTGTGTAGAAATCATCAGTGCTAAGAGTAGGGCTTTATCACTAGATTGCCTTGAAGTGAACTTTAAGGTTTCTTTAGAGCTTCCTCTCAAGTATAAAAAAATAAAAGATAAAAGTCAACACTCAGGAAACTTCAACTCAATTGAATTTTTTTTAAAGTAAACTAACTCTGTACCCAACTTTTTTTCCCCACAGAGGCTTTTCTTGCAACGCGACCATATCACTTGTGTCGCCATGCTGCGTACTGAGCACTTAATAACTTAGTCTGACATGCAGAGTAATGGCACCGGGCCATCAGCTAAATGGAGGTCAATTCCTTGCCGTGGCCGGTCAGCTTGTCTCATCCGTCAGCCGTGGTGGCAATTCACAGTAATCAGCCATCAGCTGGAGAGTTTTATTCAGTACCCGAGACATTTTTTTGACTCGTTCATAAAGGAAGGGGAAAATGGCCAGCGAGGTCTGAGAAGTACCAGACACTGTGGGTAATACATAGAGAAATCAGCTCTCTGCTCCTGAGCTACAGCAGTGACAGAATGAGGTGATAATGGTTAGTTTGTGTTGTGGGTAAGTTGATACACATATAAGCAGTGTATTTCCTTAAAAGGCAATAATGAGATATCCCATGTGTTTGCATCTGTTTCTACTGTATACATGTATTGTTTATGCAGGGTTATAAATGTGAAGACCAGGATAAGTAGTGATTATTACCTTTTCTTCTAATAAAGGTCATGTTAGACTCCATATAACATTTTTAATGAAGGTTAAATGAACTCAGGCACTCTAGAGCACTTATCACTCTTTTTGAAGCCACAGAATCCTTTTATAATCATTTCTTATTAATCACACACTCCATGCACACGTTGTGATATGTCATCATGTGACACATGAGTAGAGCCCGACTGATATGTTGGTCAACCGATATTACTGGCCGATATTAGCCTATCACAGATATATCGGTATTTGTGTTTATGCTGTATATTTAATAGAGCCCACTGATATATCAGTCAGCTGATATGATATTGCCCTATCAGATATATCACTATCTGCGAATATGCCCGATATTTGAAAATGTTTATGTGTATGTTCTGTACATATAACGTTACTGGCCAATATAAATCCATATCAGACTTTTTTTGCTTTGTTATATCTCTATTGGCATCAGCCCCTAAAATCCAGTATGGGTCGGGCTAGACTCATGACATTTGACATATTAACTATTATGAAGAAGTAAAATAAGACTGGGCTAATCTCTGTCTAATAAGAAAGTCAGCTAACACGCGACATATGAAATAATATCTAATAATACCAAAAAGAAAGTCAACTGTTTCACTTTGCTGTCTGGATTTCATTTAACTTAAACTAAACCATCAATAGAAAATGAGAAAAATAAGCATTTCTTTTTTTTCCTTTTCAGAAACAAAAGCTTACATTTTGGGGTTTTCAGGAACAAAAACAAAGATGAATGCATGAAATTGATTAGTGCTTTTAATTTACCTCTCTATGGCTTAAACTATTCAATTTGCTGGTTTTGACTAGAGAGCAGTGCTTTGTCTCTAGATGCTTCTGGAGCTCACTTGGCACCTTTTGCAGCGTGACATAGTTTTCCCTGCAGATAAAGTGTTACAGTGCGGGATAACGAGCAGGATTCCTCTCTGCACAGAAGCTTGTGAACGTTTCCTGTTGTTGTGCACAGGTTTGTCTCAGGATGTGCTGAGGGCTGATAAGTATCAACGTTTTTCTTCTAGCTTTATTTACAGAAAGAGATCTGCTCATCTCTTCCCCTCATAGTCACCAGCTCTGACTCCTGTGCACCTGGAAACTCCAGCACTCAGAGAGCACATTGTGTTACTATGACAACTGACAACCGTGTGCTGTCAGTACAACATAATTGCATATCTAACTAATGCAGTGATTTCCATGTTTGCTCATTTCTCCCGTCGCTATGTGTTTGAAAACGTAATGTAAAAACGTATTTAAAGTAAACATCTGGTAGTTTCTGAGTGATTAAAAATGTACGCCTGCAGTGAACGTGCTGTAAAGACAAAAATTGTAAATGGGTGTCGCTGCGCCCTCAGCCTGTCCTTCAGGCACCCTGGAATGCTGTGGCACCCACTTTGGGAAGCACTATTGTAGAGTAGCTGTAAGCTGCTTTGAAGTGCACCGCGGGCTGCTCAAGAGATGCAGCACAAACCCCTTTTTCCTAGTTGAAATAAGCCGGTCTGTCCGCTGTAAGCTGCGTGCTTTACAGCCTGGAAGAGCCGGCAGATCTACTGGAGCGCAAGCATCATTGCCTCAGTAGCCCAAAAAGCTGCATCGCTAATATGCTTGTGTGTGGTTAGTTATTTCAAGACACAGCAAAAACCATTAGATCAACCTATGCGATTACAGACAGTTATTGTAGTGAGTCAGACATTGAAGTGAGCTGATAAACCTTTACATGCTGTGGTCAATAGGCTTTCATCAAAAGAAAAGTTTTTGAGTCTTTTTCCAGAGGCTGTGTGAATAGCCTCTGCCTCACTGTTGTTGTGTATGTGCAGTAAATGATAGTTTGCAGAGCTGGTCCGTCTCATCTCCTAATCTGCTCCTGAGGCACTCAGATGTGTCGAGCAGCTGGTTGGAGGAGCAAAGCAACTCCTCATTAAATAATCATCATGACTGCAATGGGCTGAGACAGTGTTGTTGTTAGGCTGTTAGCGCTTCTGACCGACCAACCACCAGCACCGCTTAAAAAAAAAAGAAAGACGCCCAACCAACCCTGTGAACTCGCCTTTTATTAAGGAAAAGCAATTAGATCAATTGTGTAGTGCATCACTTTGTGCTGATAGGGTTTGGCTAGTGTTAATGTAATGCTCCAGAAAAAAGGAAGAAGTGTTTTTTTTTCTGAGTTCAGCGCTGTAGACATCCCTTGACTTTGAAGTGTCAAAGGTCAAAAAAAGTTTAGAATCAATACAGCGCAGAATTTCAGCTCCTCCGAGCCCTCACTTCATCCTCAAACACACAAACACACACTCTTCTTCCTTACACTCCCTCGCTCCAAAAATCCAAGAAGGCATATTTCCTTAATGTATATTTGATGGCGCCTACTGTCCAGGAGGAAGGATTTTTTCAGTGTGTCAGGTCTCAAAGATAACTAGTCAGCAAGGTAAGCTCTTCCAGGCAGGAGGCTGATGTGATTCCCTCCTCCTCTTTTCTTTTCTTCATCTCATCAGCTGATATAAACTTTATAAAAAAAAGAGCTGTACTGGTTTTACCTCTCCGTCTTATAGATTTTTCTCTAATGTATTCCTCTGTGCAGCATCAAGCAGCAAAACGTCTCAGTTAGAACAGTAGCAGTCCCACACGCTGGGACCTAAGTGAGCAGATGAGGCCGGTGAGAGAGAGAAGAGTGAAGGAGGAGAGAGGAGAGCAGTCGGAAGCAGCAGGGATTCTATTCTGCTCCGTCAGGCTGCTAATCAGTCTCGTGTCAAATTCAACATGAAAGTTTCCCTCCGTTCAGTAGCTTTTAGGATACTTTACCAAAATCAGTAAGAAGCACCTGCTCATGTCACGTGACCATTTCTGCTCCACTGTGCACTCTGGCTTCCCTAAAAAACTCACACACACACACCGCATCAGCATACACCTCTCTGCTCTATGTGTGTGAATGTTATGAATCCTTTTTCTTTCTTTTTTTTTAACTCTGACCTTTTATTCGGCAGTTGCTGCAGGTTTTGGAGAATGTACTTAGTGTGAAATGAATGTAAAGTTCAGATAAGGGACAGATTTTTATCAGGTAGTAATTTCCAAGTACAGGGTGGAGTCAGCATTGATTTCCTTTAATCAAATGTCTCCTGAAAGCTGCGTTAGTCAATATATTTTATATTAAAATGGACTAAAATGTCTGTGTCATAATGAAGAGAAGCTTTGCAACCTCTTCTGACTTGCTGTTTTTTCATGAATTAACCCTTTATACACCAGTAGAAACAGTCTGATAAACCAACTACCTGTCCAGCACCAAGCTACACAGAGACAGGAATATACTCTTAGTGGTAAACAAGGTCACATGTTGCTGGATGTTTTTTCTTAGGAGTAAACAGAGACCAAAACTGAGCTAAAATAGGAAACTGGCTAACATGAAATCGACATACTTAAACTTATTAGTCCTAATAGTATTTCTTTAGTCCACAAATGTAAAAATCCAATTACTATATTTACTCCATAATTTGTCTTTAATAATATGATATTCATACGTTTCCTCAAATTAAAAATGTATGTTTCCTTACATTGGAAAAACAATTTCTGAGCTGTGAAAGCGAGATGTTCTTTCGACCACTTGTGAAATCTTCTCATACATAAGAGAAGAGCAAAAATAAGAAAACTTTGGCAAAATGCAGAAATCAATACATGAAATGGAAATAGTAAATGGACTGTACTTTATATAGCACTTTTCTAGTCTTTTGACCACTCACAGCGCTTTTACACTACATGTCACATTCACCCATTCATACAGCCATCGGGGGCAATTTGGGGTTAAGTATTTTGTGGACTGGAGGAGACAGGAATCGAACCACCAATCTTCCGGTTAGTGGACAACCTCTCTACCTCCTGAGCCACAGCTGCCCAGTACTACTGAAATAAGAACAAATCATAGATACCAATAAAAATGAGAGGGAGTTGGATGGTATATGGCTTGTTGGCCCATTATGTCAGGACTGTGTAAAGCAGTTTTAAGTAGTTCTCATCACTGCTGGACATCAGGCAGATACAAACTTAGCCTTCTTGACTGCATTAAGATAAACTTTCACACCACATCGTACTCTTTGTGCTTTCTTTTCTACAAGTACGTAACAACACCGATACCAAAAAAACCTTGAACAAAAGGCACTGGGGCCGCACTGGGGCCGCACCAGTGAACAGATTGATGTAAGGAATCACACCAACATGATGAGATGAGGGGAACAGTGACCGTACTGGTACGCTCCTCTTTAAAGGCTTTCTTCTCTTTCTCATCAGTTTCTGAAATGGACTTGAAATGCAGAGAATCAGAGCATGAAATAGCCTACTAACTCAAATGACTTTTCTTGAATAGGATTTTTTTTTTTTTTTTTTTTTTGAGGTGCGGTTTCAGTCAAAAAAAGGACTATTTTAAACACGGGTCATGGTGCCAAAAAAACACATTAGTCATCGTTACTGTTTTTTTTTTTTTTTTTTTTTTTTTT
This sequence comes from Scomber japonicus, assembly GCF_027409825.1. NCBI lineage: Eukaryota > Metazoa > Chordata > Actinopteri > Scombriformes > Scombridae > Scomber > Scomber japonicus. The sequence goes on along the minus strand of NC_070587.1, from coordinate 23,745,371 downwards.
TGAGCTAGAGTTGAACCTGTAACCTGCCAATAATAGGCTTAATCCTACAAGCCTATATATAGAACTATATATAGAACTATATATAGAACTACATGGACAGTTTTGATGTTGCATTGAGTGCTCTTCCCCAGAGAGGAACAGGAAGAGAATTAGCTGCTGCTATGACACCGGTCTGAGCCTCGGTTCACTGATGGGGCCTATTTTCCCTCCTCTCTAGATAACTAAAGCAAATTTTCATTAGAGCTGCCCAAGGGTAATCTCTCTAATTTGCTTCTGTTACTGGCCAAGTCTATGACCACCTGTGGTTATCATTTCTGTCGCTTTACTCCCCCTGTTGCTAGCTTGTAGGTGATTTTAGAAAATGAATGAATGAATGAAGGTCACCACTACCTCTATAATATTCCAAATTATGATCCCCCTTATTTTGTCAACAGTCTCCGAGGTGCAAACGGAGCAGGAGGATTAAGGTTAATTTAGTTTGGAAATGGTCGTATCTGATTTATTTGGCTTATGCAGAGAGAAGTGGAGGAAAAAGTTATGCAATTGTTGCTTCTTACCAAGCCCCTGGGTGCTGTTTTTTAATCAGCCAGTCATACTCAGGTGCAGCCACCCTCATTGTGTCTCCTGCCTGCCTGCCTCCGCTTAGCGCAATATAGGATTTGCAGGAATTTGATGAGACATCATCAGATTTTAATAAATGCTTTTGTGTGAGGTCCTCCTCCTCTCCCTGGGCTTTAAACCGGCTTAATTTTCACTCAGTGGCTCTGACTTCCACACACCGAACCTCCCCGACTCTTTACCCAACCAAACAGAATGGGATGTGGGAGGTTAATCTTGTACACTTTTCTCTCTGGTGTCAGCGTATCACTCTCTCTTTTTTTAATCATATTTTACATGTGATACGCCGTCAAATGTTCTGCGGAGCTACTCTGAAGCTCTACATTGACAAGCCTCTGTTCACTCTACTCCACACTCTTCTTCTTCTTCTTCTGCTGTGTCTCATCCTCCTCCTGTGCCTTCTCTCTTTCTTCCTCTAAAGCCCTCCAACAATTTGTATAACTGGCTTTAATTTGAAATCTGAGAACCAGTTTTGCTCCTGGGTCCATTTCAAGATCAGTTCCGCTTCCAAGTAGGCCTGTCAAGATAAACTACTGTTGTTGGGTATATTCCTATATGTCCCAGACATAATTGTGATGAACAGTATAAGATAAGATAAGATATTCCTACAAGAAGTGGATAGCAAAAAAATAGAAAGAGCATCAATAAAAAGAATAAAAAACTATACATAATAAGTAAGCAATAAAGACAATAGTGGTATTAAATATATATTTTTTAAAAACAGTATTTCAAGACCATTTAATGCCTCATAATAGTTACAGTTAAAGGTGCAGTGTGTAGGATTTAGAGACATCTAGTGGTGAGGTTGTAGATTGCATCCACTAAATTCTACACACTGCTCCTTTTTAACATCGTAGCACCAGTTCAAATACATACTTAGCTACTTAGTGGGGGTCTTGGCACTTCCTATTTACTCACATCATAGCTGCAGTCTACATACTTAGCCCATATAACCCCACAATAGTTTTTATTTTATTACACATTTTTTAATTGAATTGTTATTTTTCTTGCTGTGACCTCAGCTCACAAGCTCTGTGATGATGTTAATTTCACAAACATGCTCTCTGAGCCTTTCTCAATTAATTACTGTAATTAGCTACGACCTCACTCTATTTCCAGGACTGAAACGCTTCAAATCGCTGTGTTCATTTCAGTGTACAAACAAATGATGACTCAACTTTAGTTATATAAAAAATGAATGTACTTTACGAACAACTGAGTTTATCCAACTGCTTTACAGCTCATTGAAAACAGAAGAGAAGAAATGAATAGTATAGGGTTAAGGTTTAGTGTATAAAAATCATAAAAATCACATAGTAACACAATGAAAATAGAGACGACAAACACCTTCAATTGACACATTTTAAAAATCATCTTCTAGATCTATCAGCTTCATCCAAGTAGAGGCTATTCTTCCCTGCTTTTTGGGGCTGAACACAGCAAGCAGCTTCTTGAAATGTTCACATTTTGCTGTAAATAAAAATGACACTATTGAATCAGAGTGTTTGAGTCTGGAAGTTCATTCCTTTAAGACCTTTGTGAACAGTGTGACTCAAAAAAAAGCCAGATTGGTAACATCCTCCACATCCTTCACTTCCCCCTCTACATCCATTTCTACTAATCGCACGTTTTCTCTTTCTTGTTCTTTGTCATCTTCTCCTCCTCCCATTTTCTCTCTCTCCTTTTTTGGAAGATCACATCTCAGCCAAAGCTTCAGAACAACGCAGCAGTTCACAAACAGAGGAGTTGAGCCCCCTCCGTCTTCTATCTTTGCGGACTGTGAAATTAGGTTTTTACGTAAAATTGGGCCAGTGGAGTTTAGAGATGATAAGAGCAATTTTTAGGGGGATTGTTTGCGTTTGCAGACAGATGGAGAAGCAGGAAAAGAGAGCCTCGTTTCTTTCATGTCGGCTGCCCCCCGTCTCATCAAGCATTCAGAGAGCCCTGCCCCATCCTCTCTACACTCCTCTCTGCCTCCCTCCTCTGACCAGTTACACAACGTGGCTGCTGTCACGGCAGCACAGGCCACGCAGGTGACCAAAAAATGCTATTATAGCTTCTAACTATTTTACCCCAGGGCCTCTGACCCCCCACCCACTCATCTGTGCGGTTAGCACTTTCCAGCACGGCACCAATCTCAATATGTTTTAGCCATTTCCAGTTCTGTGATGCTGTGAAACTAGGGCTGCCTGTGCTGGCTCAGTCTCCTTCTCAGAGATGATAAAGACAAATCCTGACCTTATGCTCTGACGGTTAGCTGAATGCTTCTCATCAGACACATTATAGCAACACCGTGTTCAGTTCGATCACACATGAAACAGGCATGTCCGAACTATTCCATAAAAGGTTGTGTGCCTGCAGGTTTTACAGGCAGCCAGTTGACAAGTCCTACATTTAAAGGAGCAGGGTGTAGGATTTTTTTCTAATGGCATCTAGCGGTGAGTTTGCGAATTGTAACCAACAGAATACCCCCTCCTCCACCCCCCCCCCCCCCCCTCCACTTCCCCTTTGAAGTGTGTAGTAGAACCTATGGTGGCCATGAAACTTGGAAAAGAAACCTCAAAAGGCCCTATCTAGAGCCAGTGTTTGGTTTGTCCTTTCTGGGCTACTGTAGGAACATGGTAGTGTGACATGGCGGGCTCCATAGTTTTCTATGGAGCCCGCCATGTCACACTACCATGTGACATGATAGATATAAAGGACTCATTCTACGCCAACAGAAACACAATGAATCCTATTTTCAGGTGATTATACACTAACTTAAACATACTTTACATATATATTATCCTCCATTTCTTCCAAGTTTGCTAAATTCTACACACTGCACCTTTTTAATAGTACATTGGCCAGTATGTGGTTTTCACTCTTTGTTGAGTTTTTCAAAGACAACTAAATTCTAGATAGCAAAGCTTAACAGAACAATATATTACAACAGTACAGTGACTCGTTGAGAATATGTCACATGAGCCCGGGTGAAGTCAGGGCCGTGTGTGTGTGTGTGTGTGTTTATGTGTGTGTGGCCATGCTTGTCACGGTGTGTTTCACTTTATAGTCATACTTCAGTGAGTTTACATGCCCTTAACTAGCCTGGTTGCTGGTTGCTGCTGCTTCTGTTCAGTAAACTAATCTCTTAAAAACCATATAAACAAGAAATGTGCTCCCTTTTTGGAACAAGAGACTTCTGTAGATGTTGGTAGTATTCTGCTGGAGAAACCTGGCTTTGTTTTTTCAGGGTTTTTTGAAACAGGGTATCTATAGCAACACGTGCATGATAAATAAAGACTTCAGACTTTGTTTTTCTTGTCCAGTATTTGAATCTTAAAAAAGCATAGTGAGCTTTTAAGTTTGGTCTGTCTCGCTCTCATGAGACTCTATGTGAGTCTTGACTTAACAGTCTGGTAATGAAAAGGCTGCAATTCATACAACCTAAGCCAGAGATATACTCTAACATCTCAAGCTTTAAACAAATTGTCAGGCAGTCTGTGTTTGTGTAAAGAAAGTGTTTGAATAGTTTTAGGTGGATTTACTGTTCTCGTTGCGGTTTCCCTCAAGAGCGCCCCGCTTTAAAACAGAACGCGCCACATACACATCCTACAGAATCTGTAGTTCACAAGGATATTCCCCTGCTCCCATCTTCCCTGAATGACTTTCATATGCGGTGTTACTGCAGAAAACGTATATGAAACGAACCACTTCAGTCATGCTGGTTTTGCATAAAAGTGAGGCAGCTGTTAGAGGACTGAATACAGTAAAAAAAAACCATAGAGAACATCTGTCTGGGAATGCAGGTGAGGCAGTGGAGGTGTGTATGTGTGTGTAGCTGCAGCTTTGTTCTGGCTCTGTGCTACCTTAAGCAAATAGTCTCTCTATGCCTATTATTCACCACAATGAAATTAAGGGTTTGAAGGATGGAATAGGGTTAGAGGACGGAAGCTGCAGGAAATGATGCATCCCTGCTTGTTGAAATGCAGCGTGTTCATTGAATAAGTCTTAAGCCATACACAAAACATGCACAGCACTGTTTCTTTATGGAATTATTTGTAGAAATATAATCTCATGCTTTATTTTATTTGTGTTGCATATCAGCCTCGTGAGTTCATACTGTTTGGCTGCATGCGTGATTGAAGCATGCAGCTGTGCGTTAGTCTCTTTGATGCCACCTCCTGTCATCTCTTCCGAGCTATGTGTCTTTTTTTCCCCCCAGTCCTCCTGCGTCGGGGCTCACACACACACACACACACACACGCATGCCATCTGAAAGCAGCAGGTAGCACGATCGCCCCTGCAGAGGCTGCTGCCACCCTGCCCGTCTTTGGAAAGAGATAGAGCGGGTCATTAAAAGGTGACGCCGCCCTCGGTTCGGCTGCTCTTTTGGCCATCTGCCACGCTTAAAGATACAGCAGAGCGATTGTCGGCGTGCACGCAGGGAGGAGGATGCGCTTATACCAGAGATGATAAAGCTGGGTGTTAACTTCCATGTGTGTCCAGGAAAAGATGACACAGCAAAGAGATTAGAATATCTAAAGGAAGATAAAGATATTAAATGATCTAACTCCATCTTTGCCAATAAATAAACACACCTGTTAGATTTTTTTTAACACACAACTGATGAAATTGATTGAAGGAAAACTGTAAATCGGCTTTATTTCATTTATTGTCTTGGGTAATTAAAAGCAGGATTATGGATCAGTGTCAATCATCAATCACATACGAGAGACTTCAGCATCAAGATTTAAACGTGCGACCTTGCCGCTGCACTGCACCACTTCAAAAACCACCAGAGGCTGATTGCCAAAGGAGACACTACAGTCGCTTTCAAAATAAAACAACACTTTGGCCCAGAGGAATTTCGGCACACATTTACAAAAGAAACCGAGTTTGTTTTGCTTGCGTTTATGAAAGCGTTTAAGTTCACCTCAGAGATCCGCTTTAAACTATTTTCAATTTGCAGTGACAGGCTGCTATACAACTGTTGCCATGGCAATTAGTGCAAATGATGCTGGCACCTTTTGTTCTCATTCAGTGCTTCAGTGTCTCCTTGGCGGGGGGCAGAGAAAGGTGCTACATCGAGGACCGTATGTGGTAAAATAGATTTACCTCAATGCAGTAAAGCTTTCGACTGTGAGTCTCAATTATTTACAGACTTTAATTTACCTAATGACAATTGACTGACAATGCTATGCTACCCAAGATGTATGTATTCAGTGCTGGATTTTGCAGCTGGGAACAGTTTAAAAAAACAAACAAAAAAACTGCCTTGTCAGCAATATATTTAAGTGAAAAACCGAGAAGAAAACACACACATTTGTTACTCTCCGTGGATTTAAACAAATTGACATCTGAATATATTTTCTCCTCTGCACACTAAAGCTATTAGCCAAGAGTGAATAATGCGCAGAGTTCATCCAGCCAGTAGCAGTGTCATACATCTTATATTTGTTTTATTAGTTTATCTTCCAGGGACAAGGATGTGTGTGACATAAGTAGGCCGCTGTGTGCCTGACAATTATATTACACTGTGAACTCATCACTTGGTTTCAGACCCACAAGGGATGCTTTGATCAGGCTTTTTTTAGGTCCCTGGTGCTGATCACTGAGTTAATGTAATTAGAAAAGGCCCAATCTAATACTGATTGATTGTTTTTCTGGTACACAAACTAGCCTAAATAGTAAAGTCATATTTTTGAAGTTGCAAACCACAGTTAGGGGCCATGGAGCAAGAAATTGAAACTCTAATTTGTTTGATTACACTTTAAATATATTACATTTTGATACACACACAAGAATGAATTCTCCAAAAGCTCAATTATCATCTGGAAAATAAGTGAAAATAAAATGAAGCTCTGTCAGTTTGAGCCTTTGGACACTAGGAGCTCAATAGTGGTGTAATGGAACATAATTGATCTGTGATTCATACTGACTGCCCCCCCACTTGTTCAAGCATGCATGTGAACTCTGGATTAATCACAAAATTGAATCTCTGATTGGAGACAAAGTAAAGAAACTGCTGTAGCTATAAGTCATAGACAGGCAGTGTGTCACTAACAGAGATTTTGAAAAGTAAGAACCAGACCAGCATCTAAAGGGTCTGAAGTGACATTTGCAGGTATGTTTACATGCTACAGCTGAGCAGCTAATTATCTAACTGATGGTAGCAGTGCACTTTGCTCCAGTTCAATGTTTGTTTGGAGGCTCGTTCAACCCGCTCAGCTGCAAAACAGGATGTGTGTTCATATTTGTGAGTTATCATCCAGTTTTGATGATGTGGACACAGGCGATGTTTTCATTTACTGGCATGTTTAAAGGAAGAGGCTATCATGCCTCATATTGCACCTTAATTTAACAATTATTATAGAATATATAGTGTATTTTATTTTAACATTGGACATCTTGTTTGTTGTTTTCGTTTCGTTCTTGGGCAAAAGTTCCTTGCTTTAAATTGATCCAAATAAATGGAAAACAGTTATTTGTTTTCTTTTTTTTGCAGGTCTGATAAAATGATCTTATCTGATTCAAAATCGTGATAAAATCCAAACTGAATTTTTGTGATCTGTTGCACCCCTAGAGCCCAAACATACCGACGGCCTGCTTTAGTGATTGCATCAAGTCAAGTCAATTTTATTTGTGTGGCCCAATATCACGAATCACAAATTTGCTCCTGGAGGCTTTGAGCCTGTACAGCAAATACAACAAATCCTCTGTTCTTAGACCCTTGATTAGAATAAGAAAAAACTCCCTATAAACCTCTTTTAATGGGGAAAAATGGAAAAAACCTCAGGAGGATGCCTAACTCAAGAGGGACAGATGTGTAACAGATGTTTGGACAGAATAGAACACAAATGACAGAATACAGCATTGAGCAGGATAACAAAATGATAATGGATTTATGATATGTATGACTAATATGATGAAGAGTACGCCAAGCAGCTTCCAGATGTCAACAGAACAGGACCTGAACCATGTGACCTCCATCACCATGGAGACCTGGCAGGAGGACAGACGACACAGGCTCACATCACAGCATTCACATACACAGAGGAGAAGAGACAAGAAAAGACATTATTCACACAGGAGAGAGAAAGAGACAGACATGAGGTGAGGCTGAACTCCTGCAGGATGGAGAGCCAGGTCCAAAACCTCAGGGAAGTGAGCAGAGATGAGAGAGGACAGGAGGAAAGAGAGAGAGAGAGAGAGAGAGATGTGCACACAGCTCAGATGCTCATGTGCTTGTGGAACAAACAAACAGAAGGTTAGAGAGATGTAGTGGTTATCAGAACAGTCACAATAATCAATAATCAATAATCTCCATGTCTGGACAGCACTTAGTTAATTCAATGAGACTGAAACCAACACATCATGTAGTACAAAGTCATGATTTGCTCAATTAAAGGCAAAAAGATGAGTTTTGAGTTTAGATTTAAAGGACTCAGTGGACTCAGATTGTCTAACATCAGTATGGAGGTTATTCCATCAAGAGTCCCACAGTGATTACCAGCATGAACCAGTCTGTGTTGGCCTACACAGCAAACATCAACTGCCTCAGACACCTGCATGGTAGATAAGGCAGTGCTGTTTGATGGACATTTATTTGTCTGCCTGATGGTCTGAACCTGGCCCAATAAAGTTTTTGAGCAGAAAAAAGAATATGAAATAGAGACTAGTCGAACCTGTAATTTCTCTGATAGTTGAAAATATTTTCATGTTCTCATCTGGCTCAAGAAAGATCAGTTTTGCTTATTTCTGGCGAGCCCGCACATGAAAAGAGCTTTCCTGCATTTTAATGAGCTCGGATCTCACACAGCGAGACAATATTTCGGTTTTCCCGAGACCCAGGATGGGAAGGGTTTTAAGAGCCCATCCAGAGAATCGAGCGTTGATGGTAAGTGTTTTTCTTCTGTCCACTGGCTGGCTGGCTGACTGAACGTTTTGGGATTTCGACTGGCTTTAAGGGACTGTGATTATAAGAGGAAAATGAAAGGAACCAGAGCACCAAAGACACGATGGATTCTGTGTACAGGCTGGCGCTTTTTTGTCTCGCCTTATTTTTTTTCAATCAAATGGCTGAGCGCCAAGAGCAAGCATAAACACCCGCACATGGACTTTCAATCTACAACTCAATCCGAAAGGGGCTGGGTGAGCCATATGCTACAATCCCTCCATCAAATTCCTGTTTTTCATGGAGGGACAGTTTGTATTGAGCTCTCTAACACTTATGGAAAGGCTCGGGGAACAAGCAGACTAACTGCTGTGTATGGGCATAGTCTCTGTCTGAAAGCCAGAGGCTGGATGCAGCATTTGTACAATAGCAGCAGTCTAGCAGACCCGCCTAATTATAGACAAGGCTCTAGTTGGATTGTTCTTACTAAAAGTATCGCTGGCTGTAAACAACTTGAGAAGTAGAAGGCTGACAAAAGATTGAGGAGGAACAAGGAGGAAGAAGAAAATGAAGGTATAAAGAAGTGTGAGAAAATGAAGGACGAATGGGGACACTCAAGTTGTAATTTTCTCAGTTTCTCTTTGTGTTTCTAAGAGGAAATGGCAGTAAAGTCTAGTTTCTACCATGTTGTTAGCTGAGATTGTAGTGATGGAAAAGACAAGTTTGTGCCAGTTTTCCTTTCAATTAACAGCAACTGTTTTTTTTGAGTGCTGTTACCCTGGACACACCTGTCCTGACATGAACTGACTTAAGTGGAAATGTCACCCAGCCCATTGTAGATCTTTCAGTCAGGTGTGCTGCAAACCTTTCTGTAAGGATGCTCTGTACTGATGGTATCTCATCAGCCAGATAGAATCGTGTAGTTTGAACGCTGAGCTACAGCTTGCATTGTAGCACCTGTGCATGTATGTATTATAAGAACTTGATACTGGACCAACAATAGCAATCATTCAATCCTGACAGTTGCTTGGCCTGCACATACACCAACAAATGTCCCTAGCTTATAGTTTATAGTGCGAGGCTCCGCTCGGCCCACAGACTTTACATCGTAATGATTTTCAAATTGTGTTTCTCAGCTCGAGGAAATTTTTTCAAATATATAACCTCCATGGATCAAAAATTCATAATAAAAAGAATCATAATTTACCTTGTCCGCTGTTCAAGGTGTTCCGTCAACAGTTTTACAGACATCTCTTTTACAGTTGTGGTCTATGGAGATGTTTCGTTACAATACTGTGTGTGTCCGCTGGGGAAAAGTGGCTGATTGGCTGTCCTTTTTACTACATTTAAGGCCTGAAACACACTTGAACAATATATCACATCAGTACTTGTGATGATGAGAATGTCTTATTGAGAAAAGGTTTGGATCCCTGACCCTGATGAAGACTTGATTACCAATGCTCGAAGAATAAATTCTAGGGATGCACCGAAAATTTGGCCACCGAACATTTTTGACCGAAAATGGCCCAAAAGAGCATTTTCGGTTTTTGGCCAAAATACTTTTATCACAGAAACAACACGGCCGAAACAGAATGTTGTGATGATGCAAACAAAAACCGCGGCCAGCACACGCTTGTCTGGATAAGCACCAACTCTTCTTGCCCCCTTTGAGCAGCTAACTAAAGAGATCCGCTCCTCTGATGCATCTGTAGCAGATGTTATTCCTTTAATTGTAGCACTAAAGCATCTTCTAAGCAAAGAGGTTGAGACGGACCACAGAGTGAAAACAATGAAAAGTACACTCTTAGAGTCTGTCAGCAGTTTCACTTAGATCTATTCGGATCCTCTGCACTTAATCGCGGCTGTACTTGATCCACTTTATAAAGATCATTACTTGGATGTGGGATTAAAGCAGCGCGCACAAGGCCGTGATGGATGCGGAGAAGCACAGCTCAGGAGAAGGAGAGCAGAGCGCGGAAAACAGAACTCGTCTCTCTGCACCAGATGAGATCTTTAGACACACTGTTATGTTGTAGGCCTGCAGAGAAAATATTGTTATATCTTTCAGCAGTTGCACTTGTTCTGAATGCACTTTGCTGCAGTAGTCCTACAGAGAACATTTTAAAATGCACTTGACTTAAATGCACTTTGTGTTTTTATGAGAGAACATATATAATTTTACAATCTTTCAGCAGGCCAGTCAGTTATAGGCCTGTACATTATTATTTAATGTACACCAGTGGGGTCAAGTTAAACATTTTATTTTGAATTTTATTTTATTTTATATATGTGCATTGTTGTAAGGTCAGTGCTAAATAAATCTGTTCATACGTGTGTAATTGATCTATTCTTTGAATTGCAATGCCTTAATTTTAGTGAGGTTAGTACACAGTCATAACCATAAATGCAATGGTACTAATAATTGGCATAATATTTTCTTTCGGTTTTCGGTTTTCAGTCTAGGTTTCCTCATTTTCGGTTTTCGGTTTCGGTCAAGAATTTTCATTTCGGTTATTATTATTTCACCTTAAGACTGAGTGGCTTAGTTTGTTTTTTTGTTTTTTTTAACCATGTTTGTCAGTACCTCTTAAGGACAAACATCAGACTTCCTGGATTCTGTTTTTTCCTGATTGTAAAGATTAGACACTGTGGATAGAGGAAGTTCCCACATGCAGGTAGAAACATCCCAATACTATCACAGTTTTCAATTTGAAATCTCTCTGCTTCTCACATCTGTAGAGTGTATAGCTGGAGGTGACTGGCTGGCTGTGGCACTGATGTTTGTAGTGATGTTCTGGTTCACATGCATTCTCAGTTTTGTAGATTTCAGGTTGAAGTGTGCAATACTATCAGTTTTTCATATTGATGTTATTTCATCAGTTTACTTTCCAATACTGAGACACAATCATTACTTCCAAACTTGTTCATAGGAGGAACTTTGAAGATTCTTCTGTTGTACATTTCAGTTCTGCAGTTTCTAAATTCTGTTTAATACTTAAGTTTACTTAATAAGAAGTTGTTTGTTCTCTTTTTTTATGTACATCCAATTTTATATCACATAACCATACATGGGTTTGTTTATACTTGTACATTAAATAACTTACACTCTCAAAGTAGGTGATGGTAACATGGGTGTATTAATGTTAACTGGATATACAGTGTTGCAAGATTACGTCACATTCATTCCTATCAAAGTTACTCACTTGCCAGATCATTGAAGCAACATTAAGCCATAGTTTTATCCATCCATCTCTTTTTGGTCAGACTTCTTTGATATGATCTGAGGTCGCTGCCACCAATCTTAAACCAAATCCTTGGCTTATCATCCCTGGCTCAGCTGAATCAACAATGAATCTGACTTAAACCCAGAAGCTTTTTCTTTCTTAGAACCTAATTACAGCAAAACCAACAAAAAACCCTCACACACTATAATACAACTAGTGTCCCAAGTACTAAGATGAGGCTGGATGAGTTAATTAACATCTTACATTTAGAGAAGATTGGATATGCTTTAAAAAAAAAAAAAAAAAAAAAAAAAAAACTCTTTCGGTTTGATTGAATTTGGTAACCCCTCATTAAGTACTTAACAGCATAAAATTAGAAGACAAGATATAGTTTCCATCCATATCATCTTACATTATCATACAAATATGAAAGAAAGTGATGAATGAAAATACACATGGATTTTGAGTGAGATTACCTAGACACTGCTGTTCCTTCTTTTTTTTTCAAGTTGATACATATAAAGCATTCTTTGGCTCTATAATTGTTTAACTGAGCAGTAACTGATTCATGGTCATCTGTATATGAACCAAAATCTCAGTAACTGGTGTAGCTGCTGTTGTTTGTTTGGTGTAGCTGCTCTTGTTTGTCTGGTGTAGCTGCTCTTGTTTGTTTGGTGTAGCTGGTGTAGCTGCTCTTGTCTGTTGTTGGTGATGTGTCTAACAGTCCTCTCTCTCTCCCTCTGCTCTAATCCTTCAGGTTCAACTACAGGTCGACTCACCACCTCACCACCAATGGCTTCTATGAGTTCCTCAACTGGTTTGACGAAAGGGCCTGGTACCCTCTGGGTAGGATAGTAGGGGGCACTGTAAGTATTTCTTCTAGTGTGTGTGTGTGTGTGATAGTGCAAATGTGTGCACTTTCTATCACAACCCCACCCCTTTCTTTGTCCTTATTCCTCAAGAGTCACTTTAATGCGATGAATCTTCAATCATCCTATTAAACTCTCGTTTGACTACACACACACACACACACACACACACACACACACACACACACACACACACACACACACACACACACACACACACACACACACACACACACACACACTCACACTCACTCACACTGACAGTCAGTAGCCATGGCTGTATGGTTTAACAGCTCCTGGGGGAGGCAGCAAGCAGCAGGGAGTACTCACACCACACACAGAGTACATCTATCTTCATAACAGCTAAAGGACAGACAGACCGGGGTCACTTTTAACACATCGTTACACTACTGCTCATCTCTTACTTCCTCCACTGTATATTTAAACCTCTCTCTCACTCTCTCTCAGTTGTCTCTTTATAAGTTGATTACTGTAGAGCTAAGCAGTGTGGGTTAATTTGTCTGACAAAACAGCTTTAAATGCGTGTCACTTTGAAGCAGGATGTTTGCATCATAAGACATAAAGAACAGAGCAGATCTGCTTAACACACACTGCTCAGTCTCTCTTTTTATTCTAGTGGATACTTGAATTTGTTTGCATTTACTGCATTCAGATACAGACTATATTTGGTTAAGAGGCAAAGCATTGGGAGGGGTGTAAATTGTCACAGCTGCCTAGAAGCATCACATTTAAAGACTGTTCATTCCGACAGTTTATTGAGCATTGAAAGCGATAATCGACACACGTCATTTGATGCTCCTGCAGGTATCAGATTTGAAATCCCAATACCACAGAACCGAGGCAGATTTGTGCCGCTCTTTGTATTTACTGCTGCATCAGTCAGATGTAATGAACGAATGAATGAGAAGGAGAAATGCAGAGGAGGGAAAATGAAACTGAGAGCGTCTGTTTTTCCACAGTAAATCATCTGAGCGGTTTTGATGGTGATTTATTTGTGCATTAGAGCGTAACCGCCATGAAACAATCAGAAAATAACATTTTATTTTCTCTCATTCACTCTATCATTGCTTGCACTAAAACCACTGTGCTGTCTCTCTCTCTCTTTCTCTCACTGGCCCTCTCAGCTCTCTCTCTCTCTCTCTCTTGTTTTTTTGCTCGTGAAATAAAACAGCTGTGGTCGCTGGATCCTCAGTAGAAGCTCTAAAATCAAAAACAAGGTCAGAGTAGGGACATCAAGGCAGTTTGATGCACCTTGTAACATTTTTGGTGCACATTCAGCGATTTAAAACAATAAGATAATCTTTTATTTGTCCCATGATGGGGAAATTTACAGCGTTACAGACAAAAAGACTAAAGAACAATAAATGATCAGCAAGTAAACAAGCAACAGTAAGAACAATTGGAAATGTGTCACTTTCAGTGCTTTTGAGCCTTTACAGTTGGTTTGGAGACAGGAAACACAGTAACATTTGCTTTCATGGGAAAATTTGTTGTCAAGGTGATGATATAGGCTTCCTGTGAGTTAGCTACAGTATTGTAATGTGTGTGTGTGTTTTTTTCCCCTGCTGTTTAATCACTCCATTGATGACATTTTGCAGTCACAGCAGTGAAAAGATGCATGAAGCAGCATTTTGCCAGCTTGTCTATATCAGTGCTCTTCTCATCACATTAAATACATATTATATGAAGAAGAGTGAATGAGAATGAGTCAATAACAGTCAACTTTTATAAATTATATACAGAAAATTTGGATTTGGAGAGATCCTAAATCCTCTTTCCCCTCCGTCCTCCAGGTGTACCCAGGTTTAATGGTGACAGCGGGCCTCATCCACTATGTGCTCAACCTGCTGAACATCACCGTCCACATCCGGGACGTGTGCGTGTTCCTGGCGCCGGTGTTCAGCGGCCTGACCTCCATCTCCACCTTTCTGCTGACGAGAGAGCTGTGGAACCAGGGGGCGGGACTGCTGGCGGCCTGCTTCATCGCCATCGTCCCAGGCTACATCTCCCGCTCTGTGGCAGGCTCCTTCGACAATGAAGGCATCGCCATCTTTGCATTGCAGTTCACCTATTATCTATGGGTACGCCATTACATGCTGTGTTAGTCTTCCTGTTGTATGCAGCTCTTTAAACTGGTGCTTATTCATGTTTCAGTTGGCTGCTCTTTGTTAGAAGTTGTGAAATAAAGTGTAAAGGATGATTTCATCATTTTTCAAGTCTGGCTTAAAAAAAGTCAGGAGCCCAAATCAAGAATGAAGTAGATTTTTGTTGCTGTAATCATTCCTGTAGTTCATACTGACCATTAGAAGATCCCTTCATTATACATTTACAGTCTAAGTGATGAAGGACAAAATCCTCCTTCTGTGTAAAAATGTCTTTAAAAGTTGATCTGAAACTTTGTCAGTTGTCCAAATGAGTCAAATCATGTAGATATATTTCAACGTTAGTCTTTTTCTTACTATACTTCCACCAGAGCTCAACAGGGAAACACAATTTGATGGAATTTGATGCTAAAAAGACTGTAAATGTGTCAAATATCACTTGATATGATTTTTAAATGACTGTGTGGACACACTGGATTTTGTCCTCATCATTTCCATTGAAAGCACATTTATAGCAGATCTTTTAATAGTCAGTATGAACAGGAAGAGTGATTACAGTGAGGAAAACCTCTTTCACTGGCAAGACAAACTTGAAAAATTGTGAACCTGTCCTTTAAATAGGCAGACTACAATGCTAAACTCATGTCTTTCTAAGTAGATTACACTTTACAGTAGACTTAAAGTTCTAAAGCTCTAATCAATATATTTTTTCTCATAGTGATGAACCCACAGACAGAGCTTTAATTGACTTCATAATTCTGAAATCTGGTTCATGTTGGCAGTTTTATGTTAGAGAATTGTTATTTTGTGGAACCACTCGGTAGCAGTAGTAGTGATCTATGCTGCCAGTGTCATTTTCAATTAAAACAGAAGCTGTGGTAATAGTTGTAAAAGCAGTTAACCTTTCCATAGTTCATCATACAAATATGTCAGTTTAAGAGTCATTATTTCAGTTAATTTTGCTTTAAAATAGCTCAATTAATTTCTGCTTTCTAATAATAGTGATTGTGTGGAAAGTGTGCAATCACAAATGAATGTGTGAAACTCTATAAAGGGAATTTTGAGAAGAATAAAAGCCTTGTTAAGAGTCACTTCACATGTGACCTTCTTATGATCCTGTAAAGTTAAGTGCTCATTTATGTTGTCCCCTAATGCTGAAAACAGGAATCCCAAGTGTCTTTTTAAACAGGGTAGTTTTGGTTTCCAGTGTGTCTAATATGTTGTATGGAGATGACTTAATGTGAGGATATACTTATTCCTTTAACCACTAATCTAAGCAGTCAATCTGCTTTAACAGAAGCAATCCTCTGTGGTTTCTGCATGTGATTATATGGGCCAATGTTATTCTTTGTGAATATGATCAACTATGACATTTCATGTGCACCACTTATATTTAAAGAAGGAATTCTCTCTCCCAGTTATCAGACCCTGAAGTCAGTTGATTTGTGGTATGTCTAGGCTCTTACCAGGTGTGAGATATACCTGGATAGGAATACAGAATCACTTCATTCCGTCCCTGTCTTCTGTCCGACACATCCCATCGGCTCGACTCTAGCATTCACCCATCCAATAGTGGCGCCTCCCGCCCGTGCCTTCGTTAAGTCAGGGCTCGTTAGCCTCGTTAAGCCCCTGTTAGCCCCCACGTGCCGCGCCGGGGAAGGTAAAGATGTGTAGGACACGGCGCGCTGCTTTGTGCAGGTCATTAAATAGAGAAACATGATGAATAATTCAGACGTGTTGAGTAAGCAGCAGCGAGGGAAATCCTCAAGGTAAAAAAAAAAAAAAGACGTGAACAGCAGCTTAGTGGAGGCATCTGATTTAGATTCAACTGTATGTGTGTATGTAATTGGTTAACTCTGTTCTGTGTACTCTGCAGGTGAAATCAGTAAAGACGGGGTCGGTGTTCTGGGCCATCGGATGCTGCCTCTCCTATTTCTACATGGTGAGAACACACACACACACACACACACACACACACACACACACACACCTACACCTAAACCATAAACTTCAAACACACAAATGAAGCAGCAGGTAAAGTCTCACCATGTCCACACATACACACAGACTTTTTTTTACCATCCAGCATTTTTTGGACGTCAATCTAATTTCTGTTGCTCCCACATCGACGGAAGCCATTTCCATTAGACAATGACAGACCTTTTGGAGAACCTTTCCCCCCCTCCTTATCCCACCCTCACCCGTCATTCCTTCCAGACTGTGACGGGCCCGTAATGAATCGTTTGAACGCCCCACGCTGTAAGCTGTGACGCCTCTTCTCTGGCTGCCACTCACAGCCTGGCAGTTACATGACACTCACAGACAATAAGCACAAAGCTTGAAAAGAGGTAGATGTGTGTGTGTGTGTGTGTGTGTGTATGTATGTGTCTGTGTCTGTGTGTGTGTGTGTGTGCGCGCGCCTGTTGTTCTGAAACACGTGTTAGACCCTTGTGTGTGTTTTTGTGTGTGTGCCTTTGAGGGGTTTTGGGACCAACAACATAATCTGAATGGAAGCCTTAATGCTGTATCTCATAATGATTTCACAGCTCTCAGGTGGGCTGTTCAGCTCCGCTACCAGTCTCATTATGGACGTGTGTGTACGTGTTGTGAATAAGAGAAAGAGAAAAATACAGCCACCCTTCACTTCCCAGCCTGCAGGGACTTGTAGGATGTTACAATGCTGATTATCTGCTGCAGCTGAAAGCACCGATTCAGCAGGGATCACATCACAACCACCAACCAAGCAAACTAACTTTTCTTATACGACTGTGCGCAGGTGCATCTGTGCTCCAAATTATTACACACCACCTCCATTAAAAGACTCACTTTAATTGACAAGAAAATGCTCTGATAAAAAAAATCTGCTCTGTGTTTCTCAGGTTTCAGCTTGGGGCGGTTACGTCTTCATCATCAACCTCATCCCTCTTCACGTGTTCGCCCTGTTGCTCATGCAGCGCTTCAGCAGGAGAGTCTACATAGGTGAGAAGCTACAGTCACACACACACACACACACTCTTGAACATATGAATACTTCATTTATGTTCACATTAATTCAAAGGAAGTAAACAGATGAGTTGGGGGGGGGGGGGTTACAGTGATGCTTGTTTCATATGCAGCATAGCACATCTGGGATAAGCAGACAACAAGTCAGACGAGTTGTAGCTGCACACACACACAAGCCGCACACACTCTGATGTTGCGGTATCACACAGAGAAGCTTGTTATTCTTTGTCATATAGGCGCCGTTTAAACACTGTTACCGATAATTAATGTCATCCATTAGCAGCCGATGATGCGTCTGTAATGAGACAGATATCAGGTTTACACAATTCCCTCAGAGAAAGAGCAGAAGGGGATTCAGGATAAAAGTAAGAGATGGAAAAGTGGAAATGCAGTCAGGGAAAAAAGAGAGAGAGAGAAGGGGAAGAACGGGGAGATGAAAGCCGCCTTCCCTTCAAAGAGCCCGCCTTGTCGCTCACTCTGAACTTGCCTCACTGATCATGAATCGAGTCCTCACCCCCAGGCTCACAGCTCCATAACCATTGTTTCAGATTCCAAATCAATAGCCAATACACACTGAAGCAGTTGGGGATCCTGTGGAAATAATGACATATACATACATACATACATACATACATACATACATATACATATACATACATGCATACATACACACACATATACATACAAAAGAAGAGAGTACACAACTGGGATAGGTTAACTTGGCAGCAACAGCAGAAGAAAGCTGTGAAGTATGGAATCAAAGGGAACCCATAGTGAGAGGAATGAAGACAAGTGCAGAGAACGGAAGAGTGAAAAGAGAGTGAGTGGAGAGAGTGTAGGATTGAGACAGGGGTGACGGGTGGATTCTGCATCCTCCAATAGGATTATTGGTAAAATGAATAATTTAGCATCAAGCTGACTTTCCCCATCTTCCTCCCTTTCCTCCCCCCATACTGTTCTGTTTTTCCCTCCACCGCCTGTGTCTGTCTCTCTCTCTCCCTCTCTCTCTCTGAAGACGAGCCTCACACATTCCGCCCGCAGCAACACAGTAATTGCATTAGTTCAAAGTTGTAATAGCTCAGCACGTTCTGTGATGCGTACGTAGTACCACGATTGGGAGTCCAGTTGGTCACCTGTCGTCACACAGCTACCCCACCTCTTTCTCTCTCCATCTTACCTGTCTAATAAAGCAGAAAAACCATAATGAAATCCAACCAGAATTTCATTATCTCATGCGCAGCGTCTCCCAAGAAGATCCCCCCCCCCCCCCCCCCCCCCCCCAATCTCTTGATGGATGCCTCCACTCTCTTAACAGGAATCATCTTGGCTGCTGGTTTTCCCGGCACTGGTCCGAGCCATTATACCGCTCAGCGTCTAAGAGAGCAGGTGCCATGTGCCGCCCACCGGGACACTTTAACACAGCGGCGCCTGGCTCATCTGTTACAGAAGTGACGTTGCTTGGCTGCCTGAAACAGGAGCAAATGATAAGATTAGACTTGACGGGAGGGTTTGGGAGACATATGAGGCCACATTTATTCGTCATCTTCAAATTTGGATCCAGTTCCAACAGAAAACGCTGCCAAAGTTGCGGAAATGGCCACATATAGCGTGTGCCCGATTTTTAAACAGCTTGCACTTTTTTTTTTTTTACTAGCAAATAAAATTGAAGCGGGCAGAAGGCAGCATTTGTTATGGTCAAAAAAATACATACACACCCAAACAAGCAGCACATTAATTTCAAAGGGTAAGTCTGGCAGTATTCTATATATTCCTTTTTCCAGCTCCATGAAAAGACTATAACCAACAATGAACTGTGTATACCAAGCCTGATATATCTTATTCCTCTGTGCCAGAAAGCATTGTTGTCCAAAAACTATTAATGCATCAGTGAGTCACATTGTTGTCTTGTTCCTTCTTTATCATGAACACACACACACACACACACACACAGTAGTTTCTTTTGACTCAATCCCATACATACCGCCCTGCTGCTGGAAATTCAAGAGAATAAAATGTGTATCAATTCAAAGCTGAAAATAGCTGCACCATTTACTTGAGTCTGAGCAAAGTTTTCTACAGTAACCAGCTATTTAAGAAATTGCCTTTTAAAAAAGGAACAATGTATTTTTGACAAGTTTTAAAAGATTTATGAATCATTGGGCTCGGGGCTCCACAGACAAGGTAGGAAAAGTAGAGATTAAAGAATTATGAACGCATCGTTGATTTCAGTCTTTTCATGGGATTGTTGAATAGGAAAAACACAGTTCAGCAACTCTACTGAACTCTCCTCTTCTTTAAACTCACAAATGCAAAGTTCAGTCTCAGCCCATTTTTAAACGTATGGTCCATTTACTAGCTTCTTTTTATGGTTTTGAACTGCATCTCAGCGTCTTTTCAGCAGATGCTTAGTTGTCATGGAGATCGCTGAGTAGTAAGTGGACCTTGAGATGAAATGATTTTGTTCAAGATATTTCAACAAATGTCATCTATTAACTGTCAAAAAACAAGATTCCATCCATGTTTTCAGACTCTAAGGTCAAGTCTTTTACACTGACAAAAGCTTCAGAGCTGAAATGTGTTGCAGCTTTTTGATTGTTGAACCTCAGAATTTCACTCTACGTTTGCAGTTGAAATCATCACCTCCAGCTGCTACATGTGTGGACACAGTTTGACTGCTAAGTAATCTCTGAGAGGTGCAGTGCAGGAACACATCTGCAGCAGCAGCACTCAGCATTTAAAGCACTGACCATTATTACTTTGACTTCAAAATGCAACAGATGTAATATACATGGTGAAACACATATTGGATTATTACTATTGTATTCATATACAAAGTGTGAAAAACCCTACCAATAAGGCAGAAAAGATGCATTTAATGACAGTGGACTAAATATCAACAGTTAAACTACAGTGATAGAACATTATTAAATACATTTACTCAAGAGCTGTACAATTTTTGAAACACTGACTACAAAGCAGAGGGAAATATGGTGCTTTTACTGCACAGCATATTTATTCCACAGCTGTAGTCGCTAGTTACTAAGGGTGTGCATCTCTTAAATATAAGACAATCCAATACATATCTAAATGCATGGGGTACAGTAATATTTAGGGACGATTCGATGCAATTTGATATCTGCAATATGATGCAAACTGATAGTTATTTGTTTAAAGTAGACATTCATTTTACATTATAAATGAACATAAGTCAATCCTATAAATGTGGCATTGCTTACCTTTAAATATACATATTTTATAAAAGAGCAGGGAACAAGTATTTTTGTTATTTTTGACAAGTGTCAGAACCATGTCATTGTGTTTTTGAGAACTTTGCAAAGCCCCTCTGACAATGAAAACAAACTGCATATTCAATCTTCACTATTGGCACAAATTAGAGCTAAAGAAACTAGTAAAGGAGGTGAGAGAATTACAACATTAGCAGTTCTGTGTAAGCTCAGATAAAAGAACAATGAACTAACCCTAGTGACGTAGAAAATTATAATAACACAATTTCAAAAGACATCCCTTGTCTCATTTTGTAATTTCATAAGTGCTTGAGCCAACACAAGAGAGTTAATGCTATAGTAACAATAAGCCTTTTTTTCCCCATGTCTTCTCACTAAGTATTGAGATTAGTCGTACTACTGCTGTCCTTTAGTGCTATTTACACTCCTTACATACTGCAACACTTTTATCCACTGTTCTGTTCTTCTTGTAAAATCTGAATCTCTTCCAACACAGTTGAAGGTCCGTTATAAATCCTGTCCCTGCACTTAGCTAGTTAGTGAGCTAGCATTAGCATTCGCTGCTTACAGATTATTCTATCAGTTTTATATCCGTAATGTAATGTAATATAGTATGGCTCTCAAACAGACTTCTTTCCCCCCATTGGCTTTACAGAGCTTCATCACAAGTTTCAACTCATTGTTTAACTGTTTGGCTGCAGTTGACTGTTAAGCTTCACTCAGCACCCTCATAGCATTTTCAACTGTAGCAGGTGACTGTTTTCAGAGACAAAGCTCTAAAAAGCCACTGAACACTACCTGCTCAGCATCAAACACACACAGTTAGCAATCACTCCTATTCTATCTGTCATAATACCAACAACAGTTGAATATTTAAAATCTCACAAAGGTGGGTTTTATTGCAGGGTAATTGTATTTGATCACACTTGACTGTACAGCAGTAAATTGGTAAGGCAGTGCGCTGGGGATGCATTAAAAGTTATTTGCTAGCGTTAGGTTTCAAAGCTGTTCTTTACACAGCAGTTTGTAAAGCAGGTCTGTGTACAGAGGGTCAGCAGCAGTCTGTATTTACATTTTCATTGCTCTGACATCTCCTGTAATGTTGTCCTCATCAAAAAGACAGCAGTAGAGGAAGGAAGTAATTGAGTCAGGGTAACCTTGGATCTGCTGCTTTTATATCAACTAAGTAAAACTGACAGACTGCAGGTGAAGGAGTCAAAATCCATGGAGTCTGATTGGATAGCAGAATATTTGAACTTTAATTTGTGTTATCACTTTGTTCCCAGCAGTCTTATCGAGGCAGTGAGATAAATAATCATGATTCCTGATTGAAACTGTATGTTCATCCAACAGAACAGCAGGGTATTATCACAGCAAGACACACATCTTTTTGGTGTAATAGCGCTAATAATCATCTCTTGTTGTGAAGACAGCAGTGGAGAAGAGGTGGAGGTTTGATTCTGTGCCCAGACACAAATTGGCATGGACAGCACACACACACACACACACACACACACCGAGAGAGAGAGAGTTCCCTTTAGTGTGATTTGCTTTCTAAATGTATTTTAAGCACAGCAGAGAGTGGAGATTAGAGTTCTCTCTTTTGGAAAAGCCATATTGCAGAGTGACAACCACATCAATGTCCATCCCCTTTTCTTTAATGTTGAATACAAACAACATTCAGTGATCTGCTTTAATACATACTGTGATCTGATTCAAAACAAGAATATCCGTAACGAATAATTGAATGAATGTAGATTTATTTATTTTTTTAAAGAAAGGAAGAAAAAAAGAGATGTTCATTTCATCTCAGCTGCTGAATACAAAAATGACTCCGTGTCTCTGGGAACACCGACCTCCACTCACTTCTTGTTTTTCCATCTCATCTTTTCCCGCCAATTTCTCTTCCTGTCATTAAAAGAGAGCGATGTTCAGAAGCCCTCAAAAGAGCTGTGATATCCTGTCAGTCATGATTCCACTTGTCTGACTGCTGAAAGCTCTTACAGTCTACAGACACACATGTGCTAAAAGAGAGTCATGAAGTGATTTCTAACCTGAGGTATAGTTTGAACGCCGGTGTTCGTTCAGGAGAACCGCCACATTCATTTCATGGGCTGCGCTGTGGCAACATTCTACCAGAAAAGTGCCAGTTTGGAGGCTTTTGTTATCGAAGCTTTGTTTCACTGTTTTTTTGACCCTCGAGGGTTTGTATGAAACGCTTTTCAGGGTTAGTCGGAGCGTTCACAGTGAGCCTTTTGTCTGGTTTATGCCGCCGACTCCCAAGTGTGTAAATCGTTTGAACGTCGAAGCTTAATCGCACTTAGACTGTCAGTCATGATTTAGGCTCAAAAGGTATTTTTGTTCTTGTGTACGACGTCAAGGACTTTGCAAGGCTGCGTTTGAAAGTCAGAAAGAGATGGAGGGTGTCCTAGAATTACCTGCGCCATCTTTCATTATTTATTTTATTAAAAGTTTTTCTATTGTGTATTTTCTCTTTGTGTGTACATGTGTGGTCTTTTTCTCTCATCTCTTTACTTTTTCATAAACTCAGATCAACTTTCTCCTCTACAGCCTGCTGGGTTTACAGCAGGATTTGCTTCTGGGTTTAGCAGTGAGATCAGGTTTAAGGGTGGAGGTTAAGCATGTAGTAATGTGCTGTGAGAGTGTGACTGCTCTTAACTGCCTGATTTCTCCCTCCAGCCTACAGCACCTTCTACATCATCGGTCTGGTCCTGTCCATGCAGATCCCCTTCGTGGGCTTTCAGCCAATCAGGACCAGTGAACACATGGCTGCAGCAGGTTAGTAACCAATCATTTGGGGTTAGGATGAAAAGTGAAGAATAGCATTAGAAGCCAGCAGTATGTGTTTTACTGCAGGCTTGTGGAGTTTTATTGTGAAGAAGATCATTGTTGATCTCTAGTACAAACACATTCTCCTCTGTACTTCAAACATGTCATTTGTATTACTCATACTCATTCATATATAAATAAATCATATGTAAGTATTAATGTAGCATTTTAATCAGGACTGCATATATTAGATCTTCTAGATAATTAAATTTAATCATGCAGCAAGCTCAACTCTTAAACATTGGGCTGAAGTGCAGTTAAGGTGCATGTAATGTCTTTAATTATTTCTTTAATGAAAATAATGAAATGCCTTAAAGAGCAGGCTAAAATACACTTTTAAGGTTTAATAACTGATTTATTGAAGATTTTAGGTTGTAGAAACTAGATCTGTAATGATCAGTCAGATAATCAATTAGCTGTCAACTGTTAAATTCATCTCCAACTATTTTGATTATCAATTAACCGTTATGAATGATTTCTTAAGAAGAAAATATCTAGATTCTCTGATTTCAGCTTCTATTTAATCTTCTCTATAATGAACTGAAGATCTTTGAATTGTGGACAAAACAAACTATTTGTGGATGTTATTTTGGGCTTTGTGAAAGAATGATGACTTTTTTTTTTTTTTTACCATTTTCTGACATTTTATAGACCAAACAACAAACCAATTAATTAAGAAAAGAATCAACAGATTAATATGATATAATAAGAAACCATTTACAAATTAACATCATAATAAAGTACATATCCATTTCCTCTATAACATCCCTAACCCTAACCCTTCACTCAGTTTACTAGTTAAATAAAGATCTTGTGTTGTGTGTTTTCTCTGCAGGTGTGTTTGTGCTGCTTCAGGTCTACGCCTTCCTGCAGTACCTGAAGGACAGACTGACCAGGCAGGAGTTCCAGACTCTGTTCTTCCTGGGAGTCTCTCTGGCTGCTGGAGTTGTTTTTCTCTCCGTTATCTATCTCACGTACACAGGTTAGTCCATATTGTGTGGTTTGTAGAAGGTTGGTCTTCTGAATAGCTGTGAAATGCTTTTTTTAATTTAAACTTCACAATGAAACAACAACTTTTTTTGTTGTTGTTCTTTTGTGGCGAGATAACTCAATTACACTTGTGATGTTTAAGCTGGAAACACACTCCACAGCGTTACTGTAAACACAGGCCACAGTAGAGCTGACTAGTCACTTGGTTCGATATTCAATCAGCTGGAGAATTAGCTGTGTAAACATATTGGATTACTAATATGGATTTGCATTTAGAGATTGTTGTCAAAGGAGAAATGAAACATCCATACAAAGCTGAGTACACAGCAGCTTTTACCCTGGTAAAGATTCCCAGTTCCCACCATGTTTTCTGTCTGATTCACACATTTAGTCTTAAAGGAATAGTGGATCAGACTTAGTAGACTTAGTTTTAGTAGTTATGTTATGGTACAATTATGACACAAAGCTTTATTTTAACCAGATGATGAAACATTCGCAATCCTCGATAATAGCAGAGCTTTTATTCTGTCAGAGATAATAGACCTGCTTTTCACACATGAGTTGTAATGAACAGTGGAATTAAAGCCAACAGGTGGCGAACACACACAGTCAGGTAAAATGTATCAAACAACACAGCTGAAGTTTGAGAAATGACTGTATTTATACACATCATTGGGAAGGAATGTTATCTTACTTTTGTGTGTTTTTAAAGGATGAGGCTTGTATTATTGAATATTTTTCCTAAAGCAACAATGAGTTAGTTTCCTACTCTGTCTGTGACGCTCATCCCAAACCAACTAGATCTAATAGAAGACATAAATATTTAAATAGAGGTCATGAATATATAGTTTATAGCTCAGTAATTTCCCAGAAGAGCTGGCCACAGTAGTTTTCACCTAACACCACCCTAATCAGGAGCAAATGCATTTTTGGGGACTATTTTCAGCAGTGGATTAATACATATTTGGTCCTCATGTGAGTATTTCTGGGGTGTTTTTTGTGTATTTTTTTCCCTCAGTATCTTTTGGACCACAATGGAGCTCTACAGCACAGAGTAATAAACTATATCAGGCATTCTTGGTACAATCAGTTCAATGCCAGCCTCATGCTTTAGCTCTCTTGTTGTCCTCCCAGGATTATAGGCGTTAACTCAAAAATGAGGTATAATTTCATTTAAATGAGGTCTATTCACCATCATTTCCAAAATGGAAATGGAATGAAGTTGGCTAAAGTGATAACACAGAATCTGGTGATAATTTATACCTTATGCTTTATAAACACTCAATTTTGACCGGGGAGGACAAAAGATCCACAGTTGACGGGAAGATAACAGGAGGGATAAAGAACTGAAGCAGCATTTTAATATCTTGACTATTTACAAGCGTTGTTACTTTGAACCCCAAAATAGCTGGAAGCTGTAATATTGTGGTGATTCTGCCAGACAAGAGACATTTGGACCCTTTGATGAGTGTGGTCACAGTCATTAAAAGCCTTATCTAAACCAAACAGCCACATTAACGCTACATGTAAAGCAATAACCAGTTATGATGAGAGCCATCAGCCATCCACTGACATCACACATGTATTATCTATATGATAGGACCACCTGCTGTATCCTGTTTTGCCGTGTAACAGCCGCGATTAGTTTTCGTGCTCTCGTTTATCACAGCAGAGCCGGCCAGAGAGAGAGTTCATTACAGCCACTCATGACGTCCGCAACACGCAGCAACACGCTTATTAGAGAGTAATTATATGATCAATACATGCAGGAGGAATGTTGCAAAGCTTTTACGCCTTCCACTGATGCGTGACAGCATGCACAGACAGTCCACAGCGGTGTGTGTGTGTCTGTGTGTCTGTGTGTGTGTGTGTGTGTGCAGGTCAGGTTGTGTGGGCTGCTATTTGTTTTAAACACACTCACATTCTAACAGAGTCCATATGGTTTGTGTGTGTGTGTCTTTCACCTTCAGGGTACATCGCTCCATGGAGTGGGCGCTTCTACTCCCTCTGGGACACTGGGTAAGTCATCAGAATGAATGTTTTGTACTTTTCCACCAGATTTAAAGCACCTCACCACAGCGCCAATAATGAATTAGGTTGAAAATTATGTACAGCAGCACCTTTACCTATAAATCTGTTGAAACTGTAGGAGGTAGAAAAGTGGTGGGGCGGGGAAAGATAGTCACTTTCATCCGAGATTAATTCCACCTTGTCCACTGGTTGATTTACTAAGTTTTAATTTATTCAGCTTTAGTCCATCTCGGAGCATGTGGTTAATAACAGATCAAAGGGATAATGATTCTTTCTTGAGCAGAGGGGAGGGATGGTTTTTACCTTCAACAAATGGAGATTTCTTTTCTCTCAAATACTATAATCGATATTCTCATGTTTTTGTTCAGATTTGACAGATAAATCAAATGCATACCAAGTACAAAAATGTTGTTATTGTGAAGGAGTGAGTCACTCAGCTTCATCCGAAAATCCTAAACAGATAATGCCCCTCCTCCCCCCTCCCTCATCCCAGATCTGGCTTTGCAGAGAAGTGGCAGACTGAAGCATCAGCTGTAAAACCCTGAAACTCTCATTTTGTCAATGTGCAGTGTGTGTGTGTGTGTGTGTGTGTGTGTGTGTGTGTTTTGTTTGTGTGTGTTTTGCTGCAATGCAGTGAAAGTAATGGGGGTCCTCCTCCTTGGACCCCGAGACAACTGACCTCATCTAACAGAAAAGTGTCGTTTTATAATGACAATACTTTCACTATGTTTACCGTCACTATGAAGAACTCCTCCTCCTCCTCCTCTTCTACCTTTGCTAAACTGTACTCCTCTGTTATATCTCACTTCTGTGTGTCTCCTGTGTCGTCCACAGCTACGCTAAGATCCACATCCCCATTATAGCATCGGTGTCTGAGCACCAGCCCACCACCTGGGTGTCCTTCTTCTTTGATCTTCACATCCTGGTCTGCACCTTCCCAGCAGGCCTCTGGTTCTGCATAAAGAACATCAATGATGAGCGTGTCTTTGGTAAGAGTCAAAGCACACAGGAAGTTCTTTTTCTATATCATTTTTCTATACTTTTTTAATAATGTGAACACTGTTATTGACCAAAATCCTCAAACATGTCACCACTGGCCTTTGAACACAGTCAGAGTGTGACTCAGTGTTGATGATTAACAACCAAGGCAGCAGTTTTGGATTTGGAAGCGAGGTGCATTAGAGTAGCAACACTATCAATAATGCTGGTAATTTCACTGGTGTTAATGGCTTTTACACAGTTGTCATGAGTTATTTCTTTTCCTGTCACTCTGCACTTGAACACTGTGATACAGCCTGACATAAGCCTTTAATCCAAACAACATCAGTGGTTGTGTGAATTTTGAAGTTTTTATTGAACTTTCAATGGTAACAGTAAATTCCATGGATGCAGGGTTGGTGATACAGGTCATGGCTCGGGTCTAGACATTGTGAGACATGGTGTATGGAAAAGAGGAATATTAAATAATCAGGAATAAAGATAAGTCTGACTCGCATATATGACAGTGAGAGGTTCAGTTCATAATAGAGAAGGAGGGAGTGTACTATAATCACAGTCACTGGTGCTCTCAACCAAGTTTTCATCAGTCCTTCCATATAAGCGTTGCAGATAAATAACCAAACCTTACATAATAAAAGAAAACATTCCCTTTGATACATTTGGTATTTGAGATCTATTCCTTAGTAAACATACAGCAGGAGTCAGGGGATTGAATATTGTAATCTTAGCATAGTGTTGCAGTGTGTACTATAATTTAGCATAAAAATACTACAGTAGTAAGAAAAAAAAGGTCTCCTGAGAAAAGCATTCAGATTAAAGTTTTTTTTAGTGCTGAATTTATTTGATAGTAGATATTATGCAGAAGCATTATAAAGCACATCGTCATGGAGATGTGTTTGAGGTAGAAATATATATTTGTTATTTAAAATCCAGCTTGCCCACACAGCACACTACTTCATATAGTGTGATTACAGCTTTGCATAATGTAGCGTAGTTACGTTTTTTTGAAGTTATATTGGCTGAATTTTTTATGCATTTTATTTTAGTGTTTGAAATTATTTATTCATTTTGATGTAACCCTCTAAAATTCAGTTGGACAGTACTGCATACTGAAAGTTTTCAGTACCTGGATGAAGCAGAAAGTGGTGATGTGTGGGCATTTGTCAGTGAGACATTGATCAGTGTGTTGGAGACACACTGCAGAGAATCAAACACTTGTATGTGTGTCTGTCTCCCCCTGTTTCTTCTGATGCTCAGTGTATACTTCCACTTTTCTCCTGTTTTCCGCTGCCTCATTATCACTGACTTTGTCACTTTAGTTCGCCAATGCTACTTTAGTTTCTGAACCTGTCTGTTTGTACTGTACTGTAAGTCTTATTTTTGATTTAAAAGTAAAATATATTCATCTGGACTTTAATGTGTGTCCCTCTCTCTCTCTTCTGCTCTCTCTCTTTCCTTGTTTACTTTGCTGCCTTACTCTCATCTTTTTTTTCTGCTCATCTCTTTCTTGCTCTCTACTTGTTGCCTCCTAATCATGCACCGAGACTCTTTGATCTCAGTGTATGAGAAAGCATGTTAATACAGACACACAAACATTTTATAAGCATATGCGTGTGTAGTGTACATTTTCTCTACCTCTAATATAACTTAACAGCATTAAACTGAAGTAAACAGGATACATTATTAAATAAATCATCATAAATCAAACCTCTTCATCTCTCTCTCTCTGCTCTTCCTACACCAGTGGCTCTGTATGCCATCAGCGCTGTGTATTTTGCCGGCGTGATGGTGCGTTTGATGTTGACTCTGACTCCGGTGGTGTGCATGCTGTCGGCCGTGGCGTTCTCAAGCGTCTTTGAACACTACCTGGGTGATGACATGAAGAGGCAGAGTCCGCCCGCAGAGGACAGCAGTGACGAGGACGACAGGAAGAACGCCGGCAACCTCTACGATAAGGTCAGGGGTCAACAGCATGGGTTTGTGTGGGTGGGTGTGTAAAATGTGTCACCTATTTTCTTATCTTTCCATTAATGATTAATCATGTTTGATTAAGTGGAAGACAGAAAACTAAATGAGCTGCTCATTGCTTATTTGAAAAGTAATGCAATGACACAATGTCACATTTGTTTAACAGTCTCATAACAGCACAAGCATCATTTTGTTTCACCTTTAAAAGTCAGAATATCCCTGTGGCTGTTGTTTTATATTGAATCCTTTAACTACACACACAGAATACAACTTGAATAACTGAGAGCCTGCTCACCTAATATCAAAACATTAACATAAAAAACTATTAACAACATTTAAAGCTGCACTAACCATTATTTTTACATTATCCAAAGGTTAAATGACTGTGTGTAATGTGGAAGGCGTCACGCAGAGTGATGAACCTACAGAGCGTTATCCACCGACTCTGCAGTTCAGCTTTATGGAGCATTTTTACCGTCTTTCAGCTTTCTTGTTTTTATGACCTAAAGCTTCACTGTTCTGGTTCCCTCTCACTGCTCTCATCTATTTTGTTTCCAGCTGAAGCAGGCAGCTGTTTTCAGAGAGAAAACTCTGATCAACCCACTGCATTCTACCTGCCTAGCAGCAAACAGCAGGCAGAGTTAGTGATCAGCTAGGGAACATAGTGGAGCATTTTGGAGCTAAAGCTACTTTTTATCAGATCAAAATAGAGCTAAAAGCAGAGAGAATATTAGAATTTACATTACAAGTGGCTAGAAACACAACTTCAAATGAATCCTGAAGTTGCTCTCAGCTGAATGTGTAAATAGGCAAATATTTGCTAACCCATTAGCCACAAAAATCAATTCATGCTGCTTTCAGTTAAATAAACTTGTGTACTTACATTTGTCAGACCTGGCTTTAATATACAATGTTTCCCCCTTGGAAACATTAGGTTTCTTCATGTATTTTGTCTTCTCAGACAAAATGATTCTTGACAAACTAATGAAAAGCCATTCTTGGCATGAAATGATGCAACATCTTCTTGTGACCCCAAGCACACAAAGTGTAGACATGAGTGGTGAGCAGCTCAGCCAAAGAGAATTAGCATTTTACAGGCCTGCAGAGGAGGTATTCAGAGTATTTTACAAAAAAGAATAGAGAGAAATCAGAAAAAATAAACACAATTTAATTTAAGAGAAATATTGTTCCTTTCTCGATTCAGCTTGTGACCCTTCAGATTTATCCAGTGACCCTTTTGGGTGTCCCAACCCCCAAGGATGCAAAACATTAAATGTGAACAGCACACATGTAGACAGTTAAACATCCAATAATATCCAAGAATTGCATCCTTTCCAGACTCATCTGAAAAATATTTGTCTTGTTAGAAGGAATTTCTAATAAATATTATTATTGAAAATATTGTATGCTGGTATCTCTGGCAACATAAAAAACAGCCTCCACCTTCCTTCCTCAGGGAATCTTAATAACACTGATGGTCAATGGTTTCCTCATCCGTTGAATGCTTTTCTTCTGAATCGATACACTGGGAACAATACTAAGCTAACCTCTCACAGCTCTCCTCTAAGAAACGCCATAAAAGAGCTGAATGTCTGTGTGAGAATTCTCTTAATGTCTTTTAGTACATGAACAGCTAATTTGTACCGCTAACCTGTCTTGTAAGAGTCTCAATAACCTTTACAAACGGCCTCCTGTCTGCTCGTGTTCTCCCCCTGCAGGCCGGCAAGGTGCGTAAACATGTGTCAGAACAGGAGAAGGCAGAGGAGGGCCTGGGCCCCAACATCAAGTCTATCGTCACCATGCTGATGTTGATGTTACTCATGATGTTTGCTGTGCACTGCACCTGGGTCACCAGCAACGCCTACTCCAGCCCCAGTGTGGTGCTAGCATCGTACAACCATGACGGGTGAGAGTAATGATGACCCTGTGCATTTCTCATATGTCATATTAGTAAGATATTACCCAGTATGGAGTGTGACTGATGCCAAACAATACAGTAGCAGTGTGTCTGGATGATGGTAGAAGCTTTTCAGTGTCTTTAGTGACTGTAGTGGATTCATGTTTACCTCAGTTGAATTGCAGCACTTTTTCTCACTTACCCCTCAGCCAGACATATAGTTTTTATTTTCCAGCTTCCTGGTTTTGAGATATCTACTGCTTCCCGATCTTTGCCACCACACTCAAAGCAATGAAAAATGACTTTTTAAAATTTCATCAGAGCTTTCTCTCCAGGAACAGTGTTCCCATTACTCACAGACCTCACTTTTTATCAGAACTACTTTCTACCACAGAAATAGTCCCCATAAAAAGCTTTTTTGTGTTATAGTCCATCTATACCAGTGTTGAACTCTTTCAAGTATCATTTTTCAATTCTGTGAACTTGAACAGATAAAAAGACATTGGGTCTCTTGGTACAGATAACACAATAAAAATGTAATAAAAGTAATAATCAGATCAGACATTAGTGTCAGTGGATCCTTATTCTGACTGAGCCCTGACAAGAAATTATTGAAACAGTTTGCTCTAATAGACTGTTGTTAGGAGACCACAGTTCATTCATCTCCATTGTAGTGATGGTAGAAATCTATGACCCAGTCAGATAAAACAGAAACAATCTGCATGATTAGATATCAATAGCAGTGACTGAGTAAAAGGTTTTGGTCTAATATAAGCAGTTTATACTTCCACTGTGTCGTCGACTCACCCACTTGTAACTCTCTCCTCCAGCTCCCGGAACATTCTGGATGACTTCAGAGAGGCCTACTATTGGCTGAGGCAGAACACAGACGAGCACGCCAGAGTGATGTCATGGTGGGACTACGGCTACCAGATAGCAGGCATGGCTAACAGGACAACGCTGGTGGACAACAACACGTGGAACAACAGTCATATAGCACTGGTGAGAGAATGAACACTGTTGATGACATCTGACCTTTCACCTAGATTTTCTAAATGCAACCTTTGATTAAAGGGACCGTCCACCAACTTTTAAACATCACAGGCATATATACTCTTACCATCTTGTGGCTGTTTTGAGTTTTGTCAAATCTGAGAAAATAACTCTGATGTCAAAAGTGAGAATACAAACGCATTTAAATCTTCTTTTAAAAAGTGGCCAAAACAGACCTGGATTAGAATATACTGGAACTTGTTGAATATACAGATGAGTGTGTCTTTCAATTTTATTTTTACCTCTGTACTTACATAGTTTAACAGCTCCTACTTGAGTTTTTGTCAGCCAGTATGTGGGACTGTTACTGTCTTGCTTTGGTCTATTGCACCACCAAGTGGACACATGTTTAATATGTAGGCCTACTCTGCACTGTAACTGAGAAAAATGTCACATGGCACTTTCATCAAGTTTGGACTCACAAGAGACAAGATTTTAAAAAGTCATCAAAGCAGTACAGATATCCTGACTTTGTCCCTAATACAAGTCCAGCCTACACTTCCCATAATGCAATGTGATAGCATGTTTTTGCCTGGCCTTTCAACCTCCATGACTCCTTTTTTATGATTAATCTTTTATTCTATATTTAAACAACACAGAAAAAGTGAGAAAAATAAAGTCATGACAGATTCATCTGAGCAATGTGTTGCATAGCAACTCCTAAAAGAGAAACAACATAGTCACAACTCACTCAATAAAATAGTTTCACGTCTAATCATACAATAATTATCAGCATCATCACGTCTATATATGGACTTATCATATGATACATGGACCTTGATCCTTTTTTTATGTCAGTGTTGCCACACTTCACATTAGCAGCCAAGAGACTATTCATGTCACATTGTCTAAACAAGTAGTGTCCTCCATTCCTCACTGTGCAACTCTTTATTCCAGTTTGTCAAGTTATTTCTTTCTACTTATCTTTGTGTATTCATATATAAACGGTTTTTCAGAAGTAATTAATCGTTGACTCAGATTTGACAAAGGTTGACTGGCACAGTGCTGGTATGGGTGTACTTTCTATTCCATTTCAATTTGGCACACAAAACAGCAGACAGCTCTGTGCAGCATATAAACAAATGAGCACATTTACTAACAGCTCTGTGAACAATACACACTCATTTATCCTGGCTCTGCTTAACAGCTGCGATAAAACCAACTGATGAACTATGCTCGCTGTTTAAAATCGATGGACTATCACGTCATTCTCAAGCTCAACCGGACTGATACCTTTATGTCTGCGTTCCCTCAGGTGGGTAAAGCCATGTCATCTAACGAGACGGCAGCCTATGAGATCATGAGGTCGCTGGATGTCGATTACGTCCTGATCATCTTCGGCGGGGTGATTGGCTACTCAGGAGATGACATCAACAAGTTCCTCTGGATGGTGCGCATTGCAGAGGGAGAGCACCCCAGAGACATCAGGGTGAGACACACACACACACACACACACACACACACACACACACACACACACAGTCACTTAATTAAAGAACTCCTTCCACGACAGACCACAAAGAAGTGAGCGTGCTGAAGTAGTTAAATATAATGGAGAGATGCTTGTTTGATGCGCTCTCTCAGGCCCGCTGAAGGAAATCACTGACTGATGATCGAGTGTGTTTTAAGAAGTTTTAGCTGCAAAATAGCATGAAATTGTGGCTCAGAGTGTGTTTTAGTTCATTTATCGCTCCAACCATCTGTCCTCCCTGTCATCCACCCAGGAAAGTGACTACTTCACCCCACAGGGAGAGTTCAGAGTGGATAAAGATGGCTCCCCCACCCTCCTCAACTGCCTTATGTACAAAATGTCTTACTACCGCTTTGGAGAGATGCAGGTAAGTCCTCATGATGAATCCTTCTAACTGGCAAAATGATTGATTTTTTTTTTTCAAAGTCGTTAATGGATAAATATGATTAACGTCTCCATTTGTTTTTTTTTAACTTCCGTCAAGTTGGACTTCCGGACGCCGCCAGGCTTCGACCGGACGCGTAACGCTGAGATCGGTAACAAGGACATAAAGCTGAAGCACCTGGAGGAAGCGTTCACCTCAGAGCACTGGCTGGTCAGGATTTATAAGGTGAAAAAGCTGGAGAACAGGGACCGCGTGGAGCATAAGCTGCGAAGCTCCGACACCGCCAAGCAGAAGTACACGTCCAAAAAGGTAAGATGGGAGAGAAGGCACAGCAAAGAAACGTGTGTGTGTGTGTGTGTGTGTGTGTGTGTGTGTGTGTGTGTGTGTGTGTGTGTGTGTGTGTGTGTGTGTGTGTGTGTGTGTGTGTGTGTGTGTGTGTGTGTGTGTGTGTGTGTGTGTAGGAGTGTGTTTGTTTTAGAGCCACTCTGAGGTTTCTAAGTAACAGAAAAATGAAAAACAAAGCTGAGCCTGAGTCCAGCTCCATGACATTATTGATCAGCTGCTGGTGCATTTTAGGGGGTTGAATGAAAAATCTTTACAAGCCAGCGCTGTAATGATCAAAAACTAAACATGGAGCTGCTTTTGGAGCCTTTTGGAGCCATAACCTGCCTCAGTTTAATACATGAGACACACTGAGTTAGATTTCATTACAAGTGTTACTGCCAGGAGGAAAATGATCCCCAGGTTAACAGTAATATTACCCACCAGCCTCTCAAACAGCTGCTGATGTCATGTTTTATCTTTACCAGATTTTTACCTTATCATGGCTCATTGTAAGACACCACAGCAGACAGAAAAGTAACACATTTAAGTCAGGGACCGTCATAAAAGTGCCAGAAGACACACACACACACACACACACACATTTTATTTTCATAGTACAAGCTCCTGTTTTAAAGGGAAATCAGGGAATGAACTTTAGGCAAGGCAGCTTTATTTATGTAGCACATTTCATACACAGGGGCAACTCTATATGTGCTTTACATAAAAACTAAATATCACATGATTTAATAGTAAGATTTGATGATGCAGCATGTGCTTGGCTACTAAAGCCCTCCTCTGATGTTTTATTAGTTTATTCATTTAGATAATTTTATAAAACTATGATGATGTAGCAGTGGAGATGAGTCTAATCCACTCCTGATGCATATTTTTGAGATATAAACAGCTAGAGGTACAGGAGGAAACTTTAGATAGAAATCTTAGTTCATATGTAAAAACAAAAAGTGTGAAGGATGTTTTTCTATCAATCTATCAATCAAACTTTATTTTTATAGCAGCTTTCATACAGGTTAATGTAGTTCAAAGTATTTCACAGTTGATTGACAAGCTGATAATGAGACAGAACAAGTATAGACCAAGAACAACACAAATAAAAGGAATTAAAAACAAGAGGAAAAAATAAAGATCAGTGCACACAAGAGAAACAAAGAATGATAAAAATGTAATGGAGTTTTTGGTCATGTGTCCCTCTGCAGACTGCCAAGAGGAAGCGTGGATACATCAAGAACAAGCTTTCCCTCAAGAAGGGCAAGAAACTGACCAAGAAATCTTTATAGAGCGTCCACCACCGACAGAGGCACACTGGAGAACAACAGAAGAGAAAGAGAGAGAAAGAAAGAGAGAGAGGGTGGGAGGGAGGGAGGAATAAATCTTACGTTAAAAAAAACAAAAAGAAAAAAAAAACAATCAGTAAAAAAAATCCACCAATTAAGACGAATAAGGAAGAAGCAGAGGTTCTCCAGCCTCCCCTCACCCCCCCACCCCTCCCCTCCCACTCCCACCCTCCGTCACGTCATCCCCGTGCGTCCTCACCTGGAGGGTCCAGGCTTGGAAACGTTACATCATCACAAAGCGGAGATCACGTCGACCTGATTTAAAAAAACGCAGAGGGGTCAAAGGAGGCGAAGAACGGGAGACGCCAGCTAGTCCCAGCCCCACCCCTAACCCCCAAATTCCCCAACCCCCCCCAACGCTGGTTTTAACCTGAGGAACTGTGACCTTTAACTCACATTTCTTTTTCTTTTCTTCTTCTTCTTTTTTTTTTTGTACTTGAATGTGCCGGTGAGTGATAGGAGAGGCAGAGAGAGCAAAGAGATGAGTTGTCTTGTAGTTGTAAGGACTGCTCTATGCATTACATCATTTCTTCTCCACACACCCTCTCACAATGAAAACAGGTAAAGCATGACTTCAGGATGATTGTTAATGGTGTTCCTTCCTTGTTGGAGTTCATTCAATTCAAATTCTCACTCCTGATACATGATGAGAATATTCCAAAACATTGCAAAACCTGATTTACTCTGATCAGTGTTAACACATGCTGGTTTTAACTGTGTTTCATCAATACACACACACACACACACACACTCACACACACGTGCCAACAAGGAGAAGCCATCGCTCTTCATCAAGCCTCATTCTGCTGCACTGACAGGACATTTTTAATGATAGAACCAGACATGTACAGACGACTTAAAGAAGCATTCTTGTTTATTACAACTTATTTTTCAAGTTCATTTGTGATATCTAACAACAGCATCATCTCTGGAAGGAAGTCATGTGGTAAAGAAACCCGAGCAGGCGGCTTTTAAACAAACCTCCAAGAGAGAAAGAGAAAAAAAAATAATTTCCTTTTTAATTATAGCCTTCAAAATAAAGTTAGCGTGAATCTGGTTAAATCCTCAGTTTGTTTACAACCCCAACTGATGTAAAGCTACACAATAAGAGCTGAGAATGATCCGTCCATCAGTGTCCAGCTGCAGTGGGTTTAAATATCAACATATCTTTTTAAATCCAAGACCAAGAACCCAAGTCTCCTCTTTCTTCTTCTTCTTTTTTTTGGTTGTTAATGATTAGTGAAGAGCAGCATTGTGCAGGCAGGTCTCTGAGCTTTAGGGAGTCAGTGAATTTGTGTTCTCAGTGTAGTTTTTAATGATCACTCTGCTGCACGCTGCAGGTTCAAACTCCACTGAATGTAAAATGGACTGATTTAAGACGGAGCGCCGTCGGATGTGAAGCGGGGCCTCGGAACTCTCCGGCTCTCGTCTGCTAGTCGCTAACAGAGGACATCTGTCTCGTCCTGCCGGGGTGATTATTAAAGACACATTTGAAGTGTAGCTGCTCATTAGCTTTAAAAATTAAAAACGCTTTCAGCTGTTAGCGCCGAGGGTGCCGAGCCTTTTTCTTTCTTTCTTTTTTTTCCCCCTTCCTAAAACTCTTCCAATTGGAAAAACCGATGAAAATGGGAAGCAGCGCCTACTTTTGAACACACAGCTGTAGTGTTCTGTAGTGTTCCTACACACAAAGTCTGTCACGCATCCACCAGCTTCTTTTCGAGTCAAATGTGAAGACCCCCACCCCACCTACCCCACCCTCTCTCTCTTTGATCTCCTGTCAAACGTTCCACTGCGCTCTGTAGATAGCAGACTTGCTTCTCCCCTCACAGGTACAGTAACAGGATCAAACGCTCTGCTCCCACTGCTTTATTCCCTCGTGAATTTAGAAAAATATGAAGTCTTCTTGAGCTGCCAGCAGGAGCAGGAGGAGGTGGCTCTCCACCAGAGGGGCCGGGGGGGTGGGGGGCCTTTCATAGGGTTAAAACATTACACTCAAATCACTGTTTGTCAGATGTTTTACCTCCAGTGGTTTTCCTCCAATTGGCTAAATTCCCACTTTGTTCCGGTTGTAGCTCCGTCACACAAACCAGTGGCTTAAACATGAGGATTTCTTCCTACATATGTGATATAATATGGTTTGAAAGTGTAATGCCCCCCCCCTACTGTAAATCCTCCCCTTTATAATTTAATCCGCCTTATTCTCATTTCTTGAAGATAGTCCAAGAAACATAATCCACGCTGCGCAAGCTCCACTTTGATTCTGTTGTGAGCTTGTTTGTTTTTGTGAGAAGAGCAGCGACGTGGTAGAACCCAGGAGGAGAACCAAGAAGATAGAAGATAGCATCGGCCTTAAAGAGGGAGAGAAAAAAAATGAAATCATATCCAGAGCTCAGCTTAGAGACAGTCATTGAGTGTATTTATTTACATGGACGATGAAGGCTGCGCTGGTGAACTAAAAAAAAAAAGAAAAAAAGCGAGTGTAGCGTCCTATCACGACATGCAAGGATTTTATGTTGTTTTTTTTTGATTTTCTAAGTCAAGGTTTCTTCCATCGAATTGTAATGATCTGGATGCAGGTGTGAGAATGAAACATGCCTTTTTGAATAAAGAGGTTGAAATAATAACACGCGTTTGTTGTTTTATTGTTCAGCTCATGTGCACAATGTTTGGATTTAACATGTATTAAAAATGTATCTCTCTGAATAACACTACTATTAGTTTAATAATATAACTAATACCTCCACCACCTTATCGTTTGCATTCATTTCTTGATGTTTAATTAGTTCCTTGTCTACAAAGTGTAGTCGACTGTTGTGTAGTTTAAGTTGATATTAAATGATGTAGTAACAATGAAACACAGTGGTCACCAACACTGCTGCCCTGCATGTGTTAGGTAGCGCTCCACTCTAACACACCTGATTCTAATTATTAACTTGTTATCAAGCCCTAGACAAGCTTCAGCTGCTTCATAATGACTGATTAGAATCAGGTGTGTGAAAAGTGAAAAATGTTCCTTTGGGTACCTGCCTAGTTATAGTTTTAGGGTACTTCACAAACTGAACCTATCCTTTAAAGGACCAGTTGTCCTGTTTGTTCAATCACACTTTATTCTTATATTACTTTTCCTACATAGTAACATAACAAAGTGCTTTATATAGAACAAATGACTCAATAAAAACAGGAAATGAGAAAAATGCTATAACTCATGAATCTGTAATGAGGAAACACCAGAGGTAGGATGTGAGCAGTTGGTAAGTGTATCTGCAAATCAAACCATAGACTTGATATGTAGTAGTTAGTGTAGCATGAGAAATGTGAAGGCTTCCCTACATCTGCCTCTCAGGACATAAATAATGAACTGTGTCTTCATCTCTTTCAGTTGCTGTTGAACCCTAACCCTCCCTTGAG
This sequence comes from Scomber japonicus, assembly GCF_027409825.1. Classification (NCBI taxonomy): domain Eukaryota; kingdom Metazoa; phylum Chordata; class Actinopteri; order Scombriformes; family Scombridae; genus Scomber; species Scomber japonicus. Next base: position 23,705,685 of record NC_070587.1, on the reverse strand, counting down.
CACTTAGAGCTACAGCTTGGTGCAACTGACACACAAACACAAGCTTATAATACACAGTTGTTTTAATGTTTCATATTTCAAATGATACAGCCATAACCATTCTCTAAAAATGCACACAATAAAAACAAACATCACATTTTGTCTTTAAAAAAAAATCATACAACTGCATTAACAAGAATGCATTGTTTCTACATAAACTGTTACAGCTCCGTTGTCGAAGCTAGAATATATTTATACATTCAGTCAAATCACTGAATGTATTAAAAAATTCCACAATGAGCACGTTCACACTACGTGACATTTGTGATGACATCACAGATGCAAACTAACAAATAGGAGATGAAGATTCAGACTCAACAAAAGGATGTTAATACGTATGAAAGGCAGGAGTGCCACCTTTAAATGACGAGCATCTTTAAACATCTGAATCCATATATGAGGAGTCAGTAGTGCTGTCAGGGTGACATCATGACAGCAGGAGGCGTGAATGAGCTGCAGAAGTCTGTTTCACTCACTAAATACTGCTTGCCATGTTTAATGTGAAAAGAAATGCTACATATAGAATGAATGAAGGACAACACTGACAGTTTTCCTCTTTTTTTTAGCCCATTAACTACTAATGACCTAAATTTTACATTATTAATATTGATCATAGGTTTTTTTGATGCATTCATTCTTTTCAGTACTGAGTGAACACTTTAAATTAAAAATAAAATTATGGAGTCTTTTTTAATGTCCATAAAAAAGACAGAGTGGCGGGTCTTGTCTGCATAAACAATCTGATGGTTCCATGATGTTAGCTTCTCAGAGCTAAATCATCAGATATCAAAAACATCATCAGATGTGGTTGTTGTCATTATTACCAACTATGCAGCTGTTATGATAACAATAATGTTGAGTGTACAACTAATCTTAAATGCAAAAAGTAACTATTTATGAGAATCTGTTGATATAGAAACAAGACAATTGTGACAATGGTTGGCACATTCATTTAGTTTCATATTAAGTTCACCACAAATACAGACTAGCCTGCAGGTCTGTATCTTATGAAAATAATCACTATTTCAATCATAAATGAAAATCACAATTAAATGTTTTTGGATTGTTTGTGAGTGTCCTTGAATGCACCATGTTGAAGTAAAACTGTTGCTGCACACAACTATAATCAAGCTTTGATGATAATAATGAAAATAATGCAAGTTGGTTTTCAGTGTACTCAGATGAAAGGAGCAGTTGTCAGTAATAATCAAATATAGGCTACTTGTAGTTATTGGGCTTAGACATGCAAAAAATAGTGGCACTGTCCTTTAAAAGAACTGAGAATAGACAGGCTCCACACAATGTCTCTTAATTTTTACCTCCATCCCTGTTTGTCAAATTATGAAAGATTCACTTTGATTTGTGTCATCTGTCACAGGAGTAACAGTAACATTTAGTCCTCCTCATCCTCTTCGTCATCATCCCCTCCGAATGACAGAAGGCTGTTATTTTTGACTTTCTTTCCAGACTTCACCTCCTTCTTCTCCCCCTCCTCCTCCTCCTCGTCCTTCTTCTCTCCTCCATCGCTCTTCTTCTTCTTTTTGCTGGAGCTGGCGGTGATGCCCTGGAATTTGTCTGAGGAGGAACGCTTGGCTGGTTTCTTGAAAACGATTTTACCATCAGCTGGAGCTTCATCGTCTGTGGAGGAGATGGATGTGAATGACTCATCAAAACACGTTGAGAATTGTAGGAGTTAGTGATCATGTGATAAGGTGGTTAATGCTCATTCAGTCTCACCTTTCTCCGAGCCACCACGTGTGTCCTCCTTGATCTTTTTCACTTCCTCTGTAGTCAGGTCTCCATCTTTTAGGACCACAATTTGAGGTAATTCATCATCTCTATCACTCCCGCTGTCATCATCCAGTGTTGGCATCACCTGACGCTGAGAGGAGAATATGAAAGTTAACATTAAATACTCAGAACAAGTATTCAGATCCTTTACATAAGTAAAAGTACTGCAGTATTATGAGTGATGTAGTATGCAGTATTACAGTAAAAGTACTGCAGTATTATGAGTGATGTAGTATGCAGTATTACAGTAAAAGTACTGCAGTATTATGAGTGGTGTAGTATGCAGTATTACAGTAAAAGTACTGCAATATTATGAGTGATGTAGTATGCAGTATTACAGTAAAAGTACTGCAGTATTATGAGTGATGTAGTATGCAGTATTACAGTAAAAGTACTGCAGTATTATGAGTGATGTAGTATGCAGTATTACAGTAAAAGTACTGCAGTATTATGAGTGGTGTAGTATGCAGTATTACAGTAAAAGTACTGCAGTATTATGAGTGATGTAGTATGCAGTATTACAGTAAAAGTACTGCAGTATTATGAGTGATGTAGTATGCAGTATTACAGTAAAAGTACTGCAGTATTATGAGTGATGTAGTATGCAGTATTACAGTAAAAGTACTGCAGTATTATGAGTGATGTAGTATGCAGTATTACAGTAAAAGTACTGCAGTATTATGAGTGATGTAGTATACAGTATTACAGTAAAAGTAGTGATATATTATTATATATGACATCATTAGATTATTAATAGTGAAGCATCAGTGTTAGAGCAGCATGTTACTGTTGTCGCTGCTGGAGGTGGAGCTAGTTTATACTACTTTATATACAGTTAGCTAGTTTACACTACTTTATATACAGTTAGCTAGTTTACACTACTTTATATACAGTTAGCTAGTTTATACTACTTTATATACAGTTAGGTAGTTTATACTACTTTATATACAGTTAGCTAGTTTACACTACTTTATATACAGTTAGCTAGTTTACATTACTTTATATACAGTTAGCTAGTTTACTTTACTTTATATACAGTTAGCTAGTTTACACTACTTTATATACAGTTAACTAGTTTACACTACTTTAAGGAAGGGAAGAAAAAAAACAAAGTTCTGATACACAATGTGTTTTCAGTTTTTGAACTTTTTCTCTAATCTTTGATTTTTGCTGAAATATTGGATCATTTGAACATTTATTGAAATGAAAGCATGTGAGAAGTTTAGAGGGAAAAATCACTATTTGGTGGAGCTGTTAACAACTCAGGCATCTGAAATGTGAGCCGACTACACACTGCTTTCTGGTTTCATCTTTAACAATGTGTTGTATTTTAAAAGCTTGTTATATTATCCATTGTGTCAAATCTTCATCTGAAAAGTCACTAAAGCTGTTAAATAAATGTAGTGGAATAGAAGTATAGAGTAGCATCAAATGAAAATACTCAATTAAAGTACAAGTACTTCAAGATTGTACCTAAGTACATTACTAGAGTGAATGAAGTGAGAGAAATAAGCCGCGTGGAGCTGTGTTGAAGGGGGTGATGTGGTTTGAATGAGCGCGTCAGGATACAAAGGGGAGGTGGTGTCTTGTTTCAATAGTATTAAATGATATAATCAGTATATTGTTACTAAAACACAATATAACATTACATACAGTTGGTCAAATACACAGCTAAAGTGTACGTGTCATACACTCAAATAATCTAATATTAACCTGATCCAAGTTTACACGGCTAGCTAAATGAGCCAAACCACCACAGTATACATACCTTAGTATCAACATTGGGTCCTTCTTTGTAACCGACGTCATTTTTAAACTTCTTGAGAAAGGACGGCTCTGCTGGTTTGACCCAGGACACTCCACTGACCTTCTTATTCATTGCAAAGCAGCTAAAAACAAACACGCTAATGAACTGGGCCTAAAAACACTTTAATGTTAGCGTAGCTTCCGCCAAAACAAAACATACGTCACTACGATGTGCCGAGGTGCGTCACGTGACTTCAGGAGCTACTACGATTGGTGAAAAGGAGAAGCCGTCGTACAGACGTCAAAAATGTAACCGGTGACGCGGGCTTCGACTTCAAAATAAAACAGAGACATTTAACGAAGGCGAAACGAGCATCTTATGTCAGTTTTGTCAACTGCCGAGAGACAAAGATGGCAGTCATTTACGCTAAGCTGCTAGTCTGCACAGGCTGTAAGCAAAATCACACCATATATATCCAACACAGCTTAGTAGACGGCACACAAAGTGAGAGGCAAGACGACACATAGCCTAATAGTTAGCAACAATGAAGCGTTCACACCCAAGTGGCGTTGTAATTGTTGTGATGTAATTGTGCGTGCATTTGTGTGTGAGTGCATGTTGGCTCATTTGCAAAAATGATATACACATAGTTAATGTTAGGCCTACATACATTAAATAAATAAATGGCATAGAGATTAATCAGTTATTTGCTTGCAATATGTTTGATTTGTTGCATAGCCTATGGAACAGTTATTACTAGCCTAAGTGAAGTATTGTGCTGATGTAATTGTGTGTGTGGGTGAGTTGGCTCATTGTGGGGGGAATTATAAAGTTCTGTAGCCCAGGGGCCCTCCAGTGATGTTAATGCACCCCTGACTACAGCCCCTACACCTAAGTAAGGCCTTACCTTGATGAGATCAATGTGTGGATGACTCATAAAATCACAACAACTGATTAGTCTACATATAATCAGTTGTACAGCCCCTACCCAATGTGTGGATGACTCATAAAATCACAACAACTGATTAGTATACATCTACTTAAGGCTATTGCCTTACCTTGATGAGATTAATGTGTGGATGACTCATAAAATCACAACAACTGATTAGTCTACATCTAATCAGTTGTACAGCCCCTACATCTTAGTAAGGCTATAGCCTTTCCTTGATGAGATCAATGTGTGAATGACTCATAAAATCACAACAGCTGATTAGTCTACATCTACGTAAGGCTATAGCCTTACTACAGCCCCTATATCTAAGTAAGGCTATAGCCTTACCTTGATGAGATCAATGGGTGGATAACTCATAAAATCACAACAACTGATTAGTCTACATCTACATAAGGCTAAAGCCTTAAGCCCCTACATCTAAGTAAGGCTATAGCCTTACTACAGCCCCTACATCTAAGTAAGGCTATAACCTTACTACAACCCCTACATCTAAGTAAGGCTATAACCTTACTACAACCCCTACATCTAAGTAAGGCTATAGCCTTACTTTGATGAGATCAATATGTGGATGACTCATAAAATCACAACAACTGATTAGTCGACATCTAAGGAAGGCTATATAGCCTTACCTTGATGAGATCAATGTGTGGATGACTCATAAAATCACAACTGATTAGACTACATCTGAGTAAGGCTATAGCCTTACTACAGGCCCTATATCTAAGTAAGGCTATAGCCTTACCTTAATGAGTTCAATGTGTGGAACAGGTTTTACGTTAGCCGGTATATGCCGGCTTTTGGCCGGTATAACCTGTAATTGGCCGTCAGAAAAATATCAACGGCCAAAATGTCCGGCAGTAAAAACGTCAAATAAATGAATACATGTATAAATTCATTAATAACATATTAAATACTAATATTATCATATAATAGTATGTGATATAACCTATAAGATATGTTGCCTTGACAACAACAACAAAGTTGTGCAAAAGTTTTGTTTCCTTCCGTTTCATTGAGAACTTCACTGAGTGTTTGATCATGTCACTGACTGCAGTACTTATAAATCACGCTGCAAATAAATGTCAATTATATGTGGAATTCGGACTGGACAAACATCTGCTCTAGAATAATGTCTGTATTTAATACTGAGGAGGAGTGATTTTCACAGTTATATCCAGGCAGGTGGAATTTGGATATATTAACTTCACAAAGAGAGACATGCTCGCAAAACATTGCACAATCATATCCCAATTTTCTGCTTCAAATGTCTTATCTACAGGCCTGTAATTAGTGGCCATAGCCCTATTTAAATAATTAATCTGCTAAACAGAGTTTTACTTTGAAAAGTTAACACAGCTCCACATCCGGTGTTAGGGATTTGAACTTGCTGCTTGTTGTGATTCAGTTACTGCTATGGGCTCCTGTCAGGAAGACGCGTTTCACTCTGTCCAGACATGATCTCTGGGTCATTTTACGCCTTGTTAGCGGGCTGTTTAGCCGCTGCTAGCTCTCTGTGTGCTAAGCTAACAGTGGGAGCAGACTACCTGAAGGAGATGTGTGAAGCTGGCCTCAAACAAGACGCAGACTACTGTGACTGGGTGAGACTAACTTCTGTCTGTGTGTCACAACGTCTCTTTCTCGGGACAGTGTGCTTTACTTCTGCTGCTGCTCGAAGAATGTTTTACCAGCCAGGGTCAGTGTGTGTTCATGTATACTGTCTGTATCTGTATAATAGAGACAGAAGCTACTGTTTGGTGAACTTATTACTGTGCAACACGACGCTGAAGTCAGTTTCAGATTCGTAATAAGGAAACATACATAAGTATCAGTTTTTCATCACGTACACTTATTAAAAATGTAAAAACACTGTTAGAACCTACTTGAAAAATGAAAAAAAGGCGTTTTTTCTTATATTTCTCTATCCAGACCACATTAGACCAGGTCTAGACCATAGACTGTGGTCTAGACCTGTCTAATCTTTTGTGGCTCCAGAGGAATCTGCACTAAATCTGATACATTGCTTCAAGTGATGTCACTCATCAAGGCATTACAAACACATCTGTACAATCCAGTAAAACCAGTTAAGTTGGCTTGTGGGTAATGTAGGCACCAGGTTTTAAAAGGAAGAAGAAATCATGAAATGAAAAGAATAAAGTGGAATTCTTTGTATTTTACACAAATTCTGAATAAAACAGTGGAAAGTGACGAGAATCATAAACTAATGGCCTTCACAGTCAGATTTTGGAAGGTCCACCTCCATCATAAAATCACCAAATGAGAGAATATCTTTTGAAAGAAAGTTGTTCAGTCCTCCACTTCAACACAAAGTGTTTGAGAAGAAGCACTGAAGCTGTTCTGAACACCTCACTACGCTTTGTTTCCCATTTAATTTGTCACCCAGCTGTTGCCACTAACTCACAGCAGCTTTCCTGTTTCACCTGTTTGCAGCTCCACATCCCCCTGCGGCTGGCGTGCGGAGGTCTGCTGTTGACCTGCAATACTGTCATGTGGACCTTCTTCTCCAAGGCTCTCCGGCACTGCTCCTCTTCAGCCAGGGCCACGGTGACTACCACTGCATCCAACTTCATCTGCTCTGTAAGCTCTCTGAAATGTCCTGTTTTGAACAATACTGTTTGTGTTAATGAAAACAAGCATCTTCATTTTATTCTCTTTTTTTTATCCAGGCTGTACTTGGGAGGGTAATTTTTGGAGAGACCCATGCACTTCTATGGTGGGTGGGTATCTCTGTCACTCTGTGTGGGCTGCTGGTGCTTCATGGATCCACATCTCAGACCCTGCCACAGGAGGAGGATAAAAAAGACAAGTAATGCCGCTTTGGATCATTATAAGTGTGCAGACACTGCTCTTCCTCTGGGGTTCTTCTCAGGTACTGAAAAGGAAGAAAGGTTGTTGATAAAAGAAAGTGAATCAGTGTCTTAATAAGTGCAATTGAAACAGTGGATTGTGTTGCACGAACCTCTACCTGTTGAACAATTTCCTCCTGAATCCTTTGAGTAATGATGAGCTTTATTAATATAGTACAGTCGGTGTTGCGCAATAGCTTGGTGAAATAAAACAAGTCTTTGAGTCAGTTAATTAGACTAGAAGACTTGATTTTTCACTTGGGAATCAGGAGACATCAACTTGAGGTCTTTGTTCTTGATATTCATGATATGAATATTATACTCTTTCCTCTTTCTTTCTTACCAACTTCACTTTATTCATTTTATACTGCTCAAACACAATAACCCAACATAGTTTATGGTCTGGCAAGTAAAACAGCACCTACTTTGCCAAAATCACGCAGATGGAGAGGAAAATGTTGCAATGTGAAGGATTTGACATTTGGTGGCAGTAATATGACACTGTGGTAAATAAAAGAAGGTTGTGTATATTAGTGTCTAACTTAAGTATTTAATGATAAAGCCAAGCTTTGTGTCAGTCAACTAGGGCTGGGTATCGTTTAAAATATGACGATACTGGTACCAATCCAAGTACTCATAAAGTGATACATCAGTATCACTTTATGAGTACTTCATTTGATATCTATCCACATTTAGCACACTTGCTTTTATCTGATGTAACAGGTGTGTAGTGTAGACACACTTTAGAGCGTTTAGGTGGCATCTTGACTGCTGAACTGCTAAGCGTGCTAATTCAAATTCACCACGACCTCACCAACCCAGATGGGCTGTAGCTGCTGTGGCAGTGGACCAATCACATGTTGCATTAAATCCAAGAACGCTTGCATTGATTGGCTGTGAGCAAGTCCATACAAATAGTCATATTTTCTAGCTCTGGGTGCAAAAAGGATCAACTGCAGGTATGGTTTGACAGGAGACATTTTGATACTACTTGGTATCGATTTATTTCAGTCGATACTTAAAGATATCAAGTACTGATACCCAGAACTACCATCAACCTTCATCAGGGCAAACAAGGTGAATGAAAGTTTGATTACGTCATTAAATCATTAAATTTGGAGTCAATTGTACAGAGCTGTCTTTTGCCCAATGAGAGACGACATTAAACATTCCTGCTGTTCTGTCAGATTACGTAGGCAATTATTCAGTGTAGACAAACACACAAAGTGAAACATCTTTCATATTATCTCCAGTTATCCAATTTCTAAGTACACAGGTTTCTTATTGTGTGTGTGTGTGTGTGTGTGTGTGTGTGCCATGAATCCTGCTTAATGTCCTCTTACTTGAATGCTGTGAATGACTTTGCAGCTTTATTCATGTTCTTCCACACTGTCCTCCAAAGAAACAGGAATGTTGTGATTTACAAATGTTATGATTGATATGTATATTAAGTGTATGAATTTGATGTGGCTCAAACTGTTGTATTAGAAGTTTTCTATTATGTATGAAAAGATACAGAATATGTTTTAAAGTATTGTTGGTATTGTTTTCTTACCAACCAGGAATGTGAGATTGAAAGGATAGGTTCACATTTTGTCAAGTTTGTCTTGAAACAGTAATCATATGACTCCATGTAGAGATCACTCCCTGACATGACTACAGTGTAAGTGATGGGGACAATGTCTAGTCCTTCATTACTGTGTAAAACTCATTCTAAATACACAGAAAGGTTGGGTTTAGTCCCATATACCTAGTATTTTATTAGAACAGACTTGAAAAAATGTGGGCTTATCCTTTAATTTGAATAAAGTCAGCATTTGAAAGCACCTTTCTGAACTATAACTGCAGATAAGTTTGTTCAAAAAATAAAAAAAACACTTCTTCAATATTGTTTTTTCAATGATTAATGACAAAACACTTAACATAATGTACAGTTATGATATGAAACATGTCCATTTATTTGAGAATTCATAAACAAAACCCACAAAATGATTGAAGTTTGCTAAAATGATGTAAACATAAAACATGAGTGGTCCCATGAAATCCAGCACCCATTTATAATAGCAGTAAAAGCCCTTATCCAGCAGCCTTTTCATGCTTACTCCATTTACACAGTCTGCTCCACACACAAAGACACTGTTCATTTTCCATATATGTGCAACAGAGTGACAAAGATGAAACCTCAGACACAGATACCAGAAATGGAAAGATGAGTAGTTGAAGTACATAATAATCTCACAAAGTTTGTTTCCCCCTCCACCTACTGTGTGTCACATTGAAACGATTGCTCGTTGGGACAGATAAGGCACAAAGTGAATTTAAATCTTCATGACAAAAGGAAGCAGAGACGACAAAGAAGTTCAAAGTAACTTGCTCATGCTTCAGTGATTACTGCTACGGTTAGTGTTCTCCTGAGGCACCTCCATGAGATGCTTTCTCATCTACTTGAATAGAAAATACTTTGGTGCTGCAGGATTCTGAATCCTTCCAGCTCCTTTTGCTCCAGTTTTATTAAACTACTGAAGGTTCAGCAGCATCAGTTAAGTAGAGTGAGATCATTTCCACATGGTATTATATCCCCTTTCATTGTAACTGTGCATTTAACGGAGACGTTTATAAGATTTAGGGGGACCAATTGGCAGAAATGGAATATAATATTTATATACAAAATATATATTTTAATTAGTGTATAATCTTCTGAAAATAAGTATGACTGTTTTCATTACCTTAGAATGAACCCTTTATATCTACATAGAGAGCAGGTCCTCTTTTATGTGGCACATCATGTTTCTACAGTAGCCCAGAATGGACAAAGTGGCTCTAGAGAGAGTCTTTCATGTTTTGTTTCTTTTTTTTTTTTTTTTTAAGTTTCGTAGCCACCTACACTTGGAAGGAATAGTTTGGGGTATTCAACTGCTTGCAATCTGCAACCTCACCATTAGATGTCACTAAATTATTTTGTTGCATCAACCTGCCCAGAGACTACGGGTGGAAAATAGCAACTTGCTAAAACCTGGTGCAACAAAGCATTTGTCCTTGTTTTATACAGGGTTGATGTTTTATTGCGCACTGTCCCTGTTCAAATGAAAATGAAAAATGAAATCCCTACAGACTAGTCCTTTAATGATAGCCAAGATGTTTAAGTATTCACAAAAGGTTTGCTACCCTGTCCACCTTACACATGACACTGCATTGACACTGGGAGATATAGTGGTTATGTCCAATGTGATTTTATTTTTCTTGTATAGATTTATTAAAAATCAGATAAAAATATAAATAAAAATCCAATTCTGGGAGTTTTTTTGCTATTTAGAAAGCCCTGAAAAAGACTGGCGTGCTCGCTCAGCCGTAGTGAAGCGCTGCCAGACTAATCAAATGTCTCCTTGACAGCAGGCAGTACTAGTTGAGTGGTATCTCAATGATATCCTGCTCAATGATCTCCCCCTGTGGGACGGCAATGAGTTCCTGAGAGCTCTTCTTGCAGCTCAGCCCTGAGAAGGGGCTGCACCAGGACAGGGAGAACCGCCCACCAAACGCCACCTCCATGGCTTCTCGACATGGCACCTTCGCCCATTTCCCAGTCTCTCCCTTCAGACGCTCGATCCCCTGCGGAAGACGGAACAGTGAGGTTATGAGGTGAAAGCAGTAGAACTATCTGTCATCTGCATGCAGCATCACTCGTAACTATGAGACAAAGGTGACAACGGTACGAAAACTGCAAAAACACACTATGGTTTGCTCTTTGGGCCAGGTTCTAAGACATGGTACAAGTCTATTTTAATACAACACTCATTTGCTATATATATGTTGAAAGACTCGGTTGCTGTAATCATTCCTCCTGTTCATAATAGCCATGAAGCAATCTGTCATTGTTATGTGCAGAAATTAAGAGTCTGCAACCATTCAAGCATTTGCTAATTATCACTAAACACAAAGACTGAGCTTAAGGAATAGATCGTTGTAAGAAGTAAACTAAATAGTAATTAAGCTCTTTTGTGGAAATACCATTTCAGATACATTAACAATCAAAGCTTAATGTCTTATAAAGATGTGTGGAGTGGCTCTTTAAGTTCATTAAGGGTAATGGAAGGATATGGTTTGGGGTCACATATGACTGGCTAATAGTTTGAGCTATGGCTGGGTTCAGGACAAAGTGAGGGGAAGGACACCTGCACCAAACCTACATGGTCTGCCACAGCCTAGCAAGGAAACACAAAGAGGGAATTTGACACTAACGGACTGACATTTTAGAAGATACTATGGCTGTCACTTTTTATGTACACTTTGAACAACCATGTACCATATCTTACAGGTGTGGTTGTCAGTCTAATAAATATCCTGTTGCCGTCAGTAAGTTAAACAATTGTAGAAATCATGGATAAAAGTGAGTGTTTGCTGCTGTCTGCTGGAGGTCATCATATAATGAGCAAATGAATGAAACTCTGCATGTGTGTTCAGGTTAGACAGTGCACAGTGTTATCACATGAATTCAAACTGATTCAAAGCTTCTTATTCATTTTTTAAGTGACAGCTTTAGAAGGTTCCCACATAATTTGACTAAGTCAGACTTGATATTCATAATTGCTTCATCTGAACTTTGGTTTAGTTTTTAGAATAAAAGGAGGGTGGATTTAGTCTGCTGTGTAGGTGTGAAGGATCTACATGTAGTAAACAGGAGGAACAGTTCCAGCAACCAATAACTATCATCATACATATGAAATGTGAGTATTGTGTTAAGATAGTTTTGTATTTTTTCAATTATCATCTAAATATGTTATGATTCATTTGCTTTCTAAAAAACATACACAAGATTTAATAAATACTGAACAAAACATGCATCTTAATAAAAAAAAAAAGAAAAAAGAAGTCTAAGGAAGGAGCAGATGGTGAAAAACAGTGCATGCATCGTATCACACACATAAAAACTCACTCATTCATTCATAACGTTTGGTTGAATCTGAAACAGCCAAAAATAAATGAAAGCGAAGAAGAGTTTTTGCCCTTCTGATTTAGAAATCTGCATGCGTGTGATGTTTGAAGCTTGGATGGGGACGGCTAAGTGTGACCTCTGTTGCGAGCTTACCTCTGTCAAGATTATTAAGAGTTGTCTGCTTCAGAAAGCTTTTGGCAAGAGCGAGTTATCAACCAAAGCAAATGCAATGAGTGGAAAGGGGGAAAAGGCAGATTACAGATGCTGAAGAGGGAGCAGAATGAAAGTATGAACGCGAGGAAGTGAGAGACAAGTGAGAGAGGGACTGTGCAGCGGAAGAGTGGAAACCTTTAACATTACTTGAACATAAATAACATTGACATAAGAAGCCCTCCACATTCAAAAGGAAAATAAATACACCCCCAAAAATAAGCAAGCAAACACGTTTAGTTTTTTTTTTGCATTGCAACTGAGAAGTATTTATTCTCTGCGCATGTGCTGAAATCTCTTCAGAATATTTAAGAAAGAATTAAAATTTCTGTAAAAAACAAATCACCTCCAGCGTCACTCTCACCTGCGAGACCTGGCACCATCATACCAGCAGTGTTTCACATACCATACTAAACTATCCTTCACCTTTACCATGCATTCAGATAACAGAAAAAAAAAAAAAAAAAAAAGAATACATACAATATCATGTAAACAAAGAAGAGAAGAAGAAAATGCACACTTCAGAACAGGTTCAAATCATGAATGATATAAATAGATGTTTTTTTAGTATTTGTGTAAATGTGAATGGTTGAAGTTAATACTTTGTTAAATGCTTTTAAGAGCTAATGCTTTATAGGCTGTTTCCCTTTGACTCCAGCAAATTTTCTCCAGCGAGGGAAAATTTGAACCTAAGAGTGAATGAGTGTCCCTTTTTCTGACAAATTTCACGTCGAAGCTTTCCCGGGCAATCGTGATTAAATTTGGCAACATTAAAATCACAGTCATGTGTTCATGCACACGCACACAGGTAGCATTGGTGTTACTGAGTGGGGCGGGTATTCTGTCTTTGCGACAAGGAACGATTGGTTGATTCATTGATGGACAGAAAATTACGTACAGTTTTTTAATCAGTGATTCATTGATTTGAGTTGTCTTTTTTAAGCAAAAATGCAGATTTTCAAGTAGTTGTGATCTCGTCAATCCAGCTGCCTCGCAAGGTAAGATGATGATAGACAGATGGATCATCTAATCACCTGCCGAGTATTTTTTTAAAGCGACTGCGCTTTTCCAAAAGTTTCCAATGACAACTTCCGAGATGGTTCTGTGTAACGAATAGGGCTGGGTATCGTTTAAAACAATACCAGAACAATACCAGTTCTAATCCAAGAGTGCACATTTAGTGCTCTTGCTTTTTTCCAGTGTAGCAGCTGTGTAGTGTAGACATGGCATCTTGGCTGCTGAACTGCTAAGCGCGTGGACTAAAATTCTCCTCAACTTCACCACCACAGACAGGTTGTAGCTGCTGCTCACATTAAATCCAAGAACACTTGCATTGACAAGTCCATACTAAGTCATATTTTCTAGCTCTGGGTGCAAAAAGGATGGATTGCAGGTATCGTTTGACAAGAGACGTTTTGATACTACTTATTTCAGTCAATACCTCAAAAAGGTATCACGTACCGATACCCAGCCTTAGTAACAAACCATCTGGAGCGTCAGGTTCATTTTCTGGTATTTTATACTGACTCAATTTATCAAGGAAATAATCAGCGAATAAATCGATGATGAAAATAATAGTTAGATGCAGCCCTGAAACTATGTTACATTCCAATATGTTTTCCGGTTGAAAAAGACGAGTTGAGGTGGATCATTTTATTAACTGTAACCATTTTACTTGCTAGGATGATTCAGTAACGCCTACCAAGGCTAAACAAGCTGGCACATTCAAGGACTGATTCTGCTTCCTGGTTTGTTTTGGCAATAAAAATTAAATAAATTAAATACATTTCCGCTTTGTTCGTGTCAAGCATGTATCAGAGAGGAATCAGGGAGAATGTTCCACACTTGGGCAACATGAAGGTATTTCAATCATTTAAAAACAAACTGCCTTTTTGGGACTTGCATGTACAGTAACAGTGTCAAAGGGAAACCTGTTGTGAGGCTCACATGCAACACTTATAAAATAAAAAAAAAGGAACACTTAACTGTAAGCAGCATTACCTTTTTTTGGCAACTTGTGCATATTATGTTATAATATTACGTATAATATTTTCACAATCTTAATGGACCAAATGTCCACAATAATGATGGCAAACTGTTCCTTCATGTGCTGCATTTGGCACCATTTAAAAAGGGATCTGTTTGCAGAATGGCTTCTACATTGTTTTTCCTGAATCTCACCGTTCTTGTTGGTACCCATTTAAAAAAGGTTTATTTTGTCCATGTCTGGAACACACACTACTGACTACTGTCTGACAAGTGGAAGATTTAAAGGGTCAATTCACCCAAATTACAAAAAAGACCTCTAGTGGTTTCTGGCCAAGCAGATAATTTTGGTTTTACACGCCCTGGTTCTGAAACATGAGTCTCTAACATTACTGCCACCATAGTACAATAGAGGTGAATCATGGATGTATTATACGTGCTGGACACTGGATCAAAAGTGGCACCCGTTCAGTCTTATTGCTCGGGTAGAGCACATGCCAAAAAAACGTTCTGGCTTCCGGGCTTACTTCCATGTTATACAGTAGTAATGACCCACTCGGCCCACACACTTTACATTGTGATGATGTCACAGATTTTTAAATCACTTTTCTTGGCTCAAGTAAAGTTTTAAAACCTCCATGGATCCAAACTTCATAATAGAAGGAGTCATAATTCATCTTGTTTGCAGTTTAAGGCGACCTGTCTACAGTTTTACAGCCATCTCTTTTACAATGGTGGTCTATGGGGAAAATGCTGTTTGGACCGCTGCAATACTACACAAGTGACCACTGGGAAAATCGTCTGATTGCTCTTATAATACATCCATGAGGTGAATGGAAATTACATTTAACATTTGACTGGTCTAAAACAACATGACTCTATAGGCATCCTTAAATACATTTGTTTCTGCTGTATATGTGTAAGTATATATTTGGTTGTCTTTATTTTTTCACACGCATCTTATTTAAATGTTCTTTGTATTGACGAAGGCCACAAACCCAAACACTTCATTACATTACTTTTGGTTACAGAGGGTATTTACTGTATTGAGTGGAAGCAGAAGGTTCAGGGGTGGATATAGAACTACCTGCATGACCAGACACCACCGCAAATAAGTGAGAAAATAAGTGTGAATAAGTAGGGTTTTTTTGTAATTCATCTGCCCTTAACCCTTTAAGAAAAGCAACAGTAAACACAGAGCAAGAAAAGAGGTTCCTGATACAAAGACAAATAGAAGAAATAGGCCAGAAAGAAACACAGATTGATCACAGTGTTTGCAAACAGGACCACAAACCCAAAGTGTTTCTTTTTCTCTGCAACTCGACTCACTGAAGGCAACACATAAAATAAATGTCTAGCGCACTTAGTCGGCAACACAGAACAAAAAAAAAGCAGATGGAAAAAGCTGTCCATGGCTAGTGTGGGAGATGCAAAGTAAAATTTTCGGCACTGGGAGCAACAGACCGCCATAGCTGAGCTCAGTGTGGGGAAGGGGGGGCTGTGCTGGGCGTCCCACTTTGGTTCTGACCCCCCTGGCCGCCTTGTTCCCCGCGCGAGCTCTCACACCACATACTGGTAGGTCTCAGCCTTCCCGTGGTCGGGGGTGGAGAACGGGCTAAACCACAATATGGAGAAAGGGTGTCCGAATACCGCCCTCATGTTCATCCACTTAGTTTTTTTAGCCCATCTTCTCTCTTCCTTTTTCAATTGCTCTATGCCCTGAAAACGAGAGACAACCACACTTCAGTTGGTGTGTGCTTTGGTGACCCAGGCAATCATCACAAACCAAATTCCAAATACCAAATTGTCTTTTTCAACTGGCTAAATATGAAAAAAATAAACCCCCAAATCTTCTTTCTTGAGGATTCCTGAGAATCACTTGGGCCATGGAGTGATTTCTCTTCCAAGATAATGTAGCTGCTTGTGTGTCCCTGTGTGTTGTACGGCCCTCAATTTCTATATATATATATATCAAACCCCACTCTCTTTAATTAAATGGTAAATTGCCTCCCATGTCTCTGACCTGGAGTTGCAGACAAAAAGAAGCTCGAAGCAGGAAAAGGAGTTTGGTTTGGTGAGCTACGATACACGGGCACACCAAGCTGACACCAAACTTCAGAGAGGATACTGATTCCTTGATACTGATACATGATACAAATGTCAGGTGATTATAAAAAATTACTTTCTGTCTTTTAAGTGCAGCATATAGTGATTATACCACTTTAACCACTATGTTTGTGGCTTCAGCAAATAGTGAAACCTCTGAGTGATTTCATGAGCAGCTTAATACTGAAACCTGCACATAAAATGACATCAGACAATTCAGTATTTTGTTTGGCCCAATCGAGATGTTCTCCTCCTATAAATTATAGGAGTATTCATTATATGTCGTTATTATTGTCTAGAGTGAATTTTGTTTTAAGACCAGTAAATCTACTTGAGTGTGTTTTAAATTCTGTTTATGGGGCAACTTTTGTAATTCCATTCAGATGACAGATTGTGCTCTTTAAGGTAACTGCCAAAATAAAGAAAGCAGCTGAGAGCCAAATTCGAATCTGGATTAGGAGAATATTAGCTGACTGCTTTCTGTTGTTTCTAGCTGACTCATTTGCTTCCGATTGCTGATATGACGTCATCACACAGCAAAGGCTGTGTATTTAATAAATGAGGTGACAGTTGAAGTGACGTCTACAAGATGAGATGCGTCAGTCTCTGATTCAGCTCAGCAGGTCACTGATTGATCACGTGAATCGCAGCCTTGCAGGGATGAATCAGAGCAGCACGACACAATTTCAGGATAAACCCTTCTGAGTTTTTACGTGCAGGACTTTCATAAAATCACCTGTGCTACACATTAGACACTTTCTTGCTCTAAGTAAGTAATAATGTCACAGTGAGCATTGTGAAAGCTGCACAGTCACAACAATTCATTTGCTTTTAAAAGGCTCTGAGTATTGAACTTTCTGTCTTTTTTGGCAGTTACTTGCATTTCAGACATTAAGCCTCATGCAAGAACAGATGTGTATGATGTGTGATTTTAGACAGCAACACTTGAAGCACAGTACTTTTTACTCCTTGTAAATGTATGTCTATTTTAGGTTTATTAACTATTTTTACTCCTGTTAAAAGGTGAAGGTACACAAGTTTAAGAGAGTTTATTGAATCTAACTTAATACACAAATATCAGAACACCTCACAGAAAACTAATAAGAGGGATTCGGGATAAAAATACGTAAATGTTCTTGCATGAGACCCGTTGTTTTCAATAAAAGCAAAGACTTGCAGGGAATTCATTGCACCTTATTCTACCTCATGCTGAAGGGGGCGAGAGATGTCACAAAGCTGTTAATCGTCAAAGATGTTCACGTTAATGTTAAAAAAAGCAAAGGGTGGCAGCAGCAGTGGGGAGGTTTGACGAGCAGAAGGAATTAGGGAGTTAAAGAGGAGGGGGAGGAAGAAAGGGAGGAGGATTTTTCGGACGCTGAACGGGTCACTTACGGTCTCGTCGGTACAGATGGAGTGGACTTGGGTGCCGAACATCACAGAGGTGAAGATTAGGAAGAGGAGACCCTCAAAGCACAGGAGTATGAGGAGTATGACTGTTGCTGGAGGAGAGAAGGAACTGCACTCTGGGAGGGGGGGGGGCACGGAGGAAGAGAAGTGAAAGGGCAAAAGAGGAGGATCGTATGAAGAGCTGCTACACACTACAATCAAACAAACTACTGCACTCTATCATGACTATATATTCATCTGCAGCACTACAGTAAGGAGACTAGTGTGTGCCTTGGATCAGGAGAGGGTTGAATGGTTATGCAGGTAAGGAAACTTCTAACTATAGTTTTAGCACAAATACAATGGGACATTTATGGGAAAACAGTATTTAGGATAGCATATAAATTCCTTGCCTGTGCTGTGCCACCCATCCTCCAACATCTGGGAACAACCAAGTTGGGTTATAGTGTAGGTAGGAATCTTAAACTTTAAAATGACCCTCGATTTTTGAATGTACAGCTTAAAGTTAGGGGAATTAATAACATAATACATTGCAATGGAAATGGAATGAAAATCTGGGGGCATAAAGTAGGTTTGTTAATGGTAGGGTTCCTTTCCATCTTCAACCACAATTTGCCCAAGAGTCTGAAGATTTACTGACTGTAGCCATACTGCTGTAATGCAAAGTCTTAATCAATCACACACTGTAGCTACCGATTAGTAAAACTCCTCCTTTGCCTGCTAATATCTCTTGTTCAAAGGTTGGTTTAGCCGCTTGACTTGTTGCACAACCTGCTAAAACTAGCGTAACATAGTAACGTAGTGTGCTATCGTTGCTATTAGAAGAAAAGAGTGGTGTTCATGAATTAATGTCGCTCAACCATCCAAATCGTCCTGTAAATGTTCGCTGAAGAAAAGTGACTATGCTATTTGGCATATCTTAGCAACGCTTATTTTAGCTCAGCAGGAATGTTGTGTTTAAACCTGCATGGTTTCTTGAAGAGAGTCACTGTGTTGTGTAACTGCAGAGCACAGTCACATGGACAGTGTGTGTGAATAACAACTTCTTTTAACACCAACCTTGCAAAAGAAACCAGTAACCATGGTAACTGAACCCAACAAAGATGAAGACCGCTGTATCCTCAAAATGCCTTGTAAACTTTCGTGATGAAAAATTCGTGATGAAAACTAGACTATGATCCATTCAGTTTTTGTTCACTAAAACTAACAAGAATCAAGTGGGTAAAACTTTACACTTTCAATAAAAGAGTACGACCGTATCAAAATCAGGTACCGAAATTAATACTCTGATGCTCCCTTCAACACACACCTGTGTCTCAGCTTTAACAGAACAAGAACTAAGCACGTCTAAGATGATGGCAAAAAGGCTGAACATTGAAATTGAGCTGTACAGTATGTCACATTACAACTAGGCTGACCAACAGAACAGGTTCAGGAAGTGTGAAGGCCTCTGGGTGTCACTGACAACTCATTTGACACAGAAATCAAAATGGCTCACGGTGCACGGCTCAGTCTGCAGACGTGCCGTCCACATGCAACTCACGAGGGTTCCCAGTGTGCTACGCAACACAGTTCCTTTGAAACACAGCAGCAAATGCAAACAACAGTAGATTCCATTTCATTTCATTCTTAGTGGTAAATATGTTTTGGTACCTGTGGAGAGGGGCTATGGAGTATTACTTTAATATTCCTACAGCACTGTGAGATCTGAGGAGAAACTGTATTATTTATTTAATATTCATATTCTTTATCCCTAGGCACCATACATGAAAGGATAACTTTCTTTGTATCATCAACAAACACCCTGAAGAGCTCAAATATGGATATGAATGTATCTAACACGCATAAATCTGTTATCAAAAGAACCAATACCAAGCCTTACTGTTTCATTAGATGGCATATTCCTTTATAACAACATATGATCTAGTCTAAGTCTGTTGACTGTGTAGTTTTGTGTTTGATTTTTACATATAAAACAAAGCAATTACAATATGATTTCATGACTGTAGTTTTGTGGACCTGAATAAAGTGTGTGTGTGTGGGGTAAATAAATTAATAGGACTCACTCGTCCAATCGTCTTCAAAGCAGTAGAGGAAATGGAAGACCACCATGACCAGAGAGTGGAGAGAGATGAGTGCAATATACATCTGAAAGAAAAAAAAACAAGAGCAGGGATAAGTTACCACATACAGCGACTGCAAAAATCACCTTCCACTGTAGAAAACCCTGTCACATCTGCATCTGTCCTCATTTAATGCACTGCAATGAATTTTCCCCATCTAACTCTTCCTCAGGGATGTGAAGAAATAATGTCACCCACACACGCATAAAGACCTCTACATTAGTGTTATCTGTATTCGCCTTCCCCCTGCTGACAAAAACATACAAATACTGGCCTGTAGCAACCTTCTTGGTTCGTTTCCAAACGTCCTACATAATCCAGTGACTGACAGTGTTACTCTGTGTCTGTGTATGGGAGTCTGCTCGTGAACTTACTGTGAATAGCACAAAGTACTTTTGGTTGTTTTCCCCGACACAGTTGTTAACCCAGGGGCAGTGGTGGTCCATCTTACGTATGCAGCGTTTGCAAACACTGTGAGAGTTACAGTAAAGTGAAATGAGGGAGAGGTGGAGGAGGAGATTAAGGCAAAAACACTGGTGGAGTGAAAGAACAGTTTCTATTTCACAAATGAACCAAGTCAAAAACACATCCCAGCAGTCTTCAGTGCGTCAAACCACTGCAGTTGTTAGCGTGGGATATTGGGTTTGTGAGTGCCTAATGCAGCAGCAAGACTTTTCTGTCCCTTTTCGCCCTACCTGCAGTGGTGCGCTCGGTCAGGCTTGATGCTGCAGCACTTGGGACATTTGTAGACCACCTGCCCCGGTTTCAGCTGAAGGCTTTCAATGTATTCCTTAGTGGCGTTCCCTTTTGGCACCGCCCCCTAGCAGGAAACAGACCGTACAGTAGATGACTCCAGCACAATTTACAGCTCATTAAACATCATAATGAAATAAGTGTTCAGTGGTTAAATGCAGTATAGTTTTATCAAAGTTCAGCACAGTTATTCATTACTAATAACCTTGCAATAAAGTTGCACTTACAGGGTCAGTGCACATGGCCCTGAGGTGCGAGGCAAGGGCGAGGAAGGCCAGAATATTGAACAGAGTCCCGTTCACAATGCTATACGTCAGATTCTTGGAGGGCAGCAGCATTACGAACAGCACCACGAACTCGGCATACAACACCAGTATCCAGGTGATGACGGCGCACACGATGCCGCAAGCGTCCCTGATGAACCACATGGCGGAGGCAGAGGAGGAAGTGATGACGTCTTTGGAGATGGGGATGCGCTGCTCGTTCTGTAGGCAGTTGCCTCCCGCCCCGGTTGCGGCCTGCGCGCGGTTGTGCTCCACATCCCTGCATCTGTGCACTGGGCTCTTCATCCTTCATCTAAGCTTGATGGCTGCTGCTGCTGCCGGACCTGCTGTGCCTTCAGGCTTCAGTCTCAGTCACCACATGCTGGGGAGAGGAGCAGGAAAGTTGCAAGTCAGAGGCAGGTCAAAGGTTGGGTTCTCTAGACGATCTCTAGGGGCAAAAGTGCTTTATTAAAGATATGAATGACTCTCAATCATCCACTTAATAGTCCCCAGGATAATGTGTCATTGCACTTAGTTTTTAAAGTTTCCCTACAGTACATATAAACAAACTGGCATGCATGGATGAATATGCAGGTAGGTTGCCCCTGATGTAGACCTCTATGCAGTTAGCCATCATGTGGCTACAAGCAGATAGTTTCTATGTTTACTTTAGTTTGGACTCAGAAACAAACCATTCATGTAAAAATTACATTTGGAAGGATGTAGAACAGTCAGCAGCTTGTCCCAATGTTTGCATAACACATAGAGACACATTGGCCACATTTATATGAAATACAGCAGGCTTGATATATTCCATGTACAGCAGACATGCCTGCAGTTCTGTTTAGAGCTGAAATGACTAGCTGACCAGCTTCTCCACTGTGAGGACTTTCAGCTTTTCTCTTTCTGATGTGACTGTAAACTGAATATATTGAGGTTTTGAACAGTTGGATGAACCAGTAATTTGAGAGGTGTTAGAGTTTAATTACATTAATCTGAATTGTGATGAGCTATTCTGACATTTTGTAGACCAAACATTTAACAGACAAAAAAGAAACTAAATGGCAGATTATTTGATCCCACTAATATGAGATAATTTATATTTTTTGTAATTTATCAAGCAAAAAGTCAAACATTTGTTGGTTCCAACCTCAAACTGAGCATTTTCTTTGTTCTGTTATCATTATAAAATGAAAATCTTTGGGTTTAAGACAAAGCCAGAAATCACAACTACCATGAACCCAAGATTACTTCTCCAAATGTCCTGATTTGTCGAACCAACAGTCCCAACTCAAAGATATTCTATTTATCATCAGCAAATATTCACATTTAAGAAGCTGGAAGCACGGAAGTGGTTTGGTATCTGCTTAAAATATTAATGACTATCAAACATTATTTTCTAGATTGACTAATCAAATACTATCAAACACTTGTACAAACCTGGCTTTGACAACTCTGTTTTCTACCACAACTAGGAGCAATGAACTTTGATTAACTGTGAACTTTGTACATGAAAAGTCCTGCCTAAAATAAAGTATATGACACAGCAAAATCATGTATGATGACATAACTGTTTGATACAAGAATGTTGACTGAAACTGAACCTTCCTGTTCTGCAGTACAACCCCTCTGTGTCTAGGTCTCTCCTTGTTATGGCCTCAGTTAAAATATATATATATATACACACACAACAAGTGCCAGTAATACTTCACTGAAAACATTTCTCAATATTGTACTGAATGTAAATATATTCTTTAAAATGAAAATACCCACAGGCAGGAGATGGTGATCAAAATCAGTTGCCAAACATTTCAGGGGTGAGAAGAACTAATAGTCCTATTCAGACTGGAACCAACGAATAAAGAAATCTTATGACAAGAAGCAAGTGAAACCTATCAATGGCCTGTCAATGCTGTGTCACTGTGGAGGTCAAAGTAAACAGTGAGCAGCACAGTGCAGCTACCTCTACATCACTACCAGCAGCTGGATTGAAGGATCACTGACTGGATGGAGGAATCACTGACTGGATGGAGGATCACTGACAGGATGTAGCGGTCACTGACAGGATGTAGCGGTCACTGACAGGATGAAGAGGTCATTGAAAGTTGTTGAACAGTCACCTGAAATCTGTGCTCATCATTGTACATAAAGACACTAAATAACATTTTATTCACCCTGCTAGCTTATACACATATAAAGTTACATTTTCACAATATATATAATAGAATTAAAACACTATTATTGATCACATTTAAAAATCTGAAAATGCGCATAGAATGTGGGTCATTGGTTCCAATTCCTAGAGCAGTTTCTGTCGCTAAGTAACCAAACTAGCAGCTTTATCTTTAGCCAGGTACAGTAGCTATAAAACGGTTAAAAATGCTAAACCTTAACAATTACAGTAAATGAGGCCATTACGCAGCTTTACTGTTAAGTTAGAGGTAATAACAGTTTATAGGCCTGTATGGAGCTGAAACCTGACTAACTGACTCCCAACACCAGTCAGTCCATCGTAGATTAGCCGTTGAGCTAACATGTTGCAGTGAGCATTTACTGACCTGTTTGAGAATATCTGGCAGGTCAGTGTCCTTCACTTCAGCTGTAAAGCGATACAATCCCCAGAACGTCTGTTTACTTTCATATCACATTTACTGACGTTTTATTTCCTCTGAAAATCTCACCTGAAATGATGGGCATCCTTCGGTCGCTTTCGTCGTTGCTTGATAGCTTCCCTTCTTCTCTCCCTCCGCCCCTTCACCAACAACAAGACGTCTTGACGTACAGGGAGGACGTACCTGAAGCGAGCCAATGGGACCGTGAGAAAGGTTTCGAGCCTTCCTACGTCAGATGGACATGTCCAGACCAGACACACCTTTTTCCCATACATGTTCCACAAATGGAGATTCTTGAAAGTAACCCCTAATTTCATCAGATATTCATTGGAATTTGTTGAATATATTAAAATGCTAGATTTTATTAATACAACAAAAAGTAACAAAACTGTCAATATATATAGAGAAGAATAATGTAAACCTTAAAATGATAGAAAGCGTAACTTACTGTAATTTAGTTGGAACTTAAGAGTAGAAGTATGTCTAGATAGTAGAAGTATGTCTAGAAGATTTCCAGTTGTAATCGCAGATAAAATAATGCGCAACTCCTTGACTTAGGTTCATTATTATATGAAACTAGACAATGGATTTATGGTTCACTTATTTATTTCTTTATTTGTATATACTTCCTTACTCTTTCACTCCAATTGAAATAATGTGACAGGGAAAAGGAGGTGGATGATGGCAAGTGTGGGCTGGGCTATGACTATACTATACTATATTGTCATTTGTCTGTTTAATTTAACCTACGTCTGAAGGTATTCTGATTAAACGTCACTACGTGTGTGCGTGTGTGTGTGTGTGTATTATTATGTATTACATTTGTGTGTGGTATGTTGATGTGTGTACGTCTAGAATGGTTGCTAGGGAGAGCTTTGCCTATATTATGTGACCTCAAGATACATTAGTGTACATGCATGTACGTCTGCTATATATTGTATATATTATATCACCAAAAAGGTTATGTTATCTCCACTGAAGTAGAGGATGGTTTCTCTGTAATTATACAGATTTGATGGGTGAATAGTGGATGGGTTCCAGGCCTTGGGGACTCAAAATAGTCATACCAAAAACAGTGTAACACAGTAAAACAGAAATAAAACATGTGGCTGAAATTGCATGAAGAAGCATGACATCTATCAGACTTACCTCTACACCTGGATAGATTCCAGACAGCTGGGTTTAGAGAATTTAACTTTGTGTAGAAGTCCAAGAGTCCAAATTGTGTACTACTATTAAAGGATGGGTTCACATTTGTCCTAGTCTGTCTTAAAACAATACTTACATGTCCATACTGTATGTACATTGAAACTGTTTTTGGTTGCTATAATTGTTCCTCCTTTCCATATTGGCTGTGGAGAGACTTCCTAAAGTGATTCCAGTGTAAGAGATGGGGAACTAAACCCACATTGCTCATTCTGTGCAGAAACTAGTAATAAGAAACTTCTGTACAGAAAAGCCAAACTAGGTTAGTGTCACTGTTACATCATTTGCACTACTAAGACTTTGAATATTAATACAGCCTGCCTTTATTTTAACAGCACCATTTCATTAAACTATTGATGTTTATTTTTGCTTTGATATGCTTATATTTACTCTTAGTTTTCTTTTAGACAATTCTTTTTGTTCTATTCATACATGTGCTAGGGATTTGTCCTACCACAGTTATGCTGCTTTATATATTACATCATTGTTTTATAAAGCATTAAGAAAATAAAGTGTGAAAAGTAAGAGACGCTCTTTTACTCCACAGAACTAAAGCTTCATATTCGTCACTAGAGGGCAGTGCTATACAAACAACTCTGCCTGATGCTACTCTGGCCTGTGAGCAAATATAGAACAATCGACATGGATTCAATTTAACGCTGCTGTGGTTTCAGATTGACATGTTCATATTCAATGCTTTTGTAACAGAGGATACAATACACTGTATTTAGTTTGTGGCTCCACAGCACATGATCTGAACTGAAAAACCATTAAGTCAGAGAGTACTCCAACTGTCAGCCTTCATATCTTCATACATAGGACTGAACAACATACTTTACATGCAGTAAAGATCACAGAGTCTTCACCCGCCTTCACAGCACACATGCAGCACGACCTCAGTATGAGTTCTGTCAATGTGGAGTATCATGTAGTTGTGAAACTTCGAGGAAAGTGGATTCATGCGTAGGCAGCCTCGTATGGATTCTTCCGTCTGCCAAAAGAAACAACCAGAAGTTTATAAAAACATTACATCATTCATCATATAAAGTAAATGTAGTTGCAGTGTGGTTACAAAAACATACAGGGGGAAAAAGTTGAATCTGTTTTTCACCTTTGTCCACATAGCAGTGTTTTCCATGTATGGCACATATAAAAATGAAATGTTATGTGATATTTTTTGCTGTAAGTTCTGAGGTATCAAAGAAAATATAATGGTGTACTCATGACCATGAAGCTGTGCAGCTATGCCTGCACTCCAGGGTTCAGGTCAGAAATATTCCAATTTATCTGGACCCATGCTAGCCACCCCCTAACCACCTTCCAACCACCACCCTCCACTTTCACACAACAACACACTCACACACACACACAGAGCTACAGGTAGATGTTGCTCTCAGCTTTTGGTCCCTAATGATGTGCTGTAACAGGTATGTCCCTCTTCACAACAGCTGCCAATTTCCATTAAAAATAGTACAACTTAATAATCCCCTGAGACAAAGTCAGTCTCAGGTGTGACATTTCACACAATCTCTCAACAACCAGAACAACTTCCTCTATTTTATAGCTTTGACAGAGCACCACAAGAATGAAGAACCTACTGTTTTCTTTCATTTTATTGATCAATTTCATTGCAGCGTGCACAATTTGAATTATGCATGGTATTTTAAAATGAAAAGACATGATCTTCTAATCATCTCTAGGGAAGCTCACCTGCATCAAACTCATCCAAGTTAAGTTGAGTCCAACTTCGGTTGAATCAACAGGAAATGAGAAAGCTCAGTGCCTGAAATTAGATTCTTCTTAAGTTCAACAGGTCAGTCATCTGAAGCATCCTTTCATTTGCCATAACAGTCCAGTTCTCTTCAGCCTATTTCCTCTTGTCCAGGTAGTTTTGCTTTAGGATTGGCTGCTGACCCATTTAGAGCAAAGACTGTAGCGGAAGTGCTCTTACACTAATATGTTTCTTTTGAGGACGCATTAGGAAGGCCTTATAGAATCTCTCTAGGGAAATTCCTAAAAATTCTCCTAAGATTTGTTTTGTCCCCTCCAAGCTACTTCTGATTTCCTGCTAAATTACCTGTGTGGTTGCAAGGCTATAAAGTAATCATAAAAATATATTCTTTCTTTCAATTTTTGCAGAGTTAAAAGTCCCACTGTGGCCTGAAAGCTGTTCCAGAGGCTTTTCCAATCCGATGAAAATGGCAAATTCACTCTAAACTATGGTGCTAAAAACACTGTAACAATAAACTCCAATGTCATAACACTACTTTATCCTTAGGAAAAATGTCACAGTGCTCCTCACATATTACTAACCCTAGATGTTTCACTGTGTGTCACATTGCATGTAATGTCAGCTCCACCAGCAGCCTGATGATGAATGTACATACATTTATATTCATCGCACTCTTTAAATGACTCATTTATCATTTAGCTCATTTGTCTTTGTTTTCGCACAGATGACACTTTGACATAGTGCACAGGTGTAAATAATAAAGTAATGAGGGCTGAATTCAATTAAGCTGTGTTACTTTGAGAGTCCTGGCTCACTGTCACACTGTCATAGTCATCGTTTATATCATTAGTAACACCTGTCAAAAAGTCCTTAGAGGATCATGAAAAGCTGCTTGTGAACACATTTAACCATAGTTAATGTTAATAATGTTAATAATGTAATGATGAGTTTCTATATTAGTGAATCTACATACTCTCTAAATAAGACATTCCCTTAACGTGTATGAAGTAATGAAGGACTTCTAACCCATTACTTCTCAGTACAATGCACAAACATGTGATCTTTATTTGAAGGACAATGAAACAGTGACTGGTTAAAAAAAACAGAAACAAATAAGTAGTTGATTGTTTTATGAATATCTCACACTGCACTGTAACTTTTTATTCTCTGTTTTTATCTCTTATTCTATTTGAACTTAATTTAATTTCCAATTTCATGTTATTTTGCCATGTGTTGCTTTTATATTCTGTCCTGATACATTTAATGTTTTATGTAAAGCACTTTGCCTTGTTGTTGAAATGTGCTACACAAATAAATTGGCCTTGCCTTATGCGGCTCAGCAGCTGTTTGAGTTAAATTAATCAGGAACTATTCATTAAATGATACCTGTAGTGATTTTTTCAGTATTTCATATTTTTCATATTTTCAACAAATCCGATAAAAAAACAAAACAAAACATGAATTTATCTACTAACAAGTATTGATGTGTGTGTGTGTGTGTGTGTGTGTGTGTGTGTGAATGGTAAATGGACTGTACTTATATAGCACTATTCTAGTGTTTTGACCACTCAAAGCATTTTTACACTACATGTCACATTCACCCATTCACACACATTTGTATACTGATGACAGGAGCTACACACAACCTGCTCCTCATGAGGACCTAACATTTAATCACACATTCATACACTGTTGATGCAGCCATCAGGAGTAATTTAGGGTTAAGTATCTCGCCCAAAGACACATCAACATATAGACTGGAGGAGCCGGGAATCAAACCACCAATCATCCGATTGATGGATGACCGCTCAACCTCCTGAGCCACAACAGTATGTGCGTGTGTGTATCAAAGCTTGTTATATCTATTTTCTCCTGTGCCTTAGAGCTCCATTATTTTCCAAAAACCTATTAAAACATATAATGAAGCGTTCTTGTTGACATGTTCCTTCATTACCATTGACACACACAATTTGAACTCAATCCCACATAGGCCTACACCATCCTGCGGACAGAAATAGAGCAAAGCTGTGGTTGGCGTTATATCCTGGCAGGTATCAACGAGTGCCAAGAATTCCGTGTTTCTGTATTCTGTCAGGTTCCTTGCAGTGCATCAATTTTGCGAAAAACAGCCATGCCTGAATGAAAACAACCAGCAGACATATGTCTGAGTGTCTATCTGTTTATCTATGTAAGCATGCTTTTTTTTTTTTGGATACACACGAGCACCCAGCTACAGTATCTGCTGTACCATCTATACACCTCTCACATTAGACATTAGATTTTGTGAGTACTTATAAACTTTTCTTTTTATACAAAGTGTTAATATTCACCCAAGAAAGATTTTTGTACCCGTACCTTAAAGTGAGTGAGATACACCAGTCTCAATTTCTGTTCTCTAAATGAAAATTAAGACATACATTTTTTTTTGTTATATCCCCCAAGAGGAAAGCTTTTAAAACACCCACACAGAACTCGCTCTCTTTCTGACAAATTCAAATTCATGCAAATTGATGACATGTAATTTCCATGCACCTCTCTGTGGGCGGTCTCTCACAGGGTACACCCAAACAAGAAGGGGGCTGGTATGTTCATGGTTTTCTGTACTTAACCTGTGATATAACATATGTCTGCCTAACTGCGCAGAGGATAATGAAAGCTGTGTGATTTCTAGCCATGCGCGGAATTGAGGTGAGGCAGGCACGAGAACGGAGTGTACATGTGAATCGAGACACCCTGGTGACTCACCGATGCTCGATCTCAACTTCAACTGTCTGCCTTCCAGCTCCTCACACGTGCCTCCATTATGTCTGTCATTTTCTATCGGCTGCTATCTCTACCTGTCTGCCTGTCTGCCTGTCTGCCTGCCTGCCTGTCTGCCTCCACTTTTTTTTATTTGTCTCTCAAGATGTCTATCCCTCCTGTTCAACAAGGTTAGATTCTCTTCGCATTTTTCTTTCCACCCTGCTAGTTGAAGAAGGTCAGGTCATTACCCATCAATGCCATTTGAAGAAGGTCAGAGAGCTTTTATCACAAAGACTTGGAAGGTTGGGGGTGACAATGTGGCTTGATCAATGATGCAAAATGAACTTGGACAGAAAAAGAAAATCTATAATAGGGAGTCTGAGATTGATATTTGGTGTTCTTCTTTGTCAGACACATGCTCTGATGTATTAGTTTTTCAGATATAAAAGTTACTGTCACTCCTTTTCTCTTCCAGACTGTGCATTTTTTTATCTATCAACTGATGTCACAATCTCCAAATGCACCTTAAGAACAGTCCTGCAATTATGGAAAGTAATGTTGGAGCAGAAAATGTTTCTTTCCACCTGCTAAATGATTTTATTCTAATCTTCATTGCTTTCGACTGGTAATTGACTGTTCTAAGCCGTGCCCCCCTTAGATACTGTTGCTATGTCTGTCAAGCTTTTCACAGGAAGGCACATGTGCAGTTTATTATAAGAGTGGCGCATTTACCATCTAAAGTCTTTTTTCTTTTTCTTTTTTTATAGTGAGCAACAGTAGAAGGATGTCAGGAAAAGACATTGAACAGAACTAAAAACCCAGCTTTTCTCAGCCATAAATGGAAAATGGACAGTTGTTATTATTAATGGCTTTGTTTTTCTAGTCAGATAAAGACTGCTCCAACTTACACAAATCACCCTCCACTCACTCTATCTCTATCTACATCGTACACTTTGGAAGAAATCTACATTCCTTTCTGAGTACTTTTTTGGATTGCTCAATATTTAAGCACTCATTAATCGGGGCACTACCTCCTTAAGAGGGAAAATTAATTAATTAGGAATAATTACTTAATTTTAATAAATCAGTCAAAAATATAGAATAGACACACAACAATTGAGTAATTGTTAAGGATTTTATTAACTGACAAAAGTACTAATAAATGTAATGATGCACTTGAAACACAATTCAACAGATTGTTACTCATGAATGAAAGATGAGGGTGAATTATTCATTTAATGATGGATCTATAATTATGAGGCAAGTAAGAAAGTTATAAGTTTGACTAAGTTTTACTTTTAAAGAAAATTTGAATTACTCGATCTGACATCAACCCTGGATTAATGCACTATGTACCTGCTTGGAAAACCAAACGATACAAAAACAGCTTTGTACCAGCAGCCATCAGAGCTATTAACAAGAGAAAGAAACAGCAAAATGTAACATTCTCCATTTTTTTGATGTTTCGTTTTATTTCTTTTATCTTGTTTTTACTAATGGCACATATTTTATTTTTTATTTCTTTTTATTCTTGTATCTTGTTTTCTTGGGGCCATTCTTCTTCTTTTGTCCTTTTAGTCTGATCACTGTCGTCACTTTGTCTAACATGTTCTTGTCCCATACTGTCTGTCTGTCTGTCTGTCTGTCTGTCTGTCTGTCTGTGGGTGTAACAACATGAGATGACTCACTCACTGCTCACTGTAAACCAAATTGACTTAAGAGTACAATAAATTATCTGAATCTGAGTCTACCTGCAGGCTCCATGCCTCTCAGTTATGATGAGTCGTAGTGTTGACGGATGTTTATCTGCCAAAACACTCTCATAGGTTGATGACAGATGGAGGAAAAAATCCAATTTAACTCGTTCACTGCTTAATAACTTTTCAGAGAACTCATCATTGGCCACATGCCAAATCTTCAAAAAATGTCAAAAACAGGCTGAATGGAAACTTCATGTGACTTATTTACTTTCAAGGCTTTTTTTCTGTATGCTTGCTGACAAAAAATACAAGATACCAAAAAGTAAGTATTACATTTGCTCTAGACACAATGTATACATACCACAATGCAATGTATTGCCACTATCCATGTAAAGGAATAATCACAGTTAATCATTCTGTTGCAAAAGTGAATTTACTGCATCTTAGTTTCCATATTCCAATCAATAAACCTGTCATATCAACAGATGTGGTTTCATGGAAATAATAAAAATGTAACAAAATGGAATATCACTGAATATCATCAGTTAACAAAAGATGGCAAGAAGGGAGAGTGTTCAGTACACTGACCGCCCTTGTGCTGATACCATACATGGACAAACAAGCATGAAATAACATGTCTTTGCAGCCTTGGTGAGGCAGTCTTTCAAGGCTACAACAACAGTGTCCCCTGTCCTATCACTTAATACCAATCCACTGTATGAAACCCTGTCGTTCACATCAGCAGCACCGCTCCTTTTCTGGAGACGCTCTGGAAAATTATGACAAAAGAAGATGACAAATCATCTCCTACAAGGCCCCTAAACAACGAGGTTGTGTCATCGACTGGCGGAGGGGTGTGAAACAAGTAAGAGTTTTCTTTTCTTTCAAGCTTTTACTCACAATGTCTTGTCGAGGATTTGGCGGGAGCACTCAAACTAAATCCATGTTTTGTCTATAGCTGCAGAATATACAAGTGCATTACTTTAAGTGCCTTGCTCACATAGCTGTAACAGAAACACCAAAGCCTAATGTACCTACATAATAAAAAGTGTTCAGATGAGTATGGCTGACTATTGCTGACCTGGAAAAAGAGACTAAACCAATCGTGGTCACATTAGGAGACTCTATTCCTGAAAAAACCTTTCAACCTTACAATGTGAGCAGGAAATAAAGGCTGTGACTACTTTTTAATGAAAGGATGGCAAGCAGAGGTACATAGGGTTGATATTCTGTCTTGATGTTACTAAAGCTCCATCCATTACCATTCCTGCTATTACGTTGTGTTGTTCCGGCTGATTCACATGGTTTTGATCATCCTTCAATGGCAGTTCATTGTTGGGAGCACTGCCTTCACCATGGCTCACTTAAGCAACTAATAGAAATTGGTAGTGAATTTCAAGGAAAAAGGAACAAAATAGACAATAGGCCTTTTATGTAATGTTATAATATGTAACAGTGTTTCTTTTCCGGTTCATGACATTCACCGTTTTAATCAAATCTGCTTGTTGAGCTCAAAAGATATCAGTTTATTCATTCTTCTTGCATGCTAAAGCTGCAGATGTTGTTGTCCCTCATTATACAGCATGGGAAGATGATCATATGACACATATTCAATATCATGACGGCATCTCAGTCTCTGTAAATCCCACTATCCAAAGATAGACGCAGATATTTAATAAGAGAGAAGGAACCCAGCTCAGATAAGGTGTGTGGGGGCTTTAGTGATGGGGGGAGAAAATAGATGTTAGTGATGTCTTTGAGTTGATCACGTTTCATTTCATGTTTATATCTGATTAAACCAAGCTGTGACCCAGTAGACCTATGCTATAACTTATGGAGACATATGTGCGATGTAAATACACATACTTTTGTATACTTTTGGTCTGGGGGTTGTTCAAGGATATGGATTAGGCCCCTTTAAAAATAAGGCTGGTGGTTTTCTATATTTTTCTTCCTGTCTCATGAGCAGACTCAAACCAACAGTGAACTCATCCTTCTTACAAGTATCATATATGTATGTCCACAGCCTTATTCCTCTGTGTCACAGAGCTCCCCTACTGTCCAAAAGCTATTAAAAACATGTGAACATCCAATGCAATGGTGTGGCTCATTGATGTGTTTTTAATAGTTTTTTTATATATCAGTGGAGCTCTATGGCACAGAGGAATAAGATATAAGCTTTGATACACACAATACCACACAATAAGATGAGTTCATTGTTGGTTTGGCTCTGAACATGGGATTTGTTGACAGAAGGAAAAATATAGAGAATTGCCAGACATATACTACACTTTTGGTGTACAAGTACAATCCTGATTTATGCCCAACATCAGTGTCCAGCTTCCCTTAAGATCTCAGTATGCTTCAAATGCTTGTCTGAGAGCAGCATCTGAGGGTGTTTCATTCCTTTGTTGTTTAGTCTGGTTGAATCAGACTTTAGTATGTTGGTATAATTTGTTTGGTCAGATATGAATGCAACAGGTTCAGGTGCAGTGAGATTCTTTGAGGAAGTGTTCTTGGAGCAGTTGGTTTGTGATGGGAAATGATTTGACTTCAATCTGGCCCAACAACTAGACATACTCTGCAAGTTTGAGCTAAACAGGTCCCGTTGCCAAGTGCACTTTGCATGCTGTGATGGAGGTGAATGAAATCAACAGTTGCAGCTGGAGAATGAACTGAGGACTGAGTGGACTAACACAACACATTATTAGTGTGTAGAAGAACTTCCTCAGGACTTTCCTCCTGTTTTTATCTTTATGCTATGTGAGGTTTACATTGCATTTACAGACACATCTAACCAATGCATCATCTGAAAAAAAAAACCTAAAGCAGTATTGGTAACTTTCTGAAACAGACAATTTAACAATCACTTCCACTTCACTTGATTAATGAATAAAAATTACATTTATATTTTATATCAATTACATTTTTGGAGTGGATTGGGGGGGGGGGGGGATGAATGAGTTAGTACATTTAAATATTGTGAGAAGCTGCTGCACCTGTTGCATCATGATCCTTATGTCAAATTCACAGCACTTCTTTATGTGTATACTTTATTTCAGTGTCCACATACTAAAGTGTAGTGTTCTTCAGATCTAGATCTAGGAGTGTGTTCATTTTATGTAGTTACTACCAGCAGCCTAAAATCTTTTTAACTATTGAAAAGAGTGTATTCACTACTTTTTTATTGAGGCAATTTGTATATTTTCTGCTTGAGGAAAACTTCAGAGAAAACTTAGAGTTGAGTTTTAAATAACACAGACAATAAGTCAACAAGTTAAATTGTTTAGATGAAATTTGAATAATCCCTGAGACTAAATATGCAGAGCACAAGCAGAAACATGGAATAGAAATTTGACTGTAGCACAAAAACACATGGATTAGACGTAGATGTGTAATAATGAATTTATAAGCAATTTAGTTTAATGGGTTATTAAAGTGCGCAGTGTTACATACAATACCAGTCAAAAGTTACGACTGGTACTGTGTATATAGAGAAATGTGTGCAGACGTAAACTGCCAGGAATTGAAGGACTGACGTCACAAGGACTCTTAATTTTATTTTTAGTGACAGAGAAAATCTGCAGCTGGTCTCTGTTAAATAAATTCCCTTTTGTCATTTAATCAATAATGTGGTGGGCCCCTGCAAATTTTACCCCAAAGGATTATTTGACCTTAAGTTTGATGACATTTGAATATTGACCATGTACCGGGGAGAAACACTCTCTCTCTCTCTCACACACATACACACACACACACACACACACACACACACACACACACACACACACATACACATACAGACAATGAATTAAACCATAATTTCAATCCACACTAGCTGAATTTTTATTTATTGACAATTTTCAAAACAGTTAAACAAGTATTCAATCATTATAGCAGTGAAAGATGTGTTGTTTAAAAAATGTTGCCTTACCGTAATATAGCACCTTGAAAAATTAGAGTGGCAAAATTTCACTCTTTATCATTTTTCTTCTTCACCAGTACAGAAGCACATACATACACGTGCAAATCCACACACACACACACACACACACACACACACACACACACACACACACACACACACACTGAACACACACTAAACACAATGAAATCGAAACATCCTGAACTGTTTGTACCACCAGTGGAGATAAATCCTAGTCATTATATTGTCAATAAGTCCTCATGGGTCTGTGAACAACATAGATGACAGTCCTTTTCACAGCTCTGTCTGTTAGGGCTGCTCTTATTATTTGTTATTTTTATGTTGTGCACATGAAAAGCTGAGAAGTGGGTTGGTCTCCTGCTGGAGTTCATTGATGACACAGATGTTTTCTTTACTAAAAGTGTAGTTAAATCTATGAAAGATGCTTTAGTGCGTTTGTGTGCTCCTATGATGAAGCAATATAATATGCTTATAATAACAATGTATCAAATTACAATGACAACGATCAGAGCCATTCTTGGAGAATGATTATCTGACTCGTCCCCAAGCAGCCAAACAATCTATCATTGTAGGTTTAACTTTTATTAAAGATAGCTGCAGGGCTCTAGGTACAGTCAGTCTTCTTTTTTTTTACAAGTCTTACTCAAATGTTTTGCTTTATTTATTGTAAACTGCTGTATTTTATCTCCTCAAGCATCTAAAAGTTATTCAGATAAAATACAATAAATTATAATACTATGTGTGTGTGTGTGTGTGTGTGTGTGTGTGTGTATGTGTGTGTGTATGTGTGTGTGTGTGTGTGTGTGTGTGTGTGTGTGTGTGTGTGTGTTTGTACGTGTGTGTGTGTTTGTACGTGTGTTGTGATCACTGATTTGTAGCATATGTGTAAAGTTGTGGGCTGGCCTATATAGGTGGCTCCTTTTTTGACTCCCTGCTCTCTAGAGGCGGCTGTGGCTCAGGACGTAAAGCGGTCATCCTCTAATTGGAAGATTGGCGGTTCAATTCAGTCAGATCCAGTACAAATGTCGATGTGTCCTTGGGCAAGACACTTGACCCCAAATTGCTCCTGTTGCTGCGCCAGTGGTGTGTGAATGAGAATGAATGGTTAAATTCCCCCTGATGCCCCTCATTGTTTTGTGGCTCTCGAGCCAGTCATAACAATGTTTTGTTTTCCTGGTAGACAGTGTAACAAGGGGTCCTGGGTAGACTTTATTTTAAGGGGCCTCAAGCCAAATAGGTTGAGAACCACTGCTCTAAAGAGCAACATAGAATATGTTTGTTATAGCATAACAATATAGCGCATGATTGTTTTTCACTGTAAGCCCAGAATCTTGGCATGTGTTCACCCAAGATGCCACAGGTCAGGATAAGCCATACAGCTCCATATAAACAGCAGTTTTATCATCTCCAATCCCTGAATTAGCACTCCTGTGTGTTTTACTTGTTTTAAGTTTGAACTCAGTTCTAGAGAATCAGAAACACTTGACCTTAAAGGGAAACATTGTTGATTTATAACCAAGTCTTATTCTGGAATCTCACTAGAGTAAAGTTGTACTCAAAATCAGCAAAATATCTGGCCGTGACTTTGAAAATCATTTTGATAATGCTAAGCTACGCTTTATGTACTCCAATCAAGCAGGTACCTCCTTGTATGAAAAGTGAAGCAAAAATGGAAGTCCCTTAAACCTGCATTCTTCCTAATGGTCAGCAAGGGGCAACTCCCCTGGTTCCAAAAAGAAGCCATGCTAGTTGCTGCTTAAGTGTGACCAACCTTTATTGTTCACTCTGTCCAACTTAGACCAACATTTCTGATAGAAATAAGGAGGCAATAAGCTGCTATTGGAATTCATACATTGGCATGACTAAAATCTGAGAAAACATAATAAAATAGAAAAAACAATGGATGGCCATTTCACTCTTAGATTCCTGAGATCCTGGTTTTGTCTGTTTGTACTGTCAATACAGTAATTGAAATGTTTATTTTATTGGATTGAATGCAGAGCCTTTGATTATGAAAACATTTACACTGCTTTTTGTTGACAGGGCAAAGAGACGTCAGGAAGTGTTAGGTAAGAGCTTGGTATGATTATATAATCATATAATTATTGATTGGAATATAATCATCTTGCGTCTGCAGCCTGCAAGGAATTATGACTCATAGCCAGGATCACAGAGTATTTCTTTTTCATTTTAATTATGCTTATCATAATCAGAAAATGATCCTTTTAAAATGCGTTTCATAACCATCCAATGACACAGGTGGAACTACACATTTTGAAGATTCAGGGCAGAATACTCTTTTTAGATGAGCTGTTGGACCTTGGATACAGGGCCACTATACTTATCAAAGAGAAAATACAGATGTAATGGAAATTATGGAAAGTGTGGCATGATTCACCCTGAATTCAGCATATGAAAAAGGGTGGTTATTGAATAGAGCTATATATTCACCAGTGGCAGGAGAAATATATCTGTGAACTTGAATAACACACTTTGTTTTTGTCTTCCTCAGGTGAATCATCAAGCAACCTTTTTAGAGAGAGCAGACAGCATTGGAGTGACACAGTTCAATAGAGCCATCATTCTGAACAACTTCATGCAATTCCATTCTGTAATAACAGAAGGCCCCGAGTCCTGAACAAACTCTCGATGTGTGACACAAACATCCAAAGGAAAAGAACAAAACTATCACGTGCCCTTGTGTAAACAGCAAAGGGGACGCAGCTGCACACACATGGCTGGAGATCATGACTAAGCTGTGCCAACTTCCCCACCTCCCAGATGAAAAAAGTAAGTGAAAAAGACATTTTGTGACAAGTGACATAGCAGTTGCAGAGAACAGCCTGTTGCTGGAACTCTGTGTGGGCTTCCTGAAATATGACTTTGGCTTGAGTGATCAGCATTACCCAGAGGAGGAAGAATCATCCCACCACCACCAACACCATTTTAGGTCAGGCTGAATTCTTGGTCATTCCCATTCATTACATTAAACCTTTCGGAGTGCACAGTAGCAGATTAAGGCAAAATTAAAAACTGAGGCACTCAGATAACCTAACTCAGGCTGAACCTTTGTGAAACCGTAGATGTAGGTTCAGCTACAGTTTAGTGTAATCTAACACTGAAGATCCAATATAAATCCTTTTCCTCAAGTGGTTCTCAATATCTCTTCATAGGACAATATCAATATCTTGGTGGTTATAATCTCCATGTTAAACAGCTTTATAATTAGAACCCTGTTTCAGCTGACCATGAATGCTACCACAGTAAACCCGTCGGACTGTCCAGAGGTGAAGGTCCCCTTCCTTGTCTTCTTCATCATTGGAGTAGTGAGCCTAGCGGAGAACCTCTTGGTTGTGGTGGCTGTCATATGCAACAGGAACCTGCACTCGCCCATGTACTGCTTCATTTGTAGCTTGGCTGCCTTCAACACCATCGCCAGCCTCACCAAAACCTGGGAGAACCTGATGATTGTGTTTGCCGATGTGGGGCAGCTGGAGAAGAAGGGTTCCTCTGAGACAAAACTGGATGATGTGATGGACTCACTTCTCTGTATGTCTTTTGTTGGCTCTATTTTCAGCTTCCTGGCCATCGCTGTAGACCGGTATGTATGTAAGACCTGGATTTGCACACAGAAATGTTTTTGATTAATGTTTACTTCAGCAAGCCTACAGTGTATTTGACATTGTGGGAGGATGACAGGGCTGAATCTGAATCTGTCTTGGCATGCGCCTAATTTGACTGTTATCAGGCTATTAAATAGATGTCATCATCACACATCTGTCCCAAATATTTGGGCTAGTAGGGGCATACTAAACCTGTTGATGGATTCACGAGGCTGTTAACACCCATTTATTTTAGTGAACCAATGTTGGTGGAGACCAGTAGGTGCAGAGTGCCCATTATCAGGCATGTGCTGTCATGTGACTTTCAAATTTATTTCTGTGAAAACAAAAAGGATGGCCTACATTCCTTTTATTCTCAATGGAAAATGCAATATTTTAAGATAGTTTCAGCATTAAAATGCATTTGATAACATTTCTAGTGAGAAATATGAATTTTATTTCCATAATCATCATTCAGTGAATGTGCAGCTGCATTCTGGACCAGCTGGAGAGATTTGAATTGCAATAATCCAGCCAAGAAGTAACAAATGTGTGGACAGGTTTTTCTGCATAATTTTGAGACAAGATGTAACTGATTTTTTGCAATATTACGTAGGTGAAAAAATTTGATTTGATGTGAGAGTTGTAGGACATATCCTGATCAGAAAAAACTCTCAGACTCTTTACGGTGTTGCTGGAGGTAAACGTTATTCCATTCAGAGTAGCTACATCATTAGATAACATGTTTCTAAGGTGTTTAGGACCAAGCAAGTTTAGTAGCAGAACATTACAGGTCATCTAGGTATGCTTGGAGTTTAATTAACTACTTGGATTCATCTGGTTCCATTGATAGATATAACTGGTCATCAACTTAACAATGAACATTTATGGAGTGTTTGTTAATAATGTTAAGTAAGCATATATAAAGTGAATAGTATTGCACTGAACTTTGAGGAACTCCGTGTCTAACATTTGTGTGTGTGGATTCATTGTTAACATGTACAAACTGAAACCAATCTGATAGGACTTAAACCAACTAAATGAGGTTCCTTTAATGCCAATTAAATGTTCCAGTCTAGGAACATAGGGTGATTGTCAATGATGTCAAATGTGGCATGAAGATTTAACAAGACAAGTACAGATAAGTCCTTTTTCTGATGGAATTAGGTTATGTAACTTTCACCAGTGCTGTCTCTGTTCTGTGATGCATTCTAAATCCAGACTGAAAATCCTAAAATAAACTATTGATATGTAGAAAGTCACACAACTGATGCAACAATCTAAGGGTTGCGGGGAGGGGGGGCATATATGATGTCACTCGGTAGAGACTCAGCAGCCTGACATTTCTCCATACTCTATTTAGAAGTGGCTGATACTAACACTAATATGAGAATGGCTGGCCCATCTTAAGTGAACCTGGTCAGGTTAGGCTAACCTATTGTCGCTAACTTCGGGGCTAGCTCCCTTCACTTTTCCTGCAGTTGAGGAAAAAGGCAAAACTTTTCTTTGTCTTGAGAAGCTGCTGCATTTTTTGACACACTGTAGTCTGTACTGTACATTTACTGCTAGATTGACAACTCAATGCTAACCTTTTCCTCTGCTCGCATTTACTGTCACTCTTCTGCCACTCACTGTCTCCACTCGCTGAACCACACACTCGCTCTGCACACACATTACACACTGCACTATCCCTGCATCTCCCCATTAAGAGAGACAGGGTGCACATTTATGCATAACGCACATTAGCATAACATCATTGATTATTTAAATGTCCAGACGTGGTAATTAATGTTCTGTGTTTTTCCACTCATCCAAAAGATCAGCTGTTACACACACACAGTTCAGGTTCATACAGTCTGATTCACCTGGAGAGTTTCCTCTTTCCTGTCAAGTTTAGAACAGCTGCTTTTAGTTTTGTTGCTTAAATGTCCCACGATATTAGTGACATTACCACAGGCATGGAAACGTTTCAGTTGCAATTACTGAATGCAGTCTGTTTAATCTTTAAAGTAAATTGTTAAAGAGATCACTTCATTACCTACATCAATACCACACACAATAAGCAAAGTACCTGGAAAGCTTGCACTGCTTGACATAATTTAAAAAGCAATATCGCCAACAGGGACTGGTAGAAGTGGAGGAAAACATCCACAGTAAGTGGCTGCTTTGCATTCAGCTCTGTTGGGCTGCTGGAGACAGTTCTAATCGGCATGTGCTAAGTGGGCCAATGAGCGGCTTTTTCCCTCTCCACTATATTTGCACGCTATATTTGCTGGACTGGCTTGCACACAATGGGAAAAATTAATTATTAAAACAATGCAAATGTGCCTATAGGATGTCAGTCACCTGGATGCGGGGGTGCAGCACCCTTACGTCCCACAGCCGTAGTGTAAATGTCCTTTGAAGTATGACGAGGAAAGACTCTGGGATTTGATGCACTAGTCGATTACGCTCAACAATTCCATAATAACGTAGGGTGATATCATGCTCACAAACTATGCAAGTGAAAATCATAAGAAGCCCATTGATATTAATGAGTTTGTGAAATTTTAGCAGTGGCACCCATTCTACTCCAGTAGAGCACAACCTCTGCAGAGTGAATATAGGCAAACTACTGCTCTATTTCCACAAAAAGAGAATAAATGAATAATAAAATTAAATATGTAGCCGATTGAACTTTGAAAGGGTTCTGTGAAGCTGTGCAAAGGAATAGCCATGTCCAAGAATTGTGATGGCTCCTGTTTAAAATATTGACCTTTAAAACTTGAATGCAGAGCATGCTTGAATGCTTATCTTTCAGCAACAAGAGGGGCTACAGACATAGGACCAGCTGTTATAGAAAGCTCTTAACTTCAGCTATCATATGGATATGGTCACTGATGGGCATCAAGTGGGGAAACACATTTCCGTGAAAAAAATTAACAAGGATGTCAGTTTACCTAGGATAGTTAAGTTGGTATTGTAGACATTACTTGTTTCGAATTGTGTCCACTGTTGGAAGGACTGATGCAACCCTTGAAAATACTATTCGGGATCATTCTTTGTGTTGAAATAATACCAGTTCAGTGGGAAAAGTCTAGACTGTGTACATGAAAACACTTGACATTTTTCTTTCTTTTTTTATGCTTATGCAGAAACTTGACTTCTGTGCCAACACCAACATTGTCTCACTGAAATAAATGGGTGATAACAGCCTTGTGAACCTTCTGCTGGGTTTAATATGCCCCTACCAGCCCATATATCTGGGTCTGATGTGTGATTAGAATGCCTATTCAGTAGGCTGACAACAGTCAAATTGGGAACAGCATGAATGTATTCCGCACAAGCCCACTAATCCATCCCATTTTTTCAAGGCATCCTCATAAGCAATTTTGTTATATTTTAAATTAAAGGAAGAAACTGGCTTAAGGGTTGAGTGATTCAATTGATCTGTTTGCTGCTTAGCTTGCAGCTTTGAAATGTTGCTCTAAAGATTTTGGGCACTAAAGCCAATTACAATTTGCTTATTTAAAGGGGACATATAATGCTCATTCAATGGTCTATGTTTTTAACACTGGGGCTCTACTGGAATATCTTTGCATGGTTCACAGCAAAAAAAAAAAAACTATTTATTTATCTTACACTGACCCTTAATGCAGCCCCAAAATCCTGTCTCTTAATCCTAAAGAGGGCCCTCTGTTCTGATTGGTCAACTTGTGGAATGCATCATGGAAAAAAATGTTGCAAACAGAGCTTCAGAGCAGGTTGACTTGCAAGGCATAATTTCTACATACTGTATATTTTAGCCTCAAGTTTTGCAATTTGGCCATGTTTAACATAGAAACTATGAAAGAAAATCAACAAAAACCTGTGTTTTGAAAAATGGGCTGTAGAAATGTGATTCAGATAACATTAGTAGTGAAGTCTTTTTTCTGGCCACCTGATGAATTCAAGTCCAACATTCACTCTCGTTTTAGCTATGTTTTGGTCTCCTCCTTCGAGTGAGATTCCGGCTGTGGTTATTATCAAATTTATTAAGACATTTCTCTGTCTGTTAGGAAAAGGGCCAGAGAATGTAGCCAATGTGTTTGCAAGCTAACAAGCTGAAATTAATTGAATAAAGCAACAATGTAGCTTGGGAAGAGTTTTTGGTCATAAAAACCAAAACAATGAGCTAAAAAGAATTTTAAAAACCTGGTAGTGCTGAGTGGAACTGTAATCTAGTTCATCACATAACATGTGCTAATTGAATCCAGTGTTGATATAAGAATATTGAGTAGTACAGCATTCAATCAGAACTCAATAGACCAAAGATAATTTCAGCATATGACAAAAATCTTTCTTTTTACTTGCAGTTACATCACCATCTTCCATGCGCTTAGATACCACAACATCATGACTATGCGGCGCACAGGGGTCATCTTAGGTGTCATCTGGGCAACATGCGGGGTGTCAGCCGTGCTCATGGTGAGGTTCTTCGAGTCCAAGATCATCATGATCTGCTTCATTGTCTTCTTTGTTGTCTCCTTGGTGATCATATGCTTCCTATACGTCTACATGTTCATGCTAGCGCTTATCCATGCCAGAAAGATCGCAGCTCTTCCTACTTATGGAGGCAGGAAGTGTCGGAGCCAGAGGCGGTGGGGCGGAAATATGAGAGGAGCCCTGACTCTAACCATCCTTTTTGGGGCATTTGTTGTGTGTTGGGCGCCATTTTTCCTCCACCTCATTATCATCATGGTATGCCCCATGAACCCATATTGTGAGTGTTACCGATCACTGTTCCAGCTGCATGTGGTGTTACTGATGAGCCACGCCCTCATCGACCCGGCAATCTACGCCTTCCGCAGCGCTGAGCTCAGACACACCTTCAAGAAGATGCTTCTTTGTTCCGACTGGATACGG
Organism: Scomber japonicus; assembly: GCF_027409825.1. Taxonomy (NCBI): domain Eukaryota; kingdom Metazoa; phylum Chordata; class Actinopteri; order Scombriformes; family Scombridae; genus Scomber; species Scomber japonicus. Next base: position 23,662,090 of record NC_070587.1, on the reverse strand, counting down.
TGTTTATAGAGACCTTCTATTTACACCTTTTATTTTAGCCTTTATTTATCAAAGGAATGTGATCAGACACTCTACCTGCAGACTGCTTTACACTCATTGGATTTTATATATCTATACCTGGGAACTGGATACACCACATACAGGACTGTAGACCTGCACTGCCACTGAGCAGCTGGGGGTTCTCAAGGGCATTTCTGCAGTAATTGTTAATGGACCAGTGTGTAGGATTTAGTGGCATCTTGTGGTGAGGTTGCAGATTGCAACCAAATAAATATTCGTTATCTCACCCTCCACTTCCAAGCATATAGTAGAACCAATGGTGTTTGTGAAAAACTTGAAAGGCCCTCTTTACAGTCAGTGCTTAGTGTGTAGTGTGTCTGTTCTGGGCTACTTTTGAAACATCCTATGTAGACATAAAGGGCTCATTCTAAAGCAACAAAAAACATAATGATTCTTATTTTCATGTGATTATACACTACTTAAAACATACTTTTGAATATTATATTATATTTCTGCAACTATTTCTGCCAGTAGACCCCCCTAAATCCCACACACTGGTCCTCTAATTGCAAATTATTTACATTCTTTTTTCATATTTTCATTCCTGGTATTTGAACCAGACTTTATCAAGTCTAGTTTATTTTCCATTGTGTTTGAATGAAGGTGTGCACGTGTGACTGTTCATGTGAGTGTTTGCTCACCTCTGCAAGTATTTCTGGGAATATTTTTTCAGAAAATAATCGCCATCTGCTCATTGCCAGCATGCCTTGCCGGCTGGCAATCGTCTGTCATCCTTCGTCCTTTCCTCCCAGGATTTGGATGTGATCTACTTCACCCCGTATGTCAATCCCTTCAAATCCTGCTTGAAATAACTCATTTGCATTCACATGGGACACATATTTTCCAGAGGCCATTTTTACATGAATCCAATTATGTTGTAATTTCCAACATTCACAGGGCCACAGTGTATCATAGCTATAATGAACAATAATACAGAAACAGTTCAACATTTAATCTTTTACCTTTATTCAAACACATATAAATAAAATAATTAATTTTAAGCAACATGGCCAACACAAACATCAGTGGTTTCAGTTGAAGTTCACCTTTATACTTTTGCATGCCACCACTTACTAATAATAACACAATATAAAATACTGTATGTCCCCACAGCTGTTGATACAGTCTCACTGTACATAAAGTAGGACTTAGCATGCAGTTAGCAATCAAGATGGGGACTTCAACTTTATCCAGTGTCACATCACATTGATTTCGCTGCTGTTACTGTGGGAACGAGAATGTCACAATCAACAATAACAATGAATCATCTTGCATAATCATGTCGGATGTGAGTTTGTAGGGAGCAGGCTGGGACAATCACTGTTTTTCCACATTAAATGAACCCTTTTAGAGCAGAAAAAAGGATGTGTACATTTGTCTGCATATTCATATGCTCTTCTTTTGATCTCACAATTGCAAAGCAGGCTACAATAAGGCAATTATACACATAAAACAGAAAAATAGACTGTTTTTTTTTTTTTACTGTTTTCTTTCATGTGGATGTCTATATGTATAAAAATGCTGTTGATCACTCTGGTGACACAAATGATACAAATGGCTTGTTTTTCTTTGCAATAAATATTAATATGTAACTATGGAAAACAGTTTGTAATTTCTACCTACTAGAACTGATGCACTAAATGAATAGCAGTATCGGCTAATGGTTGCATGTTGTGAGAAAGTGCTATCAAGCTTCTCAGCTTGGAGGTAGGAGCCACAGACACACACATATAGAGAGAGCACTGTGAAGCTATTTGTACATTCATTTTTACATTTCAAGTGTAACCTTATGACATTTTTACATAGCTTAATGCAGACAGTGGGCAGGCAGTATGAAGAGATCATGAGGTGCACAGTGACAGAGCAGAGAAACAGCAATTAATATGGAGAGACAATCATAAAGACAGAGACAGGAGAGTGACTCTGCATTCAAATCACTGGCAGATCCCGCTGTGCTACTCAGCGTTGGCAGATGTGAGGATGCTGCTTGTTAACTGTGGCACTAATGCGGCAGCAGGGGTAGACAGGGCATATAGCGGTGCCAGAAGATTGGCTGTTGACAGTCAATATCACCCAGAAGTTCAGCGACAACCCATTTTCCCCGCTTACAGATAACGAACAAGATAGCACATGTCTGAGGCCATAAATAACGTGACTGTTTTTGCAAGTTGTCTGAGGTGTAAACATATAATCACCAGTCTGTTTGGTTCATCAGGACAAAAATGATCTGCTCAATAGTGAAACTTGAGAATTGTGTGAAGCTGGGTTGAATATTAGTTTGAAAAGATTTGGGAGCTTGGTGTTGTTCCCCTTTTCCCCTTTATTCATTTCAAACACAATTTTCTTTTCTTTCTTTCTTGTTTGTATTCAAGTGCTTATATACTTTCTTTTTAACAAAACATTCACGGATACAAGCAGCTGATGCACAAGCAGCAAAGAAATCATTTATCATTGCCTTCCAAAACAGCACATAATGAGAATTTTCTTATCTTTTGTCTTTTCCTGTCTGGACAAACTCATTTGTCAAATGTCAATTCTTCTTCTAAAAACATTACGAAACACAATTAACAAAATGAGTCATTTGCAATCACATGCTGCACCTGACTTTTTGTTCTACAGTGTTCACATGTTTGCCTGTGTACCAATCTATGACCCAGGTTTGGGTTGCACCCACTATTCATAAATACATAACCAAGACTTCCTTAAGTTCTTAGTAACTACAAGCAAGTTTTCAATCTGACAGAGCCTCCAAGTCTCACACTTTGACTATGAGACTCACGCAATTGACACAGATCTTACAATCTCATGCCACTTATGTCTTTTCATACACTAACTTTCCATCTTTGCTACCTCCAATGTATAATTTGTCATTTTTAAGCAAAAGAACAGCAGTTTTTTTGTGTGTGTTTTTTTCCAATTCAGACAGACTGAGAGACAAAGTGTAATAACGTCAAGGCATTACTTTTCACAGATTCTCTGTGAACGCATCTGTTTGATCATCATCTGTTTGAACCAAAATGTGCAACATCATTGGGATGTGTGTTCCGGTGAGGCTGACAATTCAATCACATATTAAATCTATTTGGATAGACAAGAGAGAGAATAAAGTAAGGAGTGTCAAATGATGGGAGTGCTAATTGCATTAGCAAACTTTCATTCCTCAATTGTTCCTTTTGTTGCAGTTGCAGTTAAAAGCAAGTATATAAGCACTCTGATACAACAGCTTTAAAGGCTTAAAGTGAGGAGGAAAATCTGAGGAGGAAAGTCTGCAGGGATCAAAAAGGTAATAAAAGCTCACTGATAAGAAAAGGGCCAAAGCAGAGGGGTAGAAGAAGTGTAAGCTATAATAAAAGGCCGGACCCCAGCAGTGTTCTGTGATTCACTTCCACATGAAAATGACTTAAAATGGTCCCAGCTGGATGTGTGAATAAAGTACCTAATATCCAGCCACTCTGTGCACATGGCAGATATATTAGAAGATTGTCGTTTAACATGGTTCATGCTGTTTTAAAAATGTGCTTGACTTTACACTGTGTAACCTGAAAAGTGCATTGAACCAGTTCTCAGTGTATTTTGATAGAATTTCCCCTAGTTACGCTCTAGTGTCAACTTCAGACAGTTCATCCAACCTATTCTCATATTTGTCTCGGTCTGTGTTTCTTAGTACTTACCCGTCAGAGCACAGATGTTGGTGCAGGCATTCCTCAAGCTGTAACAACAGATGATCTCCTTAAAAGTCTTCCTCATCTCCTGACTCCTGAAGGCATAGATCAGCGGGTCAATCACAGAGTTGCACATGATGAGGATGAGGTACATGTTGAAGTGGGACATGAAGCACACGCAGTAGAGGTTCCGCGGACAGGAGATCATCAGGATCAGGTGGAGAAAGAAGGGAGCCCAGCAGACGATGAAGATCCCAAGGAGAATGGTCAGCGTGATGGCCCCCTTCATGCTGGCCCGCTGGTGGATGGAGTTGTAGCCGGGCAGAGCGGCGATGCGCTTGACGTGCGAACGCGCCAGCATGAACATGTGGCTGTAAAGAGAAGCCATGATGAGCAACATGGCGAAGAACATGGAGACCAGGCAGATGATGACGGGGGTGGTGTCTGAGTAGACGATGAAGATGATCCCGCAGCCTGTGCAGAAGGTCCAGATTCCCCCGATGATGCAGCCAGCTCTCCTCACTGTCATAATGTTGTGGTATCTCAGTGCGTAGAAGATAGTGACATACCTGTAAATAATAAAAGTCATAAAGTGATTGTCATTACATTTGTCATTTGTACATTGTCATTATATCAGTTCTGTTCATGTTCATGTTATTAAGGAACTGTGGGACCTGAAAAATAAAGCCCCAAAAGTATGTTGCATGTAAGTTGAACACATTGCACAAAATATATTGTTAGATATTGTTTTAATGTTACAATTAGCTCAACAGAAAGAATGTCAAAACACTACAATGTAATCATGCACTTTGACTTTGATTGGAAAACAGTATGCCCATGACATTTAAAATTCCTTGAAAGGGATTTATCAGGATCAATAATGAGAAATAAGTACAAAAATGTGACATGGTCTGTCTACCACAAGGGCTTTAGGATTAAGATCATTCATCATTACCTGTCAACTGCAATTGCCAGGAGGCTACACATCGATGCAACAACAGAGATGCAGATCATGGAGTCAAACACATTGTCCATCTGCCGGATGAAGTGGTCCTCCACCACCAGCTGTCTGTTGTTGAGGAGGTAAATGATGATGGTCTCCCAAGCATTGGACACACTCACCAGCATGTCAGCTACTGCCAAGCTGCAACAAAACATTTTCAAGGAAAAGCATTTTCACAACTTTTTGCGTCTGACTGAGTAATGGAGACAGCAGTTTGTGAAATTGGTACAGAATTGAGCGAGTGTGTGAAACAGGCTGGATGTAGTCCTTTAGGGCAATTGCACACCATCAAAGTACATCTGCTAAAGTGCTTATTTTTGCCACTGACAGGTAAAGGTTGTTATTGTACGTGTTTGACATTATGGAAAGAATCATATAGAGAAATAAAATGTTTTTCTTTCGCTTGATCCAGGTTGTTTGTTTTTGTGTCTAACCAAATCTGGCTCAAGGAGAAGTCTTATTCTGAAATGTTGTGAGTTGAGTTGTTTTCAAAATTAGCTAAATATTCAGCCAAGACCGAGTTAAAGAGGAATGTCGGGAGGAGTTTGTTGTGTCTGAGTACAGAAAGCATATCTGAATGATTTTTTAAGCAGATGAAGAAGACAGATGAAAAGTCAGGGGATCGCCAAAGATATTAGGAGTCATTCAGAGTCATGAAATAGGAATGTCTATCCAAAATTTCATGGACATTCATCCAATAGCTTTTGAAATATTCTCAACAGCTACCTTAAAAATGTCTACCTCATGGTGGAGCTGCATGAAATGTCAGAAAGTCACTAAAGTCAGTGGCGTACATCGTCTTGGGACCATGAACATCTGCATAAAACTTCATTCAAATTCATCCGATACTTGTTGACATATTTTACGTGGCACCAAAGTAACAGTCGGACTGACAGACCAATGATGTCATACCTATAGAGACACTGTCAGCGTCCCTGAAAACAACAAATCAAGGAGAGTTTATCAGTTTCCCATTAAATAACATGCATTTTCAAATAAAAGACAGTAATTGTCTCATACCACAATAATGCTCTCTGTCTAGCTGTGCAAGGATGCTCTTTAAGGATGCTCTTTAAAGACCTAAAATGAATCAATCAAAAACACATCGAAGCACTGTGCCAGTCACATAAATCAGTAATTCGATCAGTGACCTGAATGTGTGCTCTGTGTGAATATGCTGCTGCTTGTTTGCTTTGGTCTCGGGAATGGGATTAAGTCTTTTAAGTCATAAGGCTCAGGTCCAAACAAAGTAACAAGTAATTAGGGTCAATATCAAAATTGAGTTGCAAGTGTATTTTGTCATGCATCAAATATGTGACTTGACTCTGACACCAATTTGATCTGTGTTGTTGTGACACAAGACCATGTGGAATTGAAATCACATGTAGAGAGGGAACAGGGCTTGCCTTTCAATAAATTACAATTTATTGGGAGCGAATTCCAAAGTGTAGGAGCTACCACACTGAAAGCCCGGCCGAATTATGTAATTACTCTGTAGATATTACAATATCAAATGAAAGTTAGAGACTCTTTGATTTAAATCTTTCCCCTTCTAAACTGTAGCATATGTCCCTATCATAAATTAATGAATCTGTTTTTTCAACTTGCAGGCAAAAAGAAGACCGAGTCAAGACAGGTCCAACATTATAATTCATCTGAAAAAGTCTGCTACTGTCAAGCTCAAGATGTGTAAATCACTTCTGTTTTATAAATAAACCAACTCTGATATCTCAGAGTGCAAAAGGTATCTGCATAAGTGATATTTATTGTAATGTGGGATTTTTGAGGTTATTAAACAACAAGAGGGCACGACAGTGTTTCTTGTTTCTTTCTTTTGAGAAATTTTACCAAGTAATAAAAGATGTAAAACTCATGGTAGAGTCAGGAAAGTCAGGGAAATAGCAAAGTATGCGTTATTCTTCGGGGACCATGATTTTTCTTCACAAAACTTAATGGAAATCACAGAAATAGTGAACTGACACTGCCAGCCACAGAGTCATGAGCTTTACCATGTCTGTTTTATGTTCAAAAGTTGAACCATTCACCTGCAGACGAAGAAGTACATGGGTGAGTGGAGGTTCTTGTTCTTTACTATGGCTGTGATGACCAGGATGTTCTCCAGCAGGGAGATGATACCCAGAATCAGAAAGACCTGAGAGTAACATGGAACATATAAACATAAAAACACACATACGGTACAAAATGGTAGAAGAGTCATTCCTAACCTGGGGGTCTGCACTCATAAGGTACATTTAAGGGGTTACTAAACAAGAAAGGGAACTAATCACCATATAAAATTGATACGGCAAAAGTCAGCAAACAATCGGCAGTGTACACATTCAGTAGACATGGAGCAACATTAACATTTGGGGTCGAGTTTCAAGGCAATGAATGCAGGTCCAACATTCATTCTTCTTTCAGCTGTGTTTGTACGGAAGCCCATTTCCGCCAAGTTAGACATGAGGAACATAAAAATGCTCACAAGAAGTCCAAATTTTGACTTACTGTCCTAAAATTGTGACTTACTACCTCATAATTTTAACTTCAGTTATGTTGTGATAATTCATTATTCTGCTGACATTTATTTTTTTATTTTTTTATTGGTAGCAGAAATTGGCTTCCGTAGAATCCACCAACTACTGACGGAAATATGTGAGTGGTTAACGACTGATTTGATCAGTAAGTAATTTGACCCATTGTTAATATTTAAATACTAGTTAGAGCAGTTTTAACAAGGACCAATTTGATAAGGGAGCGTGTTCAGTAAAACTCATGCTTACCTCTACGGCAATGTGGACTTGCTCACATGCTGCAGGTTTGGATGTGCTGGTCTTGTCTGGCAGCAGTGGAGGGGGTAAGGTGTAGTTTTGGTGGTAGTAAGAGTACGCCCAGGTGGAGTTACCCAGCAGCCCCTCCTCTTGGTAGGAGGATTCATCTGACACGTTCATCCCTGCTGTCTCTGGTCCAAATCACTGCTGCTGTAGTCTGGATGGCATTTTCCAAGCAGGCTGAAACAGAGAGCAGACATCAAAGTGAAGAGGTGTTTTTGTGTTGAATAATTCCATGTAATAAAAGCATCACAAGAGCCACTATTCTGACAGCTTCTGGCCTCCATACATATATCTTTAGATATGTCTTAAATCTAAAATCCATAAATTATACACACAGAAACTTGATTAAGAAGAATAATCTGAAGAAATAGATGCTGGATGTCATTATTTAATCAAGTTGTAATATCACATCTATGGCAATTACAGATTATTTGAATGGTAGAAGAAGAAACATTAGGAAATAGAAAATAAAAAAGGTCTTGTGTTGCTTAAGTTCATCTGACATCTGATGGTTATCCAGAAAATAAATAGTAGAATCAGCCATTAAACTAAAGACTGCTGCTTTGTAAACACTGTGTTTATGATTCCTGGAAAGAAGATGGGTTTCTAAAGAAGACTCTTCATAAAATGACTTAAAATAGTCACAACCCTCAACAGATGTTATTCAAATTGCATGCCATTCTACGTCAGCGAGACAAATTTAGTCTCAGCTGATCAAACAAAATTACACTGACGTCTGTTTTGAACATTTTCCCTTGAAAGAAAAAGATGCGAGAGGCCCTGACAGGACATTCCTACGGCGAGGTGATGAAGTGATGAAAAGAAAGACCCTGGACTCAGCTGATGAAATGTAAGACATTAAACCTGAAAGGGTGGATTTAATTCTTCCTTGCAGACAAGTGATTCCTTGTTTCTCCACTCAAATGACTTTTTTACTTGAGTCGACTATAGCATAGCACAGAGGTGATGTAAATTCTCATACCCTGTGTTAAAAATTCCCCAGTTAGGTGTTATATGAGGCATTTCCAGAATGAAAGCTGCTGCCAAATGCTGAACGTAGAAAGAGAAGGAGGCAAACACACTGATGACAAAATAAAACCATTCAAGCAAAGTTAAGCTATAAACCCCTAATACTGCATTACACCCACTATAACTCCAGATTGCACTGCAGTCTGCCTCATTTCCCATTATTCAAATCCCATTACAAAGCGACACTATGAGCTTAACGGCCACAGTAATTAACCTTTAATGCTAGGTTAAATTAATGGCATACCAGTCCAAGTTTGAGCAGTTGACATTTTACCAGTGTCTCAAATGCACTTTGAACACAATAATTGCTAGATTTGTGAATTATATCAATGCAATGGGAATTTAATTTCTCCAGCACAAATAGACAGGCAGTTATTTTCAGCTGTTCAAAGATGAGGAGCAATTACTGTGACTGAAAAGTACAAATTATGTGGGACCTGTTTACAGTTTCATTCCATTTAACCTTTCTAACCCTCTTGAAGCCCTAACGTCACTCAGGAGGGATTCAACTTTCAATGATTTCCTGTATATGGTGTGATTTTCATTACTTTTTCTAATGGCATATTAACAGTTTACATTTCATCACATCTGTTTATTATCTGTTCATATCAGTATGATGTGCCAGGCCTTCCAAATATGCAGAAACATTTTATGAAACCTGTCTTACTTGCTGTTATGACTGAAAACACACCTACAGTGCTGCTTGAAAGTTTGTGAACATTTTACAATTTTCTCTATGTCTTCATAGATATGACCTGATAAGGCCTAAAACAAGATAAAAGGAATCCAATTAAACAAATGAGACAAAAACATTCAGTGTATTTATTTATTTATTGAGGAAAATTGTTACATCTTCTATCTTTTCTATCTGTGTGAGACAAACGTATGGGAACTCTTGCTTTCAATAACTGGTCTGGTCATCTTTTACAGCAATAACTTTAACAAAACTTTTTCTGGTAATGGTTTATCAGCCCTGCACATCAGCCTTCCTCCTGACAGAACAGATATTGGTGCCTGCTTCAGGTCCTTCTACAGTATTTCTGTAGAACTAAGGTCAGAACAACTTGTGTGTTTATTGTCATGTTTTTTTCATAACGCACTTTCTGTTGAGCATCAGGTCATGGATTGATATCTTGACATCTTCCTGTAGAATTTGCTGGTACAACTCAGAACTCATAACTCACTCAATGTTTGCAAGCTGTCCTGGTCCAGTAGCAACAAAGCAGGCCTGCACCATGTTACTACCACCACCATGTTTCACAGATGGGATAAGGTTCCTATATTGGAATGCAGTTTTTGCTTACTGTCAAACGAAACACTTCTTATTCAAGCTGACAAGTTTGATTTTTGGTCTCATCTGTCCACAGAACATTTTTCCACTCGCCTTCTGGCTTATCCACATGGTCTTAAACAAACCGTAGACAGTAGCTATGTTTTTTTGGGAAAGTAGTGGCAATTCTGTTACACACATCATACACACCATTAATGTTCAATGTTCTCCTGATGCTGGACTCCTGACCATTGCCTGTAGCCATTGTAATAAAGGCTTTAGTTTCCTAGATGACCTCCTGGACTAGGACATGCATTGCTCTCTGTGTGATCTTTGTTGTCCAGCCACTCCTAGGGAGGGTGACACTGGTGTTGGATGTCTTCCATTTCTTCACAATAGGCCTGATTGTCGACTGGTGGAGTCCAAACTCTTTTGAAATGGTTTTGGAATACTTTCCAGCTTAGTGACTATCAACATCTCTTTTTCTTAGGTCATCAGAAATCTCCTTTGTTTGAGCCATGACACACATCCACCAACATGTGTCATGAAGCTTAAACTTTGACAGACCCAGATTTCTCTTCTTTAAATTAATCAGGGCCTCCCAGACTCATACTTGATTGTCATGTCATTGAATCTGAGCCCATTTTAGGTCATAGTATCCGTCTTGTTGATATTTGCCCTTGTTTGATACTGCATGGTAGCAGAAGGGAACATTATTGACCATCTGCGCTACCCACACTCACTGATGGAGTCATTTGGAATTTACTCTGGATCTAATACTTCAAGCTACAAGAGCAGACATTTCAATCAGTTGATATTTTCAGGGGAAAAATGGAGAAGAAATATCATCCTTTTTTTTCCCAAAATGGTGAAATAACTTGCGTTGTAGTTCAAAGTGGATTAGATGCCTGGAGATATAAGGCTTGAGTTCAAAAGATGCATTGAAAGAGCGAGACTAAGTGGATTTATGGGGATTCAGGAACAACTAAAACTGCTTTTAGGAATAAAATTATGCAAACATTTCCTGACAGACTCTTCAACAGGGCGAATGAAGTCATCAAAATGTGTTTTGAATGACGCAGATTGAGACCTGCAGACTTTGCTTGTCCACTATATGAAGCAATTACTTTAATCTCTCTTCCATAATTGAGCTTTCAAATCACTGAGAAATACATGTTCTTCAACTTGCTCTGTTAAACACAAGGGGAATATATATCAGACATCTATAATTTCACATCCCATAGATGGACTATTTCACTGGTCTACTATACACACAGCCAGGAGCCCAAGGGGTCTGAGCTGGAGTCTGTGTTTGATATGACTTTTGTTAACATTTCTCATTTGAAATGGAAAGGCTCAGTCCAAAGTAAGAATGTCCTGATTCCTTCTTTTTCTTCACTGCTGGAGCTAGTTGCACTAGCTTCATTTCAAACTTGTAAATGTTCACTAACTGAAGATTTATCAGTAAATTAAAACAGGTTGCACCACGAACTTAGTCCTTACATAGAAAGTAATTACAAAATATGAACACATACTAGCTGCTAGGTGAGAAATCAACCATCACACAAAACATTTTGTTTTCTTATATGTGTATTTTATTTCTGTCATTTAACTCAAATACACATGTATAAATAAAGTAAATAATCATATATCTTTGTTTTCTTCATCTCACTTAGAAATAGTGACAAACCAAAAGGGAAAAATAATTAAAAAACAACAAACAAATTAATAAATAAAGCAGTTTCTAACCTAAAGATGTAGGCTGAAGCATTTGCTTATAACACAGAGCCTTTTCACATCAGTCATTCAATAGATCCCAATGTACATCATGTATAATATATGATGATATGACTTGTTAAGACTGAAGAGTAAAAAAGAAAACATGGTCAACACACAGTATCACATACTAATGATTAATAATGATGTAGATTTAAAATGCATTTCATAAAAATAACACAACATACCACAAAGGTTAATAACTTTAGACTAGATGATTTAATAGTGACTCATTTATTATAACAAGTATGCTTTTATGAATATAAGGTTTAAAGAGTTGCATTTATTTTATCTTTTGGCTCCTAAAATGTATTTTAGTAGTTATGTTACAGATATTACAACTTATATTTTTAGTTAGTACTTTGAATTATTGAACTGATGTTTCCCAGTAGCAATTTACATGTTATTAATATTTTTAAAGTTTTAATGATGCAATCAGCTTCAGAGTTTGAAACTAGTTTTTAGCTACTAAGGACTTAGGAAGGAGTCCTTTAATGTTTCCTGTGAGTCTGATACTTTTTTTTTTAATCATATCTTTGTTTTTTCCTCCACCCACATTGTGATATCATCTTTTTCATTCCAGGTATCCTTCATCCTTGTCAAATCCTGACACCCACGTACATTATTGATGATACACTGTTCAGCTCAGATAAAACACAAAGTCTTACTGATGAATTATAGAGTCCTCCAGAACTTGTATGACAGACTTTGAGTTATATGGAACATGGATTTATTTGTGGAAAAATGGAATAAATGCTTTAATGTGTCTCATGAGATCACTGTTAATGAAGCTTTACATCTTATGTAATACAAACTGATGACAACAATTTACTATACCAGAAAAGAGATTCAAAAATGAGATAACAAGGCTTCAGATGTGTGCAGAATGAAATCAGAGACTCCATGCTGTCTGGGATTATTAGCGGGTCAAAAACTTTGGCTTGAGTTGGAGTTATGATTAACTACAGTCCTTCAGCTGCATATCTATTTTTCTCCTTCACTTTGTATTCTGCACAACTGTAGTTAAGACAAGATAAGGTATCTGTTCGACTGGATAATCATTTCTTCTTCTTCAGTATGCACAAAGGCAATGTTAAAATCTTAGAAATCAACCATCTCCACACTAGAATACCACAATGAGACACTTGTTGATGATCAATATGCAATCAAACTGCAACTCAACCAACCAACACTTCTATTTGGGGATTTGAGGATTTCATTATGCTATATGCAGCTAATATAGCCTGGAGCTGCTAGCCTCCAGCAGTCATGAGGAGTGGGCTAACTTCGCTTCTTTGTTACTCCACACCCCCAGATTCTTTTTTTTTTTTTCATTTTCAAACTTGTAGTCTTCAGCTTACGCAACACGCAACATCGCTTGAGGCAATTTATCAGAATTTTGCATAGCTCCCACCAGAGGTATCAGGGGACACAAGAATACTCCCTGATGCTTGTTTTTGATATGTAAACTTCATGGAGTTCTACTTTGAAATTTGCATTTGAAATATGACAGCACGAGTAGCTCTAAATAGAACTGGCACCGTAGGTTACTTTTAGTTACTCATCATGTCTTGGTGATATAACAAATGGGAAGTACGAGCAGTAACCAGGGCACAAGTAATGACACCATGAAGCTCACTCTTTGAAGTATTAACCATGACAAACTGTTGATTCGCTCAACACATCTTAAAATAAAACAGATGACTGAAATTACTTTGTTTTTTAGTAGTAATCCACAAATCCTTTCCACTAACATTTTGAAAATGTTTCACTTACATATGACTCAATAGAGCGTGGCAGATTATCAAAGTGTGTTGGGGTTTTTTTTTAATCTAAAATCTTTCACACAAATTTATTTCAAGATGAAGGTTGTGCAAGAAAACCTCAATCTGGTGTAATATTTTCTGTTCTAAGTATTGCATTAGACTGCTTTAAAAAGGCTTTCAGTTTGAATGGACCTCATACTACTAAGTCTATTAGTAAATCTATTAGCAGACGTTTTCCTATTCGCTTAGGGCTCAACAGGAGGGTCCATGAGTTAGTCATTAATAAGAGAAAAAGCCTGTAGCTTTCATCAGTTTAGAAATGAAAGACACATTATGAAACTACATTACTCCATGCTGTGCTGCTTTTAGATGTTTCCCACTGTTCTGATCTGAGTTGTGCTGGTTGAAGATGCGATGTTAGGCACATGCAACACTTAGTGTGAAGACGTTGTACTGTAATCAATTACTCTGCCATTACTGTACATATGTAACCACTCTAGCACTTCTAGTCACTCATTCATACATCTTCTAGTGTATGTTTGAGACTAAGCTGCACCTCCTGTGACTCTGTGTCTGTGTGTTCATGTTAACACATCTCCTGCTATAATCACAGCTTCAACCGCTCTGATCCTTTGCTCTCTGTCTGTCTCTCTCTTCTTTGTCCTTCTGTCTTTAGCCCTGTTTTTCCTCAGGCTCACTCCATCTCTTTTTTTTTTTTTGAACTGCCCTCTTTCTACTCTCTCTCTCTTTCTCTTTCTCTCTCTCTTTGGTAACAGTCCCAGGGGGGTAAGTTATCGACTGAGACACTGCGCCACAATCTACAAAACAGAACAGACAGCAACATACGGTGCCTTGATCACAACATCAAGAGACTTCTTGAAGTGTCTTCGCTGACAGCTTATTGTCACCTGATTTCAAAACCCCACTGTGGGTGGACGCTGCCCACAATGTTTCTAACAGAGAAGATGAGGACACGGGTTTTAGCTCCTAACTCTTGAAACGTGAGCTTATTTGGATGTAAAAGCTTATATAAACACCCTCTCAGCCCACACTTGCAGACTTGTGAATGGACGACTGACAGTGTGGGAATAAATTGCTATTAGAATTCTGAGCGTGCTTTCCAGTTTTGAAGGTTATTTCAATATTCAACTGGGGAATAAACATTCAAAAAACAAAAAACAAGAACAGACCTCTCTCCAGTGGACGTTGTATATTATTCATGTACAATGCAGGACAACATCAATTATGCACAGTGCCAAAAATGTAATTAAATCTAATCACATTGAAATGTTAATTACAGTAAAACAATCTGTAAGCATTCAGTGTGTACAAATGTGTCACACTACATGAAGGGAAATGACACAACTGCTGTGTATTTACAGAATAAACAAGCAGGACACACAGCATGCTCAAAGTTTGGAGCTAAAATGAGCCATTAAACAATTAGACCAATAATGTTTTGTAATGTGCAGTTTACTTCCTGAAATCCATTTGGGACATGAATAGGCATGCAAACAATGGTCTAACTGGCAATGAATAAATCATTTGGATGCAGTGATGAGGATGTTGTGGGCGAACTGCTGCTTTCAAAATCCATTATATCAATATATTCATATATTATGACAGTGGGCAGAGTGTAGCAGTCAAAAACATAAAGACAAATATGATGTTTTTTTAACCTCCAATCAGTTTGTAAAAAATATTTCAATGTGGTGAATAAATGATGGCAGGGGCTGACCAAGGGTGTGTGTGTTTAATAGCAACAGAGTTTTACAGCACTCTGTTAAATAGTCACGAAATGTAATCTATAGATTAGTATGTATGGACATGAATTTTCAATTTTTTTATTTTTAAACATTGTTAGTCTGCCAGTGCCAGATCAAATGCTTTAATTACTGATATACATGAGTTAAAGGATGTATTCACATTTTTTCAACTCTGTCTTAAAACTAATTCAGGTGTCCAAATGAAAATTGAAACCTGTTTTTCTTGCTGTAATCATTTCTTCCTGTTCATACTGACCATTAGAAGATCTCTTCATAATGCACTTACAATGGAAGTGAAGGAGGACTAAATCCACAGTCCTCCTTCTGTGTAAAAGCTGTATTTAAAGTTGATATCTGAAGCTAATATGAAGCTTCAGCTGTCCAAATGATTCAAATCAAGTCTTCTATGTTTCAACATTACAGTGTTTTTAGTGCCAAAGTTCCTCTTTTTGTTACTATACTTCCACCACAGCTCAACAGGAGGGAATTTGATGCTAAAAAGACTGTAAATGTGTCAGATATCCACTTCATATCACTAAATCAGACTGCTGAAGCCTCATATAAGCTTCACATCTACTTTAAATGTATTTTTTCGCAGAAGGAAGAGATCTTTAATTTATTTATTTTGTTATTTGATTAGTGATACAGGATTGATTGAGACTCAAATGAAAAGCACACTTTATATTTCATACACTCATACATTTTTCTTCAGGGTTTTAAAGTTGTATGTTACTTGTCTTTTAACCTTTTACTACATTTTGTGACTACTGTATTTGGGCTCCAGAAAACATTCACTTATAAGTGTAACATTACTCAATATGCACAAAACAAATAGGACAGTCATGCTGAATGCCTTTCATGCGTCAGTATTTGAAGGCTCACAATCAAAGCACTGCTGCTTCTCAGTCTGCTCTGTGATCTGCGTGGACACACCAGTTGAGGCTGATACACCGCAACTAAGTGAACAGCGAGCACAACAACTGATCTCAATCTGCAGCTGAGTCCGTGATGCGACTGACTCCAATGACAATGACACGGGCCATAGCACAAAACAAAAATGATCATAAAGATTTCTTCAAAGGTTACCATGGCTACACACAAACATCAGTGATAAACGACATTTTTCCTTTGTTTCTCCCAGAAGTCACCAGACATCAGCATTATCACCATTCAAGTCATGATCAAGCTTTTCATGACTCATAGTCACAGCGGGTCTAATCAGGTAGCAGTGGAGGACACCAACAGCTCCACTCTGAAGAAGATTTAAATTGGGTAGCAAGACAGTTGGAAATATTCCACTGGAAACCATTATACCAGCCACTGATATCAATACTCGCAATGTAGCTGTGATAATTCAGAAAATCCACAGTCGGTGTGAAACTGAAACATTTCACACTCTATTTTCGATCTTCTATTTGAGGTGAAATTCCAAATGAACAACAAGCGGTTGGAAATGCTGTTTTTAGACATACAGATGAGAAAAATGTAATTTCATAGAAGAATTCAGATTCAGATTCTATTGTATTGAAAAGACCAAAATAAAACAGCTTGAATGCAACATCAACAACAGCAAAAATACAAATAGTCACTCTATCAACAAATATTATACATAGATAACACATACATGATTTGAGACTGATCAGACGGTAGTGCATGTGCTTTCCAATTGTGTAGTGAATTAAATACTTGACAAATCAAATAAAGTTACTTAATTAAACATGTGATCATATTCAAATCAAGGCACTGATGCAAAAATTAACATTGATTCTACTGTTCACAATGCTATAATACAACAAGAGATATTAAATGCATGGTTACCATAGTATTAACTGCTGAGAAGTATATTTATCATGTCCATTATGTGCGTCATATGTTCGCCCACCACTACTTCAAACCCACATTGAGAAACCTGTAATATAAACATACAATAACATGCAGCTCTTTCCCAATTATGTTCAGTTGAGAGCCACTATAGAGCCTGTCGAGTCGCTATTCACGTGAGTGTTAATGAAGTGTCTCTCTCCTCTCCTCCGCAGATATCACAGAGAAGCGCACAGAAGAGATGACGTGAACTGCTTCTCAAACAAATAATGCTGCTGAAATAAACTTCTTTATACGGGCAAGGTTTTGTTCTCCCAGCAGGAGATGTGTTTATCACGAACCAAAATCAGGTCAGTCAGTAAAAACTCACACTGTATGAAGCTTACTGTAGCTGCTGTGATGACTAATGCTACTTTTTCCACACAGTTATTAAAGTGAACAAGCAGAGCATTTTTTGACATCTGCAGTGATGCTTTTTCTTATTGCTAATGAACCAATTCTTCATTTGCATGTTGTGTCACACAGTGATACTCTGTGCTGCCATAAAAATATGCTTTCCATCTCCACTAGCAGCTCCACACTAAAATACATCTAACTTGCAGTATTTCTTAGCCATGTGCTGAATAAGTGACGTGTTATCCTCAGTGATCCACGGCTTCAGTAACTTCAACTAAAGCAAATGCACATCTGGCAGGATGCCATGAGACTGTGCAAGCAGCAGAACCCCTATGTGTGTTTGTGTTTCCATAGGAAGTGGGGGAGCAGCACAGAGGGAGGCTCTGTAAGATCGAGGCTTTATCTGCGTTGTTTAACCATTCCTGCACATTTCATCACAAAAATATATTCCACAGCAAACAGAACTGATGTATATTATCACGCTGGCCGCATTTCTAAACAGGCATTAGAAGTGTGTTGCTTATGAAGTGGCTTGCATCATGAAGTACTGAGATTAACATTCTGGCAGCTCAGTTTGAATATTCATACTGTTGTGATGCAAAGCTCCGAGTCAATTAAACTAATGTTATGCAAACTATCCCTTTATGAATGGTACTACAGTAGTTATGATCCTGAGTGTAAGACATGTGATCTCCCATAAGGTTTTATTTATCCCCTATAGCATGATTTTGAATTTTATATGTTTGTACAATAATTTAGAATAAAAAAGGATCAAAATTTAAAAAATTTAAAAAACAAGATGTATAAGTGCATATGGAGCTATTAGTAGTTATTATTGTCGTCAAGGAGACGCCCCAAACAAAATGTCAAAAATGCTGTGCAAATGCCATAACAAACTTAAAAACATGATACTGCTGCTGTTACATGTTCTATTATATAACCCTGTAAATTCTATGCAGAATCTATACTTAGTATCAAAGGCAAATATGAAGTTTCCTATAAATATATACAGCGACACCTCAGAAGAAAAGGAAGAAAAAACAAAATCAAGTATGATGATGTCACAGTGAAATCCCTGACACGTTTGAGTTAGAATCTCAAATCATATCTGCTGCCCTGTGAGTGATTTTTCCATTTAGAGTTCAGTCAAAAATGAATGTAAAAAAATGTAAAGGTAAAAAAAACAAAAACCGTCATAATAAGTGAGGAGACATGAAATGAAGAATGACTCACCTCTCGCAGGAGCTGTGACTCAGATCCTTCCCACAAGTGGCTCAGATGGACTGGACGGCGCCTCTGCGGAGCATTAGACCAGTGGATATATGCATCGTGAGAGTGGAGATGCTGAGCTGAGTGTGAGACACAGAGGGAAGAGAGAGAGAGAGAGGGAGAGGAAAAGAGAAGGAAGGGAGGGAGGGAGGGAGGGAAAGGAAGCCCCCCCCCCCCTCCCCCTTCTTAAGAACTGACGGTGTGGACACGACATGCAGCTACTGCCAGCAATTTTTAGCCATCTACCTCGCAGTGGGTTGAAGGAGGCAACAGCCAGAAGTGGAGAGCTTCATCCATGTTAATGTTAATAAAGATTCTGTCAGTGAGGAGCTCCATCTTAAAGGAGTTTGGCTCCCAGTGCACACTTTCAACTGGCAGTTTAAAGAGACTGAAATGAAGCAACAGGAGGAGCAGATCATTTCATGCATGTCTGGTGGGTTTTTTTGTGCTTGGTGGTTTGAACTCTGAAATAAATATATTTGCTCAAGTGGGAAGTGAGCAAAAATGATCCTCCAAATTATGTTTGCTGTATTATTATCATTGATAACAAAGGCTGATTTGGAAGAGAATAAAGGAGCAAACACTACTTAAAATAAGACTTTTAGTTGCAGTGTAGCTGCAAATAGATATTTGACATTGGAAACAGTGAAAACAGGAAAGGAGTTTGAACAAAGTTTTTCCAGCTGGAGGATGAATATTAAACACTTAAGTTCTGTTTTCATATTCATCTGCTGAAAGGGGGAAGTGTCTCTGTGCTCATCTTCATTCTGAGTGTAAGGCAGGATGCAAACTATAAGGGAGCAAGGGGGATTGTGTCTCCCCCTTAATAAGACATGAGCTCCCCTGAAAACATGATTTTTAAAATTTCCGGGGGAGGGGGGAAGGGGGGGGGGGTGTCTATAAAATATTGATAATGGTATTTTTGCTGAACATTTCTATTTTTATGCATTCTCATTCTCATTGATCATGCATAAAATGAGTCCATTATGGATGTATGAGTCATGCATGAGGGTTATTCATCACTACTGCTTTAATAGAGATACTGGCATGGAAGTATGGTGGTGCTGTATCATAAACTTCAGAAAAAAACTTTCTTGGTACATCAGTTTGTGCACTGAATCTACATTATTCATTTCTCTGATGATGATGACGATGGTGTGGTAGTCAGCAGGCAGTGATGCCAAAAAATTCCAAGTCAATTGACTCTGACTACCAGAGTCAATGGTGTCTTCTACCCCAAATGTTAGTGACAACAGACACTAATGTTACACTTGATGGCAGGACTGCTGTCAGCACAGGACAAGCTGAGAGAAGAAGCTGGAGATGGGAACCTCAACCTCTCTGTGTCTTGTACTGATAAACTATAGAATATAGATGAAAGACATGATATAGTTCACACACTGGTATAAGGCGTGTATAGGAAGCATGATTTGTGACAAGCCTCCACTGCACATATATACTGAGAATAGACTTTTCAATGAAGTTGTTTCCAGATGTTCATTTTTTGAAATTGAATATTTGCATATTCATAGATTATGATTTTTTAAAAATTTCATTCCATAGGACATCAGACTTGGGGACATAAGTGTCATTTTAAGTGCATCCCTGCATTGTTTCTACATTGTACAATATTTCCACTGTCTCCACAGTTCCATATTTGTTTATATACAGTTTAGATCTGGTTAAATCTGGTTAGACCATGAGTAATGTGTGCACAGCTGCTGATGTGCTCCCCAATGTGGTTGGGTAGTAGAGAAGATATAGTTACATTCCTTCTTTTGTTCACAGCCAGAAACTAAAACCTCAATTATTGTTGAAGAACGGAGCATGACCAATGAGTGACACAACTATGGGGGTATAACATGCAAGGTCACATCTACAAAAAGGAACATATCTATTGCTTTGTAAAATAACTGCCACCATATTTCTAAGATGATCTCATTCTAAATACAAACTGGACTGTCTACAATAATAAAAGTTCTTCTTAGAGGAGAACTTCAGAGACTTGTGATTTAATATCATGAAGTTTGGGGCCTCACTCGAATCAGATTTTTAAAAGAACAGTTAAAATTGATACACCAGAAGCAGCGATACTTAAAATTTTAGGCCTTTTAGATCATGAAATTTCCATAACACAATTTTCATCTTTATATTCAACCCATCACCTTGACATCACAGGCTTCCCCCGTAAATTTGTAGTCTCCAAGCTCAAGCAGCGATCACTTTGATATCCCTATGACATCACTCAAGTTATGTTCTCAGTCTTGACAAAGCAGAGCCGCAGAGGACATTACGCAACTGCTCTCTCAGACGTTCCTTTGATGTGTTAAATAGGCTTCCGTTAAAAAAATGTTAAAGCTACACTTTTGTTCTTAGTATGAATGAGACTTTACAGAAAATAATATTTACCTCATGTTATGATTGGTGCCTGCTTTGGGGGGGGGGGGGGGGGGGGGGGGGGGGGTTGTGCATTTTCAACAGGAAAAGCGAGGAAAGCTAGGAAATAGCCCACACCCTCTGTAACACTAAGGTGGTGAAACAAACACAATATAACAGACTTGTCTATCTTTTGGATGCTGGAACTTTCCATGTCTAAATGATTATAATGATCATAGCTTGACTCAAAATGAACTAGATTATCATTTGCTGAAACAGTCAGCTACTGTAGATAAAAAAGAGAAATTATATTTTGCGCTATGAACTAATTAAGCAACTAACTGGCAGTTTAAATGAATACCTCAGAGGCAACTGGACTGATTGTGTTATTCTATGCTGTTACCCCCTGCATCTAGCAGACACGCTGCTTATTATTTATCTCCAACGTGCAGCACAGGAGGTTTTAAATGGTTGCACAAAGGGGCAATTATGTTAATTACCAGTCTGCACAAACAAAAATGAATTCCAGAAAATCGTATTCATTTGAAATATGTTCTGCATTTATTGTGGAAAAAAATTCTGTAGCTTTGTTAAACTGACTAAAGCGAAGTAAAAATTTGAGAAATAACAACAAGCTTTTTCTCCTATTTGCTTGTGTTCTTTGTTTTTCCTCCAAAAGTTCAATCAATAATGCTTTTTATCTGCGCTTCCGTCCTATTCATCTCCTGATATGTTAGTACTCTTTGTATGAGCTATATTTGCAGTGAACATGACAGTCAGGATCTTCAGTAAATGTGTCAATTGCCCCGAGAACGAGCGATGTGACCCCGAACAAACATCATGAAGATGCGCTCTGTCTTCTGATTGAATGCATGTTTTCACACTCCGTTTTTTTTCCCACAGCAAAGCTCTTAAATATATCTTATGAACCTAACTATTGCTATCACAGCCTGAGGTTGGCTTTTTATTCAGAATACATGCTCTTATTTTCCCCTCAACAAAAAGTCCCTTGAAGATACACAAATGTCATACTGTGGCATAGAATACCAAGAAAAGAGAGTCCTGGTAGCGTGCATGATGCTGAGACTCAGGATGACAAAGGTAGACATTGACTGTTATAAAAGCATATATATAAGCTCCAATTGCTTGTATAGACTGAGTGTTTTCGTCATAATTACTTCCCTTCCATTGACTGTGGAGAGTCATTCAATCTTGTTTACTGCTTAAACCTGAAATTGTCCTTTGGGATATTTCATTTAACTAGACTCATTTTAATGTTATCCATTGCAGGATGTTGATTATCTTGAAAGAGAGGTCTGTTGGATAACAGTATTTTCATCTATTGAAAGAAATACTAGTTTACATGCAAGGCTGCAACCCACACACTCCTTTCTCAATAACAGTATATTAGCAGGATAAAAGGCTGGAACATAGTATAGTCCATAGTGAACTAAGCTTTAGGTACAAGGCCTCTGGTGACTGATTGTGTGTGTGTGTGTGTGTGTGTGTGTGTGTGTGCACGGTCTATCACAGGCTACTTTTAGGGACAAATTGCAGGCTCAAGAGTAGTCAATTGGAGACATGGGCCAGTGCTAAGGTTTCCAGGAAATTAATGTAAGTCTATGTAATGTCCCTAAATTGTGTATGTGTGTGTGTGTGTGTGTGTGTGTGTGTGTGTGTGCATGCATGTGTGTCCAACAACAAACAGACCCCAGAGATGTGAGTGCAATCTCCAGCCTGGACTTCCTACTGATCTGTTTTTACCAATTATGCTCCACAGAGCCACTGAAGCAATTTAATTATATAATAGTAAAAGGCAAACATTTTTTATCTGACTTTTCAGTTAGTGAGTCATTAAACCTAATCTTCTTCTTTTCATTTTGCATCATGGCAACAAAGCGAATGTCAGTACCTCCACCTTATGTCGCACTTTGCAAGTAATGAAAAGCTCAATCTTATGGTGTCTTATCTTTCTTTTTTTTCCTTTACATTCCTTTTGTCCTTGAAATGCCTGTCTGCTACTGTGCTAATAGAAAATTCTTGTCTGTCTTAGTTATAGCAAAATAAAGTCAAGACAGCAGATCAGAATTACAGTGGGAGACAGCAGATTCATAAACTCGTGTGGCTTTGAAAGGTGGTTATGAAAGATATTCACTTTCTTCACACATGCCGACTGTGTTCAACTTTAATTCACTTTTATTATGCCGGATTCCAATGATACAAGCTTTTATGGTGGAAAAGAATATGTCCCAAAATTTCTCAAATCACTCCTGCAATATTATAATCTAATTTTCCACATGCTAAAAAAATGTTCCAGACACTAATCATTTTGCTTCTTCATCTACGGCTCCAAAGCGTAGGTGAAAGCATTGTGCTGAGCATGAAATTAATAGATAGCAGACAGAGAGTTTAGGCTGCAATGCCAGGAGGTATTGGAGTAATTCTATGACATTTTCATATTTTTCTTGGTTGTAAATTTGAACTCACAGATAGGAGACAGCTCCAAACTCCTACCAGTAGTAGTGGAGAGTGGTATCAATTATTTCATGTCACTCTCAGAGGGAGATTTATATGTATAATAATAAATGTTTAGTTATGTAACAAAAATCTTCAATTATTAATGTTAAAGTTGATAGTTAATACTTGATTTGAGGCAGTAAAGAGGATGGTCACCTTAACCCCTAGCCCCATTTGAAAGCAATTAAAAAACACATAAATTACATAATTATTTAAGCCTGATATATTATGACTTTTCCTACAGTCCCCTAAAATGTCCAAAAAATTGAAAAATGATTTTTTTTTTGTGCATCTGGTATACATTTCCTGCACGTAGAGGGTGTTCATCTTTCACTTTAAATAAATTAACAGAAAGAATTATGACTGCTGTGTTCTCCTTTTAAATTTATTTTCACTCTGTCAAATCTAAAGAAACCATGAACACAAAATACATTTTTGTTTCAAACTTTGGCATTAATGATAAAGGAAAGCTGGGTCAGAATATGTACAAATGACTAAATGTTGGATCCCAGAAGGTAGACATAAACTTTACACAGAGATCTGGTGAGTCACGACCATGAAGAATACAGAATCAATAGAGGAAAACAGAGAATACTGAATACTGAGGCTCAGGGTCAGAGAAGAATGAACCAACTTAAGATAGTGGAAAGAAACAAGTTTTCACAACAATGGTTTAAAACATGTCATGCAGGTATTTGTAAGTACCAGCCCTCAGACAAATTGTTTTTATCTAGTAAGTATATGTCTGTAGGCAAGGTGAAATAATGGCCCTGTCTTTGCTTTGATTCAAGTCTAATTGTAAGTTCAAACTCTTTTGTCGAAGTCAAAGCAAAGTTTAACCCAACTTCACTACACAAATGTATTTGACTGACAAGAGCAATACCATCGATCCTGTCACCGTTTCATGAGTAGAAAGTTGTGTGGGATTTTACTTTTTTTAAATACAAGTCTGGTGTGGTTTTAAGACTGGTTATTAAATCTTCCAAGTAAACTCATTAACCAAATTAAATGATTATCTTAAGGTTGCAAATAGGATTATAATTATTATTCAAACAGCATCTTATTTTGTCTTTATGGTCTGTATGTTTTGGATCATTGATGAAGACCTAAACTAGTTTGCAGGATAGAGACTACTTTTTTTATTGAGTACAAATCTGAGCCAATAAAAGTGACGTGGCGTTCCCCCATTCACGGGCACTGTTGATTTCTCCCAATGGCTCCGTTTATGGAAAACACAAAATATCCTACCAGTAACATGTGAATGACACAGAGATTTATATAAGGATATCACTAAGTGACTGTAGTCCTATACAATCACTAAGTGCAATAAAAAGCACCAGAAAGGCAGGGAAGAAGAGTCTGATCTATTCATTTTCTCTTCTGTGATTATGTCTGAAAAACTGTTTGTGTGTGTGTGTGTGTGTGTGTGTGTGTGTGTGTGCACCAATTTTTGATGACAAATTTTTAAAATATATATATATATATAAATAAAGACAGTTTGAAAAATGATTCTGGCAAAACTTTCATCACCCTCACAGATGAAAGAAAAATGAAGCAACTTCGAAAGATTATCCTGGCAAAACCTCCTATGTCATAAACACAGGAGATAAAAGAATTAGAAATTGGATTCTCACTTGCCTCTCAGGGCCTCTATATTTATTGGATGTCCAGTTAAATAAAGATGACATCTTTTTCATGTGCCAAAGAAGAATGATTAAAAGTCAGTGCTTACCTTGAATCCCAAAATAGATAGACCAAGCTAGTAATGTTGGATCAGTTATGAACTGCTCAACTGTATTTGCTTTTTTTGTGGTTAAAATGATTTTTTTGTGATGTTCAGAGATGTACATGTAGGCTTAGTGTGGTTACCCACAGAGTAGCTGCTGGCCTCAGGCTACCTTCTTCTATCCTGTGACCCTCATACTGTTCGACGGTTAGTTCCACTAATATTTGCGTGAAGTTCAGCATGAGGCTGTGAGCCATTTAAGCCTTCATTGCTGTCTTAAAAACAAATGGCAGACTTGCTTCCCAACAAACCAAATGACTCCACCGATTGAAAAGTTACAAGTCAGATATTGATGAGTGTAGCTGTAACATTATTAAGAAATAGTTACATTACACAGTGCTGAAGATCCTAGGCATGTAGATAATTATTTTTGAAATGCATTCTCCATAGATATGAAGCATAGGGTTAAACATTGTTAATGATTGGTGTAGTTGAGGCACAGTAGAGGCCGGTGAAGATGTGGGAGACTGGCCAGACACTGACATTTGCAAGGGTTTTAATTGGGCTGTCAGGATGGAAAACATAGCCAGTGGGCAAATGAACTCTCTCTTAATAAAGTCACAATAGTTTTTATGTTCACTAGTTTGTTCATTACTCATAAAATACTGCAACATCTTGGAAGACTAGGGGCTGCTCTGTTACTGCTCTGTATGTTATGTAGTTGAGTTCAGAAATGCCAGTAAACTAATGCTAAAAGTTATAGGCTATTACAGTTCAGTCAGGACACTCACATGGAAGTTTTACCAAATGTCAAAATAGCACACATTTTAGTTCTGCTCATGTGATGCTGTGGACCAAATGCAAACAAGCTTGACCCAGACTGTCCTTAAGCTCACAACCTCTCCAACACTCAAAATTGGAATACATATATATATTTAGAGTTGTGGAAGGAGTTTAAATGCAGGCAGTGGTATAGCAGCAATATGCAGAGCTTATCAGTGTATGCAGATAGAATTAGTGCCACATGTTTACATGAATGTAATTATAGAGATACGTCATATGTCATGCATAATTGGAAGGTATTGACATTATGAGGCATGCCCATTTAATTGTTTCTTCCATTCCTGGTTTTGTCTATTGACTTTTGGTGGTTATTGTTGGCTATAATAAATAATAGTGCAACAAAATGTCTTAATTCTGAGAAGCTCTGGTGCTAATTCACATTTTCAAGTTTTTACAATTTGAATTCTTTACCAATAATCACTAAACCAGATGGTTTTTACATTGAAATATGACTTATCATCATAAATTTAAATACATTTTTTCCACCCAACTATGGAATATAACATTTTATTGAGAATACAATTTAGATTTATTAGCTTGGTACACAATAATAAGCTTATACCACAAAAAAAATGGAATTTTGTGTAATAAAACTAAGGTAATGTAAAACACATTAGGTTAGAAATATTAGCATATTAAAAAATGCTTTGAATGCCCACACTCAGACATCTTCTGATATTCAATATTGTTATGAACACAATAAATCAGAAATACCAACACATTCTGATCTTTCATCATGACTGCTTAAAAGTAACACGACAAGCACATATCTGTGCTGTGTGGGTGAATTGATATAAGTGAAAATAGCTGTCGATGTTTGTCAGACTGTTGTAGATGAGAGTCTCTTATGTTCTTCCAGCTCTGTCAGACTTTCATGCTGTATGCTATATTCTAAAACTGTTCAGATATTTGCTAAAATGTAGACAAAAAGTGATCACCAGTGTCAGACGTCAATGTACTCAATGTACCCAATCCCACATTTCTGGTGTAAACAAGAAGTTGAAAGAAAATCACAGAGTCAGAGCCCTTCCTTGTTGTTAATGTACCTTGAAGTTAAAAAGTGGGACATAAGCCAAAAGACTCTGTACTAATTATTCAAATTCCACATGTTATTATAGATAATATGGGGGACTGACAAACAAAAAGCTTCCCATTCAGCATTGATTGCTTCAGTGTGAGCAGACCTGCAGCAGGAGCTTATTGAAATGTCTGCACATCCTCAAAATACACCTGAAACTTATTATGTCATAGTATAATTCATCACGAGCTACAATTTAGTGTAAGATAACTGTCAGGCAAACTTTTTTTAACCTAATATTGTTAGCTAATGATAAAGCATACAGAGCCCAAATCACCATCAGAGCAGTCAGCCGGCACTGTTCTAATTACGAGCCAGAATGAGAACTCCCGGGGCTCTAGAAAACAAGAGGCTTTTGATTATAAACCATATCCCTGGGATACGGCATGAAACCAACAGATAAGCCAGTTAAGTCACATTTGTAACAGTAAAACATTGTAAACGTACACACAAACCTGAAATCAGGCCTGGGCAACACAGGAGATGAATGATCACAGATGTTTTTGAGGTACTGAAAGCCCTCTCACATTCCACTAACTGAGATCACTGGTTATCTTACCTTTGAGGTTGTTAAAAGAGCTTTGTGAAAACCAAGGACAGGATCTGTGATAGTAGCCATCTAAGGAAAGAAAAGACCTTACCTTAGTCCACGTATGGAGCTTGAGGCTATACTCAGTGTTTTCAACCTTGTCCACTTAAAGGCAAACTTTACCTCTCCTTAGTTGGTATTCCAGTGATCTTGTGTCTCACCCACACAGATTTCTGCATATTGAGCCTGACTCCTGCACTGACCCCCTCCAGGACTCAGCCATACAGAACCCTTATTCAGCACCATTGTCTGGTTGTAAATGACAAAAAAAAGGAGATCGAAACACTGATCAGCTTGGAAAACTTTCAAAAATGGAGTGGCATAATGCCAAACAACAAAGATCGATTGGTAACTTGAACTGCTTTTCTCCATTAGGCGCTGTTCCAATCTGAATAATCATGCTCATGATCGATGGTTCTGAGTGTAGTGGCACTTGGCATCGCTCATCGACATGCTGTTTACCTGACACTTAAGGAACTATTTATTTCAAGATTAATTTGTCATCAGGCAAATCAAGGGAAGCATGAGGACCAACATGTTTCTCTAAATGCTAAACACAAGGGCCCAGGGGAAAATGCCGGCTGACACCACATACACACCAATATGTTTTTGTAACTTTTGCTACATTTATGCCTATGATCCATACTACTCTGACGACTCCAAGCAAAGAAATCTCTGGTCAGCTCTTTCCTTACCTCAACGGTGCAGGACAACGCCTGCATTACTGCTGATGATGCACCGATTTGCCTGTCAACCTCACATTCATTTGAGTGTCCCTGTGGCCCTTGGAACTGTCTTTTCAACCAATAGCCCCTGGTAGGGTCTCCCAGGGCAAATTGGTCCCAGGTCAGGGTCCAGACCGATTCAAGAACGATTCATAGAACTCAATGGTCCAGCATTTCAGGCATGTGGGAACTTCGACCAGAAGATGGAGAGAGTCAGACCTCTGAGGAGAGCTTGCCATACAGTTGGCCAGACCTTGACCCACGAGGCCCAATCAGGCACAGCCTGAAGAAATAACATAGGGTTGTCATCCTGTGGGCCCGCCACCTGCTGGGATGAAGACTAGCGTTGGATGAACTGCCAAAAAAGCAGCAGCCAAGAGTTGGGGCCTTGATGTGCTGATCCCAGGCATTGTAAAACATATTCATAACTATTATATTCCATTTCTGCTAAGTCTGTACCAATTGTATGACACTACATTTTACACGCTGCACCTTTAACGGGAGAAACTTTCCAATGTCAGCAGATAACTTAAATGTAAATTATTAAAAATAGATTGGGGATACATGTGGGATGTGAGGTCTCAATGAGACAATGTTCCCTCTCCTCAACATAGTACTGAGGATAAATACTCATGAGCACAATTCTCTCAAGTCAAAGTTAACAAGGTCAGGATGAGGACCCAAAACTTGCCTTAGGTCACCAACTCTCTATCTGTGACGCAAATCAGGGGCTACATCATCTGCACTATCCCCTAAAGACCTTGATGTCCCACAAGCTATTTTGTTCCGGTTGCTCAATTACATGATGGTGCGGTCCTTGTCAAGTTGTAAACTAGGAAAATGTTGTGTGACCATGTGGTATTTACTAGATATTTTTCTTCGGGTGATCATGAGTCATTACTAACTACATCACATAACTGAACCAATAACAAAGAGACTGCATGATGTAAGATATAACAACCAGCCAGTCTAGATACCCTGAGAGTAAACAGCCAGTCAGTAAATCTAGTTTTTACTTCTCTAGATTAGGAACACCCAAAGACAGTTTTTGGTCTCAATCAGGCAAGAAAATACAGAAAGACAAGTGGACAAGTAGGTTAGAGACGGACAGAGGAACACATAACTGGAGCCAGAGACCAGGCCGTGACAATAAGATTGTTGCATGGTAGCACCATATCCGAGTTGCTTCCACTGCAAAAAATTAATCATCTTAATAAATATTTCAACCATGGAATGCCACTGGGATAGAAAGGAAGATTACTAAGAAAGGAAGACTTCAAATTGATACAGCAATTGGTACTAAATGCTCATACTTGCATGCCTCTGTGTCAAGACTGTGTCAAGATCTTGACCACTGTAACCGTTATCCATTACATTTTTAGTCAATTTGAGTACATGCTTTGGCAGCTGCAGCTTCTGTGTTCTGTATTGGTAGCAGAGTTTAGGCTAAAGGAAAAGTGGAGAGGACAGCATGTGGGAAGAAAAGTAATTACTTGAGACCGCACACTGCTTTTCTTCTCACATTAATTAAAGCAATGTTTCACCTCTCAGGCTTGGCTCACTGGTTACTTTGATGGTGTGAGGAAATAATTGTGAGTGATTGTGTGTGAATATCTTCCATGTCCTTCACTGATCCGAATTAAATAAATTGTAGATTAGATTGAAAGCTTAATGCCAATTAGCAAAATAAAAGTTCAAATTCAGGTTTGCTCCTGTTTGTTAACCCTTTCATATCAACTGTGAGGAACTTGAGGTTTTTGTATGAATTACTGTAGCTTCTCTAGTCAGCTTAGATCAGTCACTTAGCATTTGACTAGATTATCTGTGGTTCACTCAAACTGTTGCTTTCAGAGGTTGAATTGCTTTATAAAACACATGAATACTAGCTAAATAGAACAGTGTATCTTGAATAGATCTGATCGACTATATCGGATCGGCTGATATTTTGCATTTTATGCAATTTGTGAGATCGGCTGTAATGTCTTAATTCACTGATCCGATCAATGTCGTCATGTTGAAACATTTTGCAGATGGCTTGTGTTTTATCTGTCTCATTTACTCTGAACAAGTTCCACACCACCGACATGCTTGTTTGAATCCGACAGTTAGATTTGAGCCCTGTCACGATGTGACGGACAATAAAGTTTTTTGAATCTTGAATCATGAGCTGTCGGATTCAAACAAACATGTGGGTGTTGTGGGCAGACTGATAAAACACAAGCTATTTAACAATCTGTGCAACACTAAAGAACCTCGTGAGGAAGCATCTGCAAAATGTTTCAACAGCACAAATGTACCTGGATAGAGAACACGAGGAGGAGCACGCCCAGTTTAAGAAACGGAACGTCGACAAAGAAGACGTGATCGGATCGGTGATCAGTTTATTTAAACTTACTGATCGGTGATCGGTTTGTTTAAACTCAGCCCCAAAAATTCTGATTGTGTAAAGCCTAATCTTGAGTGATCATCAGTATTGTTCATAATGAAATAGATTCATATTTAAACAGATTACATGTAACTGCAGTGGCAAAAGATCTTAAAACTCAACAGAAACACTTACTTTTCATGCTTGGGGGTTTGTGTGACTGTTAAATTACATTGTGACTTATAAATTCATGTATTTATAAAGCCTTCCTGCAATTAAAAATGTTTCTTCTTGTTCTTTCAGTTGAATATTTGGCCTGCACTCTACAGAATGATGTATATTCAGCTTTAACCTGCTGAAAGCTGAGTTTAATGGGTGTACATAAACTCATGACTTGTAACATCACAACAATTTTGGAGCCAATCATAGGCTAATATGCAGCTCACAAAAGTATGATGTAGATACCTCCAGTGCATATACACTGAGAATGGACTTTACAGTGTATAAAGTAGGACACATCTTCACAGTAGTTAAACTTTTGAAATTAAATATATTTGCATATTTTTCAGTGAGAAAGGAGAAGATGTATTTTTTTGTGGGAAATCTATATCAGACAGATTATTATTCACAGCACCATATTTTTACCTCTTAACATGTCTGAAGGGGATCTTTAATAATTCACAGGCAGTGCGTTATCATCATATATTAATACCAAACTGCCAAAACAACATTGGTCCCCTTTGCATGCTTTAGACTGGTGGTGCATCACTTAATTTATAGTGATGTCAATTACTCTTCAGTTTCTGAGACAATAAGTAACCATCATCCAAACTTTAAAATGTATTAAGGCAGATGTGATTTTATGGTTTTTACTTGAGGTCAAAGTAAAACTATTTATAATATATACTACATTTTAGAAGTATTTGACTTACCTGAGCCAAAAAGTTGAGCCATATTTTTGTGATCATATTAAACCCTTTAAACCTCAAACATGGTGACCTCTAGTGGCATCTGCAAGCAACATTACACAGGTCACAGCTGCACAGCCTCTGAGGACTGTGATTACAATGTGACAGAGCCTATCATATGCTTAATTTGGGTTTCAGTGTGACAGGTGCCATTTGCAGGAACAATGACTCATCCCTGTAAGGTGGATGCTTTGTACTGATAAGGTTTTTATCAAAATCAGCCACTGACTGAAAACAATACACAAAGACAAAGCCCAGTGGGTAGAAATGAATGCAGGTGCTGGTGTTTAAAAGTGAATCACTGAAAGAGCCGGGTCCCAATTAGACACACATAACACTGATTGCTCGCATTCAAACTATTTTTTGCCTTTTATATTTTGTGCCTAGTGTTACTGAAAGGTTGTTACTCATGTTGAGGCGGAAACCAAAAAGTATGATAAGGCCAAAGAAATCTACAGAAGATGAGTGAGTCGCTTTCATAGCTTACAAAGCACAGAAAAACAATTTATTCACTAAATGGCTATCATGCATAATGTCTCTTGTGAGACTATAGAGGATGGAGCTTGAGACAAAGAAGCATTGAGCCCTGCATTCACAGTACATAATGTTACACAGTGAAATGCCTCATTGATCTTCAGCTGACATGAGAAGATAATATACATGAAATGGAAACTATGCTCCCATGATGCTAGGCCCATTTTCAGGCGTGTAAAAACAGCTACCACCCTCTTATCACGAGGCCTTTGACTTTGTTCATGCTGTCTTTTGCCATGACTTATATACACCACAACTAAAATGTTTACTAGAAGCCAACCCACTGTGATGATAGTATCTGCCCATTGATTTGGGTTTTTTATGGATAAAGTCAAAAGACTGGACACACCTTCCCATTCACTTGTAAGTGTATTGACACATCATGTCAACCAGTATCAAATAGATATTGCAGTGCAGGAGATGCAGAAAATATCACATATTTCATCTGTCCAATAGAGTACTAATGAGTATATCTTTTAACTGGATGACATACAAATGAAAATATATTGTGTATCATTGTATATTGACAATATACAATAAACACGATTTGCATGCTGAGCTCTACGCTATTAGATGACACTTAAGATTAACGAATTTAAAATGATCCCTATCAGAAATGTTTTTGTATTTTGTGTTCATGTTTAAAATACAAAGACTGTCCAATTATCAGATTGTTTAAACTCTCTATTCTACTACTCATACATAATTTAAAAGATGAAAAATAAAATAGTTTTCACATTGCAAATCTTTAATCAAACTGTTTGTCTTATCGCAAAATGTATCCAACTGACTGCCTGCATTTTTCTCAAATGTGTGTCCTGTGAGATTGAAATGCATGATTTAAAGTATTTCTGGTATATACAATATATTTTACTAATGTCATTTTCAAACTAAGGGGTAAATGTTAGTCTTTCATTCAATGCCTGCCCTACATATCAACCTGCTGTGCTTATCTTGAAGTTGACTGTATGTCAGAGTGGGATAGTGGTGAGACAAATCATAGATGTGTAGATTTCTATGTTGTGTTAATGTGTTGATCTGATAAACCTTTAGAGGAACTGTTGCTTGTTTTCACCTCAGTGTGATGGCAATCTCACTGTGTCATTGTGGCATACATGTTTGTGAGGAGGACATCCTACGTTTGTTGAACTCTTCACCCATGTTTCTGTGCAAAGGTTGTTTGCTGACCATGGGATAAGTTAGAGGTGATATCTTCCCCTAAAACATACTGCCCTGGAAACTGTGGGATCATGACTTTCATAGACTGAGCTAGGTTTGAAGGATGTCCTTAAAGTTGCTGACTGACCATTAGGTCACTGTGAGATCATCTTATGCCCATAGCTGTTTGTAAGAAGGCGTAACAGTTTGCACAAGTGTCCAATAAGGGACCTTATTGTTTTTAACCTTGCTGGAGAGCTATAAAGCTGTCTGGTTTTTGATCACAAGCTTTAAAGAAAAGGCTCTCTTGGGCATCTACCACGGAGTTTCCCTCTCCACAGATACACAAGTACAGTGTTACAACTGCTTCAACAATTAACAATGTAATTCTTTTTTGCATTGTTTTTGTGTATAGTCCCTAATACTACTTATATAGTTTTTTTTCTTTATTGACTTATCTATTATTAAAGCTGCACTTATCTATATTTATATTAGTAATAAAACTATTGAGAGTTTATAACCCAACTCTGCAGTTCTCCTCAGCTTTTTAGTATCTTTTAGCTTAATTCTTCATTCAGGACTCTCAGAGCGAAGCAACCATAGTTCTCAAACTGCCTTAGTAATAGGTCACAGTGCATTAGACACAATGCTTTATCTTTGAATATAGTATGGTACGTGTCAAGTGCTAATTTTCATTTATATACTGCTCTGTGTCAACTTTTGTACAGACAATTGGATAGTGGCAAAATGTTTTATTTTTTCCAAAATACCTTAGACGAGCTGAAACTCATTCTTAATACATACAGTGGGGCAAAAAAGTATTTAGTCAGCCACCAATTGTGCAAGTTCTCCCACTTAAAAAGATGAGAGGCCTGTAATTTTCACCATAGGTATACCTCAACTATGAGAGACAGAATGGGGGGAAAGAATCCAGGAAATCACATTGTAGGATTTTTAATGAATTAATTGGTAAATTCCTCGGTAAAATAAGTATTTGTTCACCTACAAACAAGCAAGATTTCTGGCTCTCACAGACCTGTAACTTCTTCTTTAAGAGGCTCCTCTGTCCTCCACTCGTTACCTGTATTAATGGCACCTGTTTGAACTTATCAGTATAAAAGATACCTGTCCACAACCTCAAACAGTCACACTCCAAACTCCACTATGGCCAAGACCAAAGAGCTGTCAAAGCACACCAGAAACAAAATTGTAGACCTGCACCAGGCTGGGAAGCCTGAATCTGCAATAGGTAAGCAGCTTGGTGTGAAGAAATCAACTGTGGGAGCAATTATTAGAAAATGGAAGACATACAAGACCACTGATAATCTCCCTTGATCTGGGGCTCCACGCAAGATCTCACCCCGTAGGGTCAAAATGATCACAAGAACGGTGAGCAAACATCCCAGGACCACACGGGGGGGGACCACAGAGTGAATGACCTGCAGAGAGCTGGGACCAAAGTAAGAAAGGCTACCATCAGTAACACACTACGCCGCCAGGGACTCAAATCTTGCAGTGCCAGACGTGTCCCCTTGCTTAAGCCAGTACATGTCCAGGCCCGTCTGAAGTTTGCTAGAGAGTATTTGGATGATCCAGAAGAGGATTGGGAGAATGTCATATGGTCAGATGAAACCAAAATAGAACTTTTTGGTAAAAACTCAACTTGTCGTGTTTGGAGGAGAAAGAATGCTGAGTTGCATCCAAAGAACACCATACCTACTGAGAAGCATGGGGGTGGAAACATCATGCTTTGGGGCTGTTTTTCTGCAAAGGGACCAGGACGACTGATCCATGTAAAGGAAAGAATGAATGGGGCCATGTATCGTGAGATTTTGAGTGAAAACCTCCTTCCATCAGCAAGGGCATTGAAGATGAAACGTGGCTGGGTCTTTCAGCATGACAATGATCCCAAACACACCACCCGGGCAACGAAGGAGTGGCTTCGTAAGAAGCATTTCAAGGTCCTGGAGTGGCCTAGCCAGTCTCCAGATCTTAACCTCATAGAAAATCTTTGGAGGGAGTTGAAAGTCTGTGTTGCCCAGCGACAGCCCCAAAACATCACTGCTCTAGAGAAGATTTGCATGGAGGAATGGGCCAAAATACCAGCAACAGTGTGTGAAAACCTTGTGAAGACTTACAGAAAACGTTTGACCTCTGTCATTGCCGACAAAGGGTATATGACAAAGTATTGAGATGAACTTTCGTTATTGACCAGATACTTACTTTGCACCATAATTTTCAAATAAATTCTTTAAAATCTCAGACAACGTGATTTTCTGGATTTTTATCAACTTAACACCACTTTTTACCTGTGTTGGACTTTTTTTTTTTTTGAACTTTTATATTGTGTTCAGTGTCTTCATATGGTACACAGCTTACTGTGCTTCCTTGTGGTTCATTACCGATTGTAAAGCATTGACTCACCACAGTGAATTCATCATGCAGAACAGTGCTTGATAATACTGTTTGCATTCTCAGGACTTTATGCTTTCTGTCACAAATGCCCGTATGAAAATTTAAAGGAGGACATTTTTGTATTCTGCAACCTTGGCATGGAATACATTTCAGAATGACATGAAACTCAATGAACTAATCTCATTAAATGCTTATAAGTCCAAAATGAAAGAATTAGAGTCCTTGAAATTTCTGTTTTGAAATGTGATCTCAATGCTCATTCTTTAACTATGTATTTGTTACCTTGGCCAGGTCTGCATTGAAGAGGAGAATATTAAAAACAAAACAAGCAAGGGTTAAATCTTTTCTTTAAAAAAAAAAAAAAAAAAAAAAGCATTGGTTTTACAGCTCACAACTTTACTGTTTTGGTTCAGTCTTACTGCTGTCATCAGACTTTGCCCCGTTTCCGCTGAAGAAACTTCGAATTTTCAAACTTGGAAACTTTCCATGGGAATTAACGGGAATTAACCGGGAATTTACTAAACTGAAGGTATGTTCTTATTAGGGAACTTAAATATAGTTGTGTAAAATAATATTTTAGCATAATCCTGACTAAAACAACCAGATATCATGCAGTACAGTTGAATATGTATGCTATCAGATGCTCACATAGCATACGGTTTACTGCAGGGCTACTGAGACCACGCCCCCTACATGCACTGTGCATTCCTCCATCACATGCACAGATGATTTCTACAGTTCTGTACAGTTGTACAGTACAGTTCCACACTTTTGAGCCCAGAGCACACAACTTGAAGCCATAGACTATATAAAAGAAGTAAGTTTTGATGACATTATATGGTAATATATATTTATGGATATTTTTATGAGTAAGTGCTATATTTAGCCTTATGGTGGAAAAAATAAAACTGGTCAAAACCAAATAAACCACAATTTATACAGTAAATATCACTTTAACAGACAGGAGTGGAACTTTGATGTTACTAGTTATATCATTTGCACCTAAGTAAATAACAATAACTAATAGTTTTAAAAACATCTTGTATATTTTGGATTTTATGAGTTGTATCTCCACCAGGATACATTGGACACACCCCCTCAGGGATGTGTAACTTCAGACACATTGTCATATTTTTTCAGAGTTGTGTGTGAAACCATTAAGAATAATAACATTTAGTTGTTTTTTATTATATTAAATTATTTATAATTCAATATAACTTCAACAGCTCAGGCACATCAAGCGACATTGTTTGTGCACCTTTTTTCATCGTCAACTTAAAATAATGTTCTGTTTCTTAATGAATCAACCGATTAATCAATTATTAAAATAATCGTTGGTTGCAGCCCTAAATATATTTGACAAATTTGGTGATGTTTAACTTACAAATATCACATACAGTAGATAGGTAGCTGATAAGTTACATGCCAAATAAACTAGAATAGCCTCATAGATGGTAAAATGAAAATGGTCTAGAGGGCCAAAACTCCTGCCTCCTAAATTTTACAAGGAACCTCCTTAGTGGAAACGGGACTCTTGTTTCCACCAGCTGCTTTGGCAGCTAAAAATGATTT
The DNA here is from genome assembly GCF_027409825.1 of Scomber japonicus. Taxonomy (NCBI): domain Eukaryota; kingdom Metazoa; phylum Chordata; class Actinopteri; order Scombriformes; family Scombridae; genus Scomber; species Scomber japonicus. The sequence goes on along the minus strand of NC_070587.1, from coordinate 23,624,575 downwards.
TTGTCAAGATTTTGTAGAGACCAAAACACAAGTGAATATTTGACGTTTTTTACATTGATATGGCTAACATGTTAGTGGTTACAGAGCTACATTCATTTGTAATCTCTGGCCCCCTGATCAATCCACACTTCTAGCTCTCTTTTGGTCTTCTCCAATTCTTGGAAAAAAAAACATCCGGTTCTTAAGTTGCTAAATTCTCCACTATGTCTGCTGCTTGGTGATGGCTAGGTAATAAACAAGGAGTTTGTCAGAGTTGTATGCTATCAGAAAAACCTGAGAAAAGAATGAGTCAGCCACTGAAAGTCTTTGTGATTAAGTCTACAACAGTAGCAGCTTGTGTCCCACTGCAGCATAGAACATCTTGTTGGTATGACATTGTGGTTAGTAATAACTGTAAACAGCCTGCAGGCAAGAACCCTGATGCAGAGGGAAATAATGTCAACTGAATAAAACAAAACATATTAGCATTTTATTCATGAAGCACTGTCTGAAAATACGGCAGAAAATACCATGAACACACTTGAATTCTAAAAGTTCATATGCAAACAATCCATATGGACTGCTGGGTGTCATCTGAATGTGAGCACTTCACAGCAAATGATACACGTGAGAGGCCTGACTCTGAAGATTGCTTGAGTGTGTTTTAGAGTATAAGACAGACCTCTCACACTCATTTTGATGTGCACACTGCTGACTGAACAACCCTAACAGCAATACACAGTTTGGAATCCTGTGAAGAGCATTTGATCTGTCATTTCACACAATTTTCAGTGTTTAGATTGCAAATTGCTCTGTGAGTTCCCCAGAAATCCTAATGCTTCCTTTTTTTTAAAACGGGTGCTTACTAGTAACACCAGCTGCAACTAAGTGAACTGCTGAAAAAAACGCTGTAATGGAAAATGAAACTCTAACAGCATGTTCTTATCCAAGCAGATGCAGGAGGTCCAATGTGAAAGGGATTAGAGAGTGCAAGATGGTTGCAGGGGAGAATGTAACGAGGCGACACCGGATGGTGGTCTGTAGGATGACCTTAGAGACAAGGAAGAGGTAGAAGTTGAACAGGAGAGACTGTTATGTGGGTTGTATGAGGTAGCTATCCATAGTCAGTTCACTACCTGCAGTAGATTTGGATCAGTACACTCCCAATTTGGACAGGCAGACTGGGATACAAGTTAAACAGGGCTTACCTAAAAAAAAAATCAATATTAGTTTGAGTGTGTGCTATATTTAGAATATTTTCACTGTGTTACCTTTCTGTCAAACAGTCTCTTCTTTTGGCCTTTCCTTTTTCTGAGCTGTATTCTGTATTGTATTCTGTGTACTTCTGTATTTCTATGCATGCCACACATTGAATTACACCACAATGGCACATTCTGACCCAAATAGCTGATCTACAGGTTAATGCAGTGCACAGCATGCATATGAATACAGTAGTTCTACTGTAATGAAAGTTAATAGGAGCAAGACAGAACACATGTGAGTGAATGGGAGAGAGAACAGCAACGTGGTGAGGATGCAAGGAGTAGAGGTGGCACAGGTGGATGAGTTTAAAGCGCTTTGAGTGGTTGTAACAACTACAAAAGCGCTGTGTAAGTATAGTCCATTTACCATTTGGGGTCAACTTTTCAAAGTGTGCTGTTCAATGAGGTGAAGAAAAGAGCACAGGCAGGGTGGAGCGTGTGGAGAAAAGTGTAAAAAGGAAGGTGTACAAGAAGGTAATGATAGCAGTTTTGTTGTCATGGACATGTGTGGAGGAGAGATGCTGGTTATATTGGGAGAATAACGCTGAAGAAGGAGCTGCCAGGCAAGAAGAAAAAGAGGAGGTTTATATGTAAAAAGTTGGGAACAGATGATGCTGACAGAAAACATAACCCTTAACAGAAGCAGATGAAGTGTTATCTAAGCAGACCTGACCTAATATGTTTTCTGTCTTACTGCAATTACCTTGCTGAAAGATGAGAGCTGTGTATAAGCAGTGCCAATAGTCTGAGTGCGCTGGCTATTGACTCTAAATGCTGAAGATGCTGTATCACTAATGGTTGCAAGATGCCAGCTCCAAAATGATCCTCCTTTGTTTGTTGCTCATTTTCTGCCACTTTATTCCATTTTCTGCCAACAATTTCTAACTAATAGCTGGCTAAGTAGCTCAGGCATCCATCTACCCAACCACGAGATGACATATATATCATGGGATATATATGTTCCAGCACATTTTGTGTCCCCATGTCTTCCTCCCATCCAGGGGGCATCCTAATAAAATGCCATAATCAAGCTGTGAACTACAGGGGAGCCAGGGGGATTGTGGCTCCCTTTAATAAGACATGAGCTCCCCTGAAAACATCATTTGTGAAATGCTGGGAGATCTCTAAAATGTAATGACACTATGTTATTTTTGCCATGCATGTTTATTTTTCTGTATTTTTATTGTCATGGAACATATCTAAAATCAGTCCATTATAGATGTATGATTCAAGCATGAGGGTTATTCATCAATACTTCCCTTCAATAAAGATACGGGTATGCATATCGAAGTATGGTAGTGCTGTATCATAAACTTCAGAAAAAAACAAACTTTCTTGGTCCATCAGTCTACACACTGAATCGACATTATTCATTTCTCTGTTATGTGGTAGTCAGCATGCAGTGATGCCAAATAATCAGTCAATCGACCCTAAGGAGTGGCGTCTTCTACCACAAATGTTACCTTGATGACAGCTGACACTGATGTTACACCTGCTGCCAGCACTGCTGTCATTACAAACCCGCCAACACCCCGGGGTGACAACACAGGGCAAGCTGACAGAAGAAGCCGAAGATGGGAACAGATCAACAGTTGGACCTGTCTGTGTGTCTCATTTGTAGTCATAAACAATAGAATATGATACATCACTCTGCAAAGTATACCCTTGCTAAGCTGTATTGTAATGTTTTTTTGATGAGGAGGTTGTATGTGATTATTAACTGATTATCATATAGCCTATACAATGTAAGTCATCTCTTTGAGGCGCATACCTACCCCCAAAAATGTGAGGTCCTCCGAAAGCCATGATATAGTTCGCACACTGGCCATAACCATCTCGACTGACTCCCTTCAATGCAATGGAGCAACGATTCTAATTCAACAAAATTCATTCAAATAATTCACTTTTTCTGCCTGGTTTTTAATCTCTCTCTCTCCTCTTTCTTTCTCCTTCCTCCCTCTTCTTCTTCTCACCCTCTCTCTCTCTCTCAACCCCAACCCCAACCAATCAAGGCAGATGGTCGCTAACCTTGAGCCTGGTTCTGCCTGAGGTTCCTTGCCACTGTCACCAAGTGCTGCTCATGCAGAAATGTTGGGTCTCTTTAAATCAATTCAACATTGTTTTATAGTTTAATGTATCCTTTGGATCCCCATTAGTCTTCATAGAGATGAAGACCATTCTTCCTGGGGTCCACATTAAATCAAACAATTATTACAACAATTACATAATTACAGCATTTATACAAAGAATTACATAAAATCATTCATTAGCATTATTATAGAAATGTATATTGAGGAGTACAATGTAAATGTGTTAATATGATCAAGAGGAATAATATAGTTTTTTACATGATTATAGAAGAGTATACATGATTATAGAAGAGTATACATGACTATAGAAGAGTATACATGACTATAGAAGAGTATACATGATTACAGAAGAGTATACATGATTATAGAAGAGTATAGATGATTATAGAAGAGTATACATGATTATAGAAGAGTATACATGATTATAGAAGAGTATACATGATTACAGAAGAGTATACATGATTATAGAAGAGTATACATGATTACAGAAGAGTATACATGATTATAGAAGAGTATAGATTATTATAGAAGAGTATACATGATTATAGAAGAGTATACATGATTACAGAAGAGTATACATGATTATAGAAGAGTATACATGACTATAGAAGAGTATACATGATTATAGAAGAGTATACATGATTATAGAAGAGTATACATGACTATAGAAGAGTATACATGATTATAGAAGAGTATACATGATTATAGAAGAGTATACATGAGTATACCAAGTTGTTCAACGCAGATGTATTAACATGCTTGAGTTCAACTTAACATGATTTCCTAATTTAATAGTAGGCTATTGCAACATAATATTATAACTAAACACGGCTTCTCTCAGTTTCATTTTAAAACTCGACATTCCAGTGGTTGTGATCACGTGTGGGGGGAGACTGTTCCATTGAGCTACAGCTCTATACATAACTGACCTTAAGATGAGGTTTGTTGTGATTTGGAACTATATAAATATTGATTGATTGATTGATTGATTGATTGATTGATTGATTGTTTGATGTGTGTCCTGGAGGTCATATTGAAAGTGTTCATTGTTCTACAAAGTGAACATTAAAGAAGCACAGTAATCTTGTTCCTAGTATGGCTGAAGCTCCAAAAGCACTAGAACCTACATTCCCCATGATGCAACTCAATACTGTTTTCATTCAGCCTCCTAAACAAAGAACCAACATTGATTTAAAAAAAAAAGCAGCAGAATATGCTATAACATACTATAAACTAACTTAATAACAGCAATGGGTATAAATAGAAGGTCTTGGAATTCTGAGAAACCAGGCAATCTAAAACTTTTTTACATAAATGTTTTCTAAAATACACACACACACGCACGCACGCACGCACGCACGCACGCACGCACACACACACACACACACACACACACACACACACACACACACACACACACACACACACACACACACACACACACACAATAGACCTCAGACTTCTGTTTAAGAGGATTTTGCCCAAAGGAATCTCCCCTAAGAAGATACATTTCCTGAAAGTTGATGTAATAAAAGTGAAATTAACCAATTTGTCTTTCAGCTGGGAACCCCTTGCAGCCTTGTCAAGGACCCCTGGTGGTCATTCTTCTAGACAACTTGATAACCACATTACAAAGTGGATAAAAATAGGCCTGTTACAAGAATCAATAGCAGTATTTTGAAAATTATACTAATACCAGTTTTTTTAGTACAGTAGTATCGTCCAGCTCTATCTAATACAATCAGAGCTTGTTGTTACAGCATGACATTTCAAACAGTTCTTCTAACCTGAAATGACTGTTGTTTGGCTTGTTTTGTTATGTATTTGAAAGCCGCAGGCTAATATTTAATTTGTTACTTTTATTCTAATGCAACCTGTACACGTAAATAATGAAACACAAAGTTTCTGTTCAATTTTTAATGTTTATGAAAAGTTTAAAGCAGTGTTATCTGAATGAGATTTCTGGTTTTGCTATGGTATGCTATGGTATGCTATGGTATCAAATCAGGTACTGAAAGTAGTGAATCTTTAGTGGTAATTCTAGTATTGTGACATCACTGATATTAACTGTAACACAATTTACTGATGACTTATTTTGAGAAATTTTCTATTGTGCCACCAATTTTGGCTGTGAGATTCGCCGGTTTTGGGTGTGTATGATGTGACAAATTTGAATGAATCTTCAGTTCAAAATGGTAACAGCACTTACAGCAGCCGCATCTAGCAGCGGTTGTCAAAAAAAGCATGTGCGTCTAAACTCTTTGACCTAAACGCCAACTTCTTTCAAACCTCACAAACCAAAGCTTTGATAACACTGATGGGGTTATTTTCTCCTCAAGAGTCACAGAGCAGATGCTTTAAAAGTGTTCACAAGCCAAGCAGTGTTCCCCATGACTGGTAAACTGAGAATCAGTTGAATTCCCCTTTTAAAACTGGTATGTTTTAGCTCATGTTTTCTTAATTGCCATGCCTCTTAGCCTTCAGTCAGCTAGGGTGTTTGATGCTTGATTGCTAGGTCATAAATATTCAGAGCATCAAATTTGCCAACACATTTTTCATGGACTCACTTAATTTGATCCATCTGCCAATGACATGTGTAGCAGCCTAGCATCTAACACGATATAGATTTTTCAATTCTCCATGTTGAAAAATGGATGAACAGCATTCTTTTATTGGGTTGCTCAGAGAGTGCTGTCTAATATATTAAATTTTTTTCTTTATGTGTTAAATTGAGTTGAGACCTGGTGTCTGTGAAGGCCACAGCATATGATTCCCATCAATCTCCTACTCAGCAGTGTGTGGTGGTGTTTCAGTCATGACCAGTACCAAAATCCAACTCCAAAAAACCCAAAAAACTAGCACTCACCGATTACTTGTAGATGAAATCCATCCTGGACTGAGTGAGTGAGTTCATTTTAGGCGTTGGACTTCCTCCTTCCAATAATTTCCATTTTTTTCTGCAAACGGGCGCCTTGAAAAAGGCACCGGAAGCAGGTCTGCAATCATATCTGTATCTACCCGGTATCTACCTGCTGTTAAATCAACCGCCATCACCTTTCCAGAATAACAGACAGTGCGTCATCACGCACCTGCCCATGGGCCAATCAGCCAAGACCAGCACGAGAAACTCTGCTTGACGTAGGGCGTTCTGTCAATAACACATCAAAATTTGATTGGCTGATGATACGATCACTCAACGTTACGCACCCAATAGCAGCGTCCAGCTCGATCAGAGGCTAGCAATGCAACTACTGCTGACCCCAGCAGAGGAAAGGAGCTCTGATGCGTTTATAGGAGATTTGAGCTCCACAAAATATAACCATTCGTTTTCTGGATAAAGTTGCATACTGAATAAGTAATTGACTCCAGATACATTTCAGAATGACCTTTTAATAATGGAAAAAACAGAAAAAAACCCCATTTTTGACAGGGCTAGCAGTGCTAGCCTTGCTGCCCCTGACTGCACACCACTGCTCATACTGTCTGGAGTCCTTATACTGACCACTTCATGAAGGAAAGAAAATTATGTTTTCTGTCAGTACAAAACTTTCTATGCTTCTACTGCCAAGAAGCTACCGTACAAGCACTTGTAACACAACGTCTAAATAAGGAAAATAGTACATGACATAACACACATTCACCCTAAATAATACAACCTGACAGCCGTCCAGTCACAAGCTGACTTCTTTAACCTTTAAACCCAATTACTTTGACTGTGTGACTGAGATTCAGCACCACAGCATGAAACCAGATATTTTTCAGTTTTTTCTTTTTTTTTTTTTTTGGTTGCTGTTGTTTCTGATTATATCAGAAAAAAAGTATTGATAATGATACACAATTTAATGGCGTGTCAAGAGGTGGTTCAATTTTATAGAAGCTCTGTTCGTTCTGGGTTGTGTATGTCTCGTGTCTAACATGCTTGCCACAGGAAATTCAGTTTATTAGCAAAGAATCACACAGTTTTCTCACTGCTATAAACAGTACTGTTCTAACTGTGTAACTGTGACGGTATATCATTAATAATGTCTGTTCTAATTTCATGCTAATGTGTAATATATTACTTGTAAAACACATGACAATATGTACATTTGTACTGAGTCTGTTTAAAGCAGAGGGAGAAGAAGCAGGCTGATTTATGCTCTTGTTTATACTGTATGATATGAATAACTAACCCAGTTTATGTGTGCATGATGTGTTACATATTTTCCATGTCACATACCCACCTAGTGATCTTCAGTGATTATAACATCATTGACCTCTTCTCATTTATTTAGAGTTTGATGAATATAAGTCAAGTATCCAATCTTCCATTAGCTTTCCACTCATTTCTGAGGAAAATATCTCACTTTTTAGCTCCACTGTTACCAGTTCAATTTAGTTCAATTATTACAGTAAAAGTACATGAGTATTATGAGCTTGATGTAGTTAAAGTATTACAGTAAAAGAGAGAAATATCACAATTTGGTGGAGCTGCTAACAACTCAGACATTTGAAATGTGAGCCCGACTACACACTGCTTTTTGTAAGACATTGTTTCATCTTTAACAATGTGTTGTAGTTTAAAGGCTTGTTATATTATCAATTGTGTCAAATCTTCATCTGAAAAGTAACTAAAGCTGTCACATAGATGTAGTGGAGTGGAAAGTACCATTTTTCCCTCTGAGATGTAGTGGAAGTATAGAGTTGCATCACATGGAAATAGACAAGTAAAGTACTTCAACATTTTACCACTGGTTGTGGGCCATAAAATCAAAACAGTAAGCTGAAAGACACACAGATGTTACTAATTACATTAACAATGGCTCTGTTCAATTTAACTGTAAGCAGCAACAGGGAGCCAGCATAATACCAGGACCCTTAAACTACAGCAGCTAAATACAATTCAGCAGTAGTTAATTTGATCATTTACAACTGCTTTTCCTACTGTGACATGTCAAAATGTCTTGAGTGAAAGAGTCCTGTTCTCTGTGTGTTTGTTCCTACAAGTGACACCCTTCACATTACACACAGTCCATTGCTTAAAACTCTGCATACACACACAGGTGGTTTCACTTATTTAGCCTAATTAGACATCTGCCCTTTGTTGAAATTGGATGGGTATAACATGAGATCACCTAACTTCACCAACCAAGAAAACTTCTTTGCCCTCACAACAAATCTTATTGGATGGTCCATGACATATCACTCACTCACAGTCTATACAGGCCCATAACGTCATCACAAGAACTCTAATTAGGCTAAACACACCTATGAGGATGTACCACGTGTTTGCTGGGCCTTTATAATGGACCATAGGGAGAGCTGTTCGAAGGTAAGCGTGCTTTCTGTTATTTTGTGTGAGTGCTCAGAATGCAGAAACTGCACTATCTTGGCAGTCACTTAAATTAATGGGATGAATGGTTCTCTTCTCAACTCCCATAACAAACATCATATATAGAATTCAGAACTGTAACACAGAATTGATCTGCACTGTATTCAGGTTGGATCAATCAGCCTGTCAATAGATCAACAAGACTAAGCTAAGCTGGTCACACTTGTTGTGATGTGTATGTGTGTGCTTGGAGCTAAATCATAAAATCATACACTACTTAATTATATCATGTTTGCACATAAATACATAGAGGACATGGCTGGAAACACTGGCAGACTGGTTAGTTTTGAAAGACACTTCACCTGGAGGATGTGGCTTTAACCCCTCAGTCAACATCATCTGCTCTGCTTAGCATCCATGAACAAGATCCTGAATCCTAATCAGCTTCAGGGATGATCCATGTATCCAGTGAGGATGGAGGGCAGAGACATTTCTTAAGAAGATCAACACAAGTTTCATGTGTCATCATAATATATTTTCAGACTACACATTAACAGAGCTAATTCCAAACAAATTGTTTCAAACAGGGACCACACATACTTATGATAACCCATACTTAATTATCTCTCACTGAGCATGGGGAAAATAACACAGCTTTGTCCCGATAGTATGGCCGCATCGCCCTCTGCTGGTGGAGCTCATGTTGTGCAGAAAAAGTGTATATGTCATAGATGATATGTGCAAACTGTCACGTTTGCTTGTGTATGGGTGTGTAGTGATTGGTGTTAAATGTGTGGAAAGGCCTGTATTCTGTATGTCTACAAATTACTAGCACTGTCAGATGTATTAATGTCTGTTGCACATGGGAGCCAGGCTGTTCAAATAGTAATGTATAGCACTAGTGTTATTTTATAAAAAAGTTTATTCTTAAACTGTAAAATATCATTCCTTCATTACATATCTTTGTCACAAGTGTTTGCCACATTTGAAGGAGAAAAAAAAGTTTATGAATATGTTCTGCACATACAAAACATTATCGACGGATATATCAATATCATTTTTTTTTTTTTTTTTAATATCGGAATTGGTATCAGCCCCAAAAATATTGGTCAGTATCGGTCTAGCCCTAAATCTAACCTTAAGTGTGTGTGTGAGTGGTTCACTGACATATTTATACTTACAGTAATGTGGACATGTGCTTTTCTAACTACAGAAACCTATCACATTACATCACTCTCAAATGCTCCTCTAGGCCCTCAGTGGTCCACCATGGGGAGGGGGCTGCTGCTGCACCGTACTTGAGGAACAGCCTCTCTAACCACCTGAGGGCAGCAACCACCCTAGACAAACAAAAAAAAACCTAAAACCTGTCTGTTCAGAAAGTCTTTATCATGTTGACCCTTACTTTGTTTATGCTGTGTTCTATGTTAATAATACTATAGCACTTTGAGTTTCACTATGAATGAAAAGTGTGATATAAATGAAACGTCTAACTCTTAGTGAAATGAGGACATGTCTGAAGGTCAGTGGTTTATTGCGGGTGAACACCCATCTGACCAATTTCACGTTTCTTTCCAAGAAGTTGACTTTCCGCTGAGGCATGCTGGGAAATGTAGGTCATGCGCGGCTTGGGCTGGTTCACAGACGAGCCAACGCGAACCACATTTCCCATGGTTCAGAGCGCGGGTTGAGGGTACATGCTGCGCTCCGTGCAGTCCTTACTGCTGCTGCTGCACCGAGAAATGCGCTCCTTGAACGGCACGTAACCCGGCCAGGTCTGCATGGCCCTCAGCACTCAGGTGCCCGACTCAGTGTGGACGTGAACAGGTAACTTCTGTCGTAAGTGAACTCTGCTTTTTGTTTACTGCTTTGTGTTCTGCTTCTATGATAACAACTTGGGGTTAGCAGCCAGCTAACAGCTAACGGCTAAGTTGGCAGCAGTCCAGAGTGTGGCCTTATGAAACCTGTCTGATTAACAAACACTGTCTGCTTTAAGGACATGAACTCCTCTTCTTGACGTCTGCCGGTGTAAAGAGCTCCAGCAGCCCGTAAAGCTTCCAACCTGTCCTCCACATTAAACTATCAATGTCAACTAGCCTAAAATAGAAGCCTGTGTAAAGGTAGCAGGAATGTAGTTGTACATTTCCGGTTAGACCTATAAAAATAAGACGTGACAAAACGCTCCTGGTGAGTGGCGTAATTTTATTTTGCAGACTAATGGTGTGTTTTCCTGTAGAAACGCAGTGGCTTGACGCAGTTTAATTCAGTTAGCTGCTGGCTTGTATGCCGGAAGTTTCTTCACATAAACGTCCTTCATGTTGGCTTAAAAAAACAACTTAACGTGATTAAAGTTATTTACTTTGGACACTGTTGAACTTCCTGCATGTGACTCAGTCGTTTAGTCATTTCTGGTCGTGCGGTCATAACACACGCATGTTCAACACCTTCAGTGTGTCATATAAGTGATTTATAAAGATAACAAGCAGATTATTAGCAGCATAACTGACACATGCTGCCGACTGTGTTTAGTGATAAGCGTTGGTGTGGTGCTTTCAGTAATACTGTTTATTGTTTGATCATTAATAAGCAAGATACAGTCAATATAATGTTTAAAGTTAGGAAACAAGAGCATGTATAAGATGAATTGGCTGCAATAAATATACTGCAGGTATTCAGTATTTGAGGTTATTCCTGTAGGTCTGCAGTCCATATTAAGGAGTGACCAGATTCTACTTTATGATTAATATTGAGGTCATAGTGGATGATTGTGGTGTATTAGGATGCATTATAGTGTATGGTGTTCCTAATATTTTGTCCACCCCATTAACATACATGAGAGGGGCAAAATATTAAGAACAGCAGTCAATATAATTCACCTCAGTACACCACCATTACTTAGTATGACCTCAGTAATAAACATACAGTAGATTTATTACTTATTTTAATAATGTCAATGAAAACTGAACATGTATAAACTAAAAAAAAAAGGAAGTAGGATTTATAGCTGAGCTGTTGTATCGGATTGAATTAGATTACACAGGTGTACCTAATAATAAAGTGACTGTATATTAGTCCTCACAACACAAAGTTGAAGTTTGAAGCGTCTGCGTTCTGAGGTCATGCTGAGTTCAGTGTGTCGCTCAGTTATCTCTGTTATGTTTTATGCAAACAGGAGAGACGGCTGCTATGTTACATTTTTTAAGAGGCTGAGGAAATGTGTCTGGCATATTTCTAACAAGAGTAGAACTGGATCAACTATCAAATAGTTGAGTTATTTAGGAATGATCACTGTAGGCCTCAGATAGAATCTTCAGTTTAAGAAATATGAAATAGAAAACTCCTTCAGAGCTACTCATGATTAATTTCATAATTTAAATATGTTTTGATGAGTAGGTTTATCATTTAGTCCATTAAATGTTAATTTTATAGTAATACATTTGTTATATTTTCCTAGAGCCTGATATGACACCCTTTTTAAATGGCTTTAGTCCAATCAGCAGTCTAGAATCAGGTGATGCTGTAACTTTAAAATGTCCTCACATTAGAGAATCTGTCACTCTAGTTCATACAAAGTTTTTCTTTTTCCTGCACCTACAGTCTGTCCTTAAACATCCCAGCAGCAGAGAGGAGGAGGAGGAGGAGAAGAAGATGATAATGCAGCGCATCCTAATCTACGGTACTCTGCGCCGGGCGGCAGTGGTGCGCCCCTTGCTGATGGGCGTCACCGTCCACGAACCGCCTGTAGCGTTTTGCTGCTTTGCCCTCCGCCTGTCCCCGCCCACACACACACCTACAGGCCAGCGCTGGCTGTCGTCCTCAGCTTCCAGCAAGGCGGCACATCAGCCCAAACACCAGCCGCCTGAGGACGAGCCGCAGTCCAGCTCCGCACCTCCATCACAACCGCTCCAGAAAGAGGAAGCCGGTCCCGGTCCCAGTCCCGGTCCTGTAGAGGTGGACCCCCTGCAGGATAAGTCCATCGGTCTGGTCCAGAGGTTTAAGAGGACTTTCAAACAGTACGGGAAGGTGTTGATCCCCGTGCATCTGTTGACTTCCTCCATCTGGTTTGGAACCTTCTATTACGCTGCTATGAAGTGAGTCTGTGAACTGAGTTTCTGGCTTTACATCAGACCTCAAAGTATACATTAAATCCACAGCTGGTGCCTTTTTTTTGATGCTGAGGAGCATTTTAATTAAAGTTCACAACCTGAAGATGAAATGAGCAGCATATAATATGTTAATGATATGTATGTGACACCTTACCAGCTGTAGACGACTCTACTTAAGGAGCTACTTACTCTAATTAACGAAGCTCCTGATTCAACTATACGACCAGATTAAATGCTGACATCAGGTCATCAGCTGATCATTTCCACTGTGTGGAACTGCAACAGCACCCTTCACTGGTGGTCGTACGGTGATGTTACAAAGTGACATGTCTGAATAGAGACAGCAGCTGCACAGAAACATTAACCAGAGAACAGAGTAACTTTTTATTTTAGCCATTACAGAATGAATGTCAATTAGCTGCAGATGGTCTAACGTGCTGGTGGTGATGTCATATTAACTCACACGCAGCTAAAAACTAGGAGCTTAATGTTTTCTCTTGCTCTTTGCTAATGAACGAAAATGAGGAGAGATAAAAGGTTCGATAAGATTTGAAAGCATCTGAACTGTATATTTATTAGTTTAAAATAAGAGACAAAATAACGCAATGAAACAACTGGAGATAATTGTGTATGTGTTTTATCAAACCTTTCTAATACTACTTTGTTTTCTTCAGAGGAGTGAATGTAGTGCCATTCCTGGAGATGATTGGTCTGCCAGAGTCACTAGTTAGCCTTTTGAGAGACTCTTCGAGTGGCTATGCTCTGACTGCATACGCCATGTACAAGGTAAATGAATCCAGGATACATTGTTTATCAAAGTAGACATTTTTTGATTGGCATTTATCATAAAAAACGAAGGCTGGATCCAGATGTGTTCTTCACTCTTCTGCCCACTCTTCATCTTCCTCCAGATCGCCACCCCCGCCAGATACACAGCGACTCTGGGTGGCACGTCGTTATCTGTTCAGTACCTCCGCAAGCACGGCTACCTATCCACACCGCCACCGGTCACAGAATACTTCCAGGACAAGATGGAGGAGACCAAGGAGAAACTGAGCGAAAAAATGGAGGAGACCAAGGAGAGGCTTTCCGAGAAAATGGAGGAAACGAAAGGACGCTTCTCAGAGAAAATGGAAGAGACTAAGGACAAGTTTTCCGAGAAACTGCAGGAAACCAAAGACAGAGTCTCCGAGGGGAAAGCATTTTTTAGGAAGAAAAACGATTAAGCGAGATCAACGTCGGAGGTTGCCGGCGCCTCTCAATCAATGAATCCAATTAAAGGCTCGACGAGTAAATCAGCGAGTTCTGAAGAGAGAGAGAGAAACAGACAGACAGCACTGCTGAGACTGCTGAGAGAGAAAGAAAAGAGAGAGAGAGAGAGAGAGACATTGCACTATCGTTGTCCTAAAATTTCACCTCACACATCTCAGTTATTACCTGTCGTCTATTTAAGTGTCAAATGATTTCTTTAATTGTGGAACCCCCCCCCCCTACTATGACGCACTGCGAGTGTAGAGAGCAGCAGCTTAGCAAACTTCCTTGGCTCAGTCACCTCCGACAGGATTTCCACAGGCTCAAGTTATCTGAGCTTTAACTGTTTGTTAGCTCACGTCTCTTCACACATATATGTAAGGAAATAAAGAGTTCTGAGATAAATACATATTGAATATAAAAAAGCATCTATTAAAGACTGTACAGGAGAGAGTAACGCTAATCCTTCTGGCTGTTAGGAGAATAATAATAAAACTTGAAGTTCATGGTATCTGTGTGTACTAGTCCATGTGAAGGCTGGGTATCACCTCGTGTCTTTTTCTAATGCAATGAGAAAGAAATTTAAAGGGTTTTTTTTCTAATGTATGTTTTCTTAATAGCCAAAGCTTAATATATGACATTATTTTGGTGTCTCTACCAGTTTAATGTATGGACTGAAAAACGTGTGAATAAAAAAATGGGAGTTGGAAGCAGCTCTCAGGGACAGAAAATACATGATGAGTTTACATGTGTTGAGTCACAAACATGCAGTAGACACACTATTCTACATGGAGATGAAGTGAAAGGTGAAATGTCTTTCCGCTTTGAGTAAATAGATGAATTTTCTCTTCAATTAGATGTATGATTATAAGCACAACTCAATAAAGTGGAACGCTAATTATCAAATGTTTGCCCTGTGTCAAAAAGGTTGTGAGAGAAATTCAATTAAGGTTTGTTGTTAACGTTATGTACTCAAAAGCATCACCAATGGTTATATAAGTATATAAAAAGGTCTCGGCCAACTGTAACCTCTTCTACACACTGTTAGAAATATGTAGAGCCTCAAGAAAAGAGAAAATACAAGTATGATTATTTTTTTTAATATATGAACATCAGGTCAGATGATTACATGTAAGGTGAAAGGTATTATCCACATTGATAAACCCATAAACATCAGTTCTTAGCTCTACCAAGCATTTAAGCTCCTTTCAGCTTGTCTCATCAAGCCCTGATTCCAACAGACAATAGTTAGAACTAGCTGGTTAACATAGCGGAGCATTTAGCAGCTACAAAGCTATATATTCTTAGTAGCTTTGTTCATAATGATTTAGCCTGTAGCTTGTATAAGGCTGTGCAGGCAGAGCACAGCAGGTTTATATCAGCTGATTGTTCTGCTGAAAAGATGATGATGATGATGATGATGATGATGATGATGAGTGGTGAGACTGAACCAAAACAACTTGAAACCAAAATGACAAGTCAACATTTTGATCCAATTTGAAAAAAAAAAAAAAGATGTGAGGTAGTGAATTGAAGTCAGATTTTATAATAAGTACATTATATCACTTTAGATGTTTTATTCATTATGTAATCACACCATTAGAGAGGCGTCCAATTCTGCAACATGACAATGAGCCTAAACATCAAGCCAAAGTAATAAAGAACTATTTTCATCAACAAGAACAACAGAGAGTCCTGCAGCAGATGGTTTGGCCCCCACAGAGCCCTGATCTCAACATCATGCCGTCAGTGTGGGATTACATGAAGAGACAGAAACAGCTGATTGAGTCTAAATCCACACAAGAACAACTGTGGAAGCTTCTCCAAGATACAGGAACAATGAAGTGCAGAAAGACAAAGCTGCTCACAACTAATACTGCTCTCATTTAGATTTCTGCTGTTCACTTCAAATTAACTTATCTGACAAATAAAACTACAAACTTTACTTTTAGTGCCTCAAACTTCTGCACAGTAGTGTATGCATTAGTTTCACCTCATATAATTAGAGAATAGTGTTTTGGTTGCTTTTAATGCTATGCATTATTCACAGAGAGCAATTTAATTTAGTTTGCAAATAGTTTTCTTGTGTGCAAAATGTCTTCAGTGAACACATGGCAACACTGCCAGGAGCAAAGCAAGCAGGATAGAGTCACTACACCACACACTACAACTCTGTATGCTACAACTTGGAGTTAATACACAATTACTATTAATATTATTATTGCTAAATGCAGAGTATGTGGTTTCAATGTTCATGTATTAATATATGATATACAATATTCTTTAGTCCCAGTGTTGTAGCAGCAAAGTGGAGAGTCAAAATAGACCATCAATAAAAAAAAGGAAGAATAATAAATTATAAGAAAACAAGCAATGTGAAAAATATGACATAAAAAAAAGTGTATATAAAGTGTGTGTGTGTATGTGTAAGATAAAATAAATCTTGATTAGTTTCACAATAGAGAAATTTACAGTATTACAGCAACAAAGTGGAAAGTAAAAAAATAAAACAAGCAATATAAACAATAGGAAATAAAAGTCAGTATATTATATACAGTATGTATACAGTATATTATATATTTAAATGATATAAGATTTGGATAACGTGGAAATAGTCTGCTTAGAATAAAATATTATAGCAGGATTATGATGTCATAAATCCTACTTGTAGGTTGTTGCTTTAAACTCAGATTAAAGGTGAGCACAGAGCAACTTCCTCCTCCAGCAGATGAATGTTGAAGCAGCCTTCTTGTTTCACATTCATCCTCACACAGGAATGAACTGTGCATCAGTATTCTGACCATTTATGGTGAGCTGCAGTGAGGATGTGAGACTGCTCCATGTGATTTATAAAGAAATAAATTACATGCAGAAGTGCTCGTGCACACTTTTCTAAAAGTTTTGGCATGAAACTTCCACACGGTTTCCTAATTGAAGCCTCTGGTGCTGCAGCGGGTTAAGGTCAGGTTGGACACCACTTACTGAGAAGTCAGTGTGGTTTGACACTTAGTTCTCCTATATCTGTCACATCCAGTAATGTTAAACAGATCTAAACATCATGTTGTCACACAGTGAGCGTGCTCCAGCCTGCCTCCTTCATTATGAATCTTATCTATATGTAAATATAATGGCGTTGCTGTGTGCTGATTGGAAGTGTGTGTGTGAGTTACAATGACCTCTGCTGTCCAAACTAATGAACAACTGTTTATGCAGTCCACTGCCCCCTCGCACAAGCACCTGTCTGTTCTCCCACAGGGAGTATGACACAGAGGACAGAGCGGCGCTGCGATTCCTCAAATTATCTTAGTGTAAAGACAGTCTGTGTTCTCAGGTGTGATTCAGTGGCTGAACACGACTCATGTGTCAAGACGCCTCTGGGAAGCTTGAGGTGAAGTGCAGGTCAGGAGGGAGGAAAACTGTCCAAACTGTCTAAGACCAGTGATTTTTCTCCACTTTGCATCTTCTTTTTTTTTTTAATAAAAAGGTCAGTGAGATCGACTTTGAGGCAGCTGACAGTGTGTGTATGTTAAAAAGTTGTTGTGCAGGTCACATTTGTTGTCATAGTTTCACCATAAAGCCGTTATATGTAGCCGTTGAGCAGATGATATTTAAAAGACAAGATCGAGCAGAAATAACCCAGATAATCCACATGTACACGGGTTGTTTCACCCAAATTACAAATTACAAAAATATAGATTTTTAAATGTAGACATGCAGATTTTTATTTATTTATTTATTTTTATCTGTTTCAGCAGTTTCTGTTTCCACTGCAACATAATGAACATGAGGGGAAATTAATTTGTGGTGCTCAAATTGAATCCCATTAACCTTGATTACATTGGGGGGGGGGGGGGTAATAAATGTTCATTTGGTCTCTTCTAGCATCCTCACAGATGTTGCATTCCCTACATCTGCTGCTTATGATGTCATAGCCCATTTACTCCTCTTGGGAGTAAAGGTGTTGGGGGTGGATGGTGTTTGGGGTGGATGCTGGAACATCTAGCCTGAGTCTTCAAATCAACTGGGACTCCATTACTCCCATTTTTAAATGTCATTTTTCCAACCTGTGAGCACCAATAACAAAATTCACATCCACTGTGTTGTGTTGGTGTAGAAGCAGAAAATCTCAAAAACAGGGCACATAAAAGAGATCCAGCAGATACATATGTGGCTGGGAGCGAGCCAACACAACAATGCTCCAGCCAATCGGAGACATCGTCATTGCGCGTTCACGGTCAGACAGAGGGGGGAGGGGAGGTTACGTAGTGACGCAGTCGGAGCGAGGTCTGGTACAAATATAGTGGAGAAGGAAAGATGACCAAGAAACATCCAGAGAGGAGAAAGTTAGAAGAACATTTAATATAAAAGAAGGGCTAGGACCAGACAAGGACCCACGGACACATTAGTGTGGTTTCTAACGGCGGAGGGACAGACGGAGGGACAGACGGAGACTCCGCCATGTTGGTCAGTTTGCGCAATGGTTACGTCCGTTGTCATGATAATGCGCATCCATGAACTTCGGGGGTGGGGCCCTAGAAGGAGCAGGAAGGGGGGTGGGGTGGGAGGGGGGGGGTTGTTTTGGTTTTCACTCAAATATCATCAACTTTTCCCCTTGTTTTCCCCCACATCGCTTACTATACCTTTCATTTTAAATGATTGTCCAAACTAGTCTACACAGGTTGATGTGGCTGCAGGATCTCATTCCAACCAAGCAGGAGCACACCAGGCTCTACTCATTTAATCAGCTGATCTCCATCTTCAGACAGCTGATTGGTGTAATCATGTGCTCTTGATTGGTTGGAACAAAAACCTGCAGACACACGACCCTTTGTGGAATAGTTTGGACCATCAATATTGCTTCCATACATTTTGGGGCTCACAATTTAAATATATAAATATCCTGACTTTTACTCCCTACTACCATTCCAAACATCCAAAATCACTGGATACTACATTTCCCATAATGCAACTCAATGGTCAAACTACATACCTACAGTTTCTAACATGGCCTTTCTGTGTAGTAAAGGTGTAGTCTCTGAGCACCACCTAGATAACCTGGATGACTTCACTATAGGATCATTTTCTCCTACATAGAGCTGCAATGAATTATTATTTTCATTATAAATTCATCTGTTGATTATTTTCTCAATTAATAGATGAATTGTAAAGAAAATCTAGACATTCACAGAGCTGGAAGCAGATTATTTGAATGATTATTCTTTAAAAATGATGAATTAATCAATGAATGATCTAATCACTGCAGCTCTGCTCCCTTCAGACTGACAGCATGACTTACAGTGGAAGCTTCAATTTGTGTCAACATGTAAACCCAGAATGTTGATTTGAAGTAGTTTCAGATGTTTATCAGGAAACAAAGAAATGAGATGAAGGACTTTTATCCCAGAGACAGTGAAAGAGGTAACTGTCTGCAGAGAGCCCGAGCCGTCTCAATCTGTTAGGTCTTCACTGTCTCAGCTGGCGAGGAGCACATGGAGACTATTTCCCCTCAACCAGTTTCCAAACAGAAGTGAATGTGTGGGCACTGCTTCCTTATAAAATATAGAAGTGAAATCTTGGTACTAGAAAGTAGTCTGCTTTTCCCTCTGCTGTGTTTCCTGTCTGATGTTAAAAGCCTGGAAGAGGTTCAGACTCTGGAGCTGCATCACGTCTCCATCGCTGAGCAAACTCTGTCTGATGTATGCTTGATTATCCCTGCATGGCTATCACCAGCGTATGTGTGTGTTTGTGTGTGTGTGTGTGTGTGTGTGTGTGTGTGTGTGTACAGTATCGGGATGGTTGCGCTCCTTGCAGTATTTTGCAGCAGGAGGTTATAGAGAGGACATGAGGCGGGGGCCCAGGGCCCACCCTCCCTCCGCACTTGTAAGTGAGGCTAAGTGCTTTGAACATTAGCTTTGTTTCACTCCTGTGAATGTTATGACAAGTTGCCAGATGGGGTCTGTCTATAAATAAGCCGGTCTTGGAGCCGAAATATACAGAAACTTATGTTTTATGCATTTCATTACTTTGCGGGGATGAGTGAGTCATTTGCTCCTGGCTCACGAGGATCTTTGCCAAATACTCTTTAACAAAAAAACACAGCGAGAGAGGAAGAGTAACCTGAGTCTGACCTTTACAGTGCTGCTTTAACAGACTGGAAGAATCAGCAGATTTTGGTTGATGGGAGGTTAAAACCTCATCTGAAGCTCACCAGAGATTTCTCTCAGCACATGAAAGAAAAGGAAAGTAGTGATTGCAGAACAGGTCTTTTTAAAAAAAAAAGTGGTAGACTGGCTGCGGTTGAGCGGCAGCAGCTGGACTGAAAACACAGCTGCACAAAGTGGTCAGTTCCTATTTTTCGGGTCCTTTGAGAGAGAAGTCAGGACCTGTTTTTCCATCAGAGTGGGCCAGCACTGATGGCACTGTTTCATCTGATTTAAAGGGACACAGCGACAATTTTACAAGATGATTTTACTCGTCATGAGGAGTTCAGCTAACCTGTGAGAACAGATGTTTAATACAGTCTGGGGCTCTTGAGGAGCTTTGTTAAGTCAGAGGAAATAACCCTGATCTGATAATATCTTCAAGGTTATAACAGACTTTGTAACAGAGAGCCTGCACACAAACTCAAGTTTCATTATGGCAAATATCAGATTTAGGATATAGGTGTTTTTAGAACTTGAGCCATACTATAGACTAAAGCCATGTTCATGTCATATTAGAGCTACCTAAATAACAACTTTTCAACTTGTAATTAATATTCAAGTGTTAACCAAGTCATAATTGTGACTCAGACTTGTCTAAAAGCTCCAATATAAATGCTAAATATTCAGAGATTCAAAGAGATGGAAGCCTAACATAAAGCAAAGTCTCATATTCAATGTAACTTAAAGGGTTAGTTGTGAGTTTTACACTTGGAAGGTGAACATGTGACAATCTTTCACATCTCTACCATCCATCCTGTATGACATGAACATGGCATAAAAGTCATCTTAGCATCAGCTGATACAACTGTGACCATTATCCTTTTCTTTTTTTTTTCATCAGTCTTCTCAAAGCCTTCCAACTTAATGGAAGTAAGATCTGAAATGAGTGGAGTAGCCTTTAGATGATTGTTACTATCCAGCTCAACAGGTTTCTGTGAGCTCACTATCTGATGAATGTTTGTGTTTTTGTTGTTAGACAAATAAGACAGTAGCAGTCAAATATTTGGACAGACTTCGTCATTCAATGGGACGGTGTGTCCAATCTTTTGACTGGTTACGGTGGTATTTAAAAGCATTTAACAAAGTCAATCACTAAGAAACACAGTTATTTAACTTCAGATGAACTGATTATTAGTAGATAATATTAGAATTAGAATTGGAGGTTGTGTTGGATGCAAGCCTGCATTAGTACCCCCAGGGGCCCCCTCTGGACACTAAAGCTAATGTCCCCTAAACAACTTTTTAACATTTTTTTAAATTCTGATTGGATAACGTTACTATTGGGTGGAAACCTTGTAACTTAATATTTAGTTTTGGACAGTCATCATAATTATCAACATCAAAAAAATGGGTAAAATCATGTGTTGTATTTCTGTGGAGCCTTCCCACCTTTCTGCTCAAGGGGCCCAGATTGCACATATGGTAGATCCAGCCATAAGTATGAGTATGAGAGTATGAGATTAGTGTTGCTGTTAATTGTTTTCATGAATCCATCTTCAGACAGGGTGTATCATGATGTCTCAGTGTGGTGTAGAAATCCAGGATGAACTACTGTATTTTCTGTCTTCTTGTATCGTCCTTTTTATTCTTCTCATTAGCTCCTTCTGCACGTTCTCATGTTTAATTTACCACATTCCTCTCAACACATTAGTTGTCACTGTATCCCTCTCATGGTTTGCGTGTTGGTTGTTTCAGGCCTGAACCCAGCAGCAGCAGCACCCAGCAACTGAGGCCAACAAGTGCCCAAGAAGATTCCACCGTGCGCCTTTAAAATCCCACTCACGTTACTTGGCAGCATCAGCGAGGACAGATAAAGAGGTGAGTGGCACCAACTCACAGTAATCACATTACACAAAAACTTAATTATCTATATAACACTAAAGGAATAATAATAAAAAAAATAGAGGGAGAGCACCACCAGAGTAATCACTTTTAAAGTTTTATTCATTACGCTGCAGTTTGACTACAGCATAAGTACAAGCATAAAATCTTTGACTACAACAGCACTTAGAGCAACATTTTTTGATTTTTTTCTTCTTTTCTGTAAAAGTATTGCAATAACAGACCTTAGGCCTAAAACCTATTACATCACAATTGCTTAAATAAAAAGAGGCAAAAAATACACAACAATTTTACCTCTGTGTTTTTTTTTGTTGATATATATATATACTGTACGCTCGCTTTTGAATACAGTCATATATAGATCGAGGTTTCAGCACAGAGGGGGGGAGGGAGGTAGGGGGGGAGGGGCGGGAACGAGAAGGATTTCGTTTTTGTAAATAAAGCAAACCGATGTTACAAAAAACCCATGATGGAAGCAGTCCTATGGTAACTGTCAAGACAGAGAATACCAAACTGTTTGAGACGTTATCATTGTTATTATTATTATTATTATTATTATTAAAATCTTGGAACGATAAAAACAGCTACTTTGTCGTCAGCAGTTGAGTACAGACTTCTGATACGTGGAAAGAGGGAGCGCGCTGCAAGGGGAGAAAATCTAATTTAAAATAATAATTAAAAAAAAAAAAATCAGTCTGAGCCCAAGTTAGTTTTTCAAGCTAGTGCAGGAAAAAGAAAAAAAGAAAAAGTATTAAGAAGGAGTGCCGAGCGGCTCTCCAGCCAGAGTTACAATAGAGACTTTTTCCCAAATGAAAAACTACACAACTGCCACTTATTTGGTGCTTTTGAAGAGAAAAAATGGCACATTGCTATGTACATCATCTATAGATAAGAATGAACATGCTCTGCGGTTATTGTACAGTGGAGTTTGACAGTAGTTTACCAGTACATACTGTAAATAAATGACTGACTTGTTTCAGTATACTGTGCCACGTGTAACATTTTAATGTAGAATGTAAAAAAAAAAGATCATAAAAAGAGAGAAAAGTTAAATGACAAGTTTAACAGCCTTTTTTTTTTTTTTTTTTTTAACTTTTCACGCTGGTTCCCAACAAAAACAAAAGAGCAGTTTTTCTTTCCTGTTTTTCCTGTTTGACAATCATGATTAGAAGACGATGATCCTGAAATGCTTTAACCAGAAACCTAACATCAAGCCAGATCTATAGCAGTGCTGAGTGTGCTCCACAGTTTCATAACTTTGGCAGATATTACAAAAAAAAAAAAAAACTACAGCTGAAATCAACAAAAAAAAATAATAAAAAAAAATCGGGTAAAGATGGATGAGTACAGACACGTTAATTCTCCCGTCATTTTCCCCGGAAGTGCTGACGGCTCTTGTGTGCAGCGGTCATCGTGCGATGCGTCTCCCGACTTAGACAGCTTCTGCTTTTAAAAATGTTTTTTTTGTGTTCCAACAATTTACAAAAAGTTAAAAGATGACGTTCAACCTGGGGGATGGGGGGTGGAAGAGGATGGGGGAGGGGGGCGGGCTGAAATCGTGGCATAAAAACACCAACTGATGTGTATGCGTGTGTGTGTGTGTGTGTGTGTGATATATGTTTCTCGTAAAAGATCTGTGTAATAGAACTATACATTTGTTAGTCGATTGTGGTCGAAAATGGAAACCACCAAGCCAGTACCCAAATGATGGCAAGCACTGTCAAAGGTTGTTCTTAGAAGAGAAATCCAATAAACAAGTGAATAATATCTTTTCTCAACAACTTCCTTAATCCAGAGGTTATCTCATCCTTATCATAACAGACTAGTATTTATAGCAAAATATTATAAGTAGTAATTTGTATTTGTGTTGCAACCATATTCTAAGCATACTTTGCAAACCATGTTTTTCTCATAAAAAAAAGACAAAGCACGTTTTTTTTTAACTGTAGGCATTTACAAATTTGATGCTGCCTTCTTAAAATTCTTATATTGTCTATACATTATATTACATTATTCACAACATTTTTTTGTGGTTTCTACCCATTGGGTAGGATATGTGCATAATATATTCAAGTTATATACAGCACCTTACAAACAAACATAAAGAAAGACAGACTACTGAAAAAAGCACCGTTGGAAGTGAGGCACAACGAAGGTGGGAGCTTTTTGAGTGCAAGTGGGTTCCTATGTCTGCTCCACACGTGGGTCGAATTACTGGTCGAAACGGCTTCAGGTGCTTCGCCGGGGGTTGGGGGTTGGGGGGGGGGGGGGGGGAGTGACCGCCTTCCCGTCTGGCGCAATGGAAAGCGAACAGACAGGCGTGTGACCGACGTCTGGGCTCGTTAAAAGTTAACGCCGAGCTAAAAATGTTCAAAGCTGAGCTGAAATCGCCAAATTTACAGTTTCACGCAGACTTTGTGTCGAATGTGGTTGTGTCCTCTTCATCACAGAGGATCAGATTCGGTTTGCAATGAAAAGAAAGAGCTTGTTCCTACTGGAAAATCATATGTAAAGTCCGTCTACTGGCTTAGGACAGCAGGCATCATCTTCAGCAGCCTTTTTGTCACACCGTCTCCATTCCCTTACTGCCAGACGAGGCGGTCAAGCCGAGGTAAAGCACCCGTAAAGGATTTCAAGCAGCAGTTGGACTGAGGTGTGGTCTGCTCAAACATGAACATTAGGCACCTTATTTACTCACATAATAGTAACATGCAAACCTCCTTGTAGAAAACATAAAATTCATCTTTATATCCTCCATTTACAAGCTATGACTGCGCAGACAGAACAAGCCGAGAAAACAACGGAAAGAAGGAAGGAAACAAAAAAAGAAGAAAAAAAAAGAGGAAAGACTTGGGTTCCAAGCAGGTTCTTGCAGTCAAAGGCCCAAAGTGTTGGGACAAGTCTTTCCAGCAGCTGTCTCACCCCCCGCCCCTCCCGAGCTCTGTGTGTAACTGAAGGTTAACGCTGCAGACTACTCATAGACTGTTATGGGTCAATAAAAACACACACGGATCAATATTTGTCTTAACACTTGTGCTTTTGACTGCAAAAGGGGTCGAAATTCTCTCCTTTAAGTTTTGGATGAGTTGAGGGGACATGATGGACAGAAGGACAGAGGACTGAAGGGCGGGATGAAGGGTGAGGGGAGCATGAGAAGCAGCAGTAGCAACAATAGTAGCAGTAGCAGCAACAGCAATAGCAGCAGCAATGTAATAACACACACACACACACACACACACACACACACACACACACACACACACACACACACACAACTGTAGAGCCAAAATGGACACACGACTGGGGACACATGCATACATTCAAACACGCAGCTTTAGACACTGATGCTAAAACAGAATGTGAAGGCTTTTCGTTCAAACGGACCAAAAACGCCCCTGAAAGACGGACTGACGCACTGTCGCTTTTGGTCTTTTTGTCGGATTTGTAAGAAAAAAAATGAAAAAATTAATCTCAAGTTTCTGGAGGATAAAGCAAAACTGTTCTCCAATGATTTTTTGTTGTTGTTTTGTGAGATCTTGCTCAAACTGTCTAACCACCATCAATACTCTGTATGTACTCTATTTAATTAGCATTGCACTGAGGGACAATAATGACCACGGACAGCACACTGTGTTTTAGTGAGCATACTGACTTCCTTTTTTTTTTTTTTTGAGTGTACTTAATTTTGCCACTTTTCCAGTGTGAATGCACTACAGTACATACTCAAAAAAATCTGCTTAGAATTAGTATGCAGTATGGACACAGGGGGTGAATCTACAATATCTCAATGATGGGAACAGTTTTTCAGTGAGACCATCGCATCGTGCAGCTTTAATGGGACCTGTGAGGTGGACTGTAGCGTGCACTTTCTAATGATGAGGTCGCTTCTGCACCACGATAATAACCATCATGCATCTGGCTTTTTTTGTTTTTACAGAGATGCTACACTGAATTCCAATGAAAACTTAATTAATGATGTGTTAATATGGACAGTGCCACAGTATTATGTCCTTGAATCTCGAAACTCAGACAAAGCAGTCGGCTAACAATCACTCGGATACGCACAGGTGTGGACACACGCGCACACACACACACACACACACACACACACACACACACACACACACACACACACACACACACACACACACACACAATGCTCCTGCAGGAGCATTAAGTGCTTTTCTGTGTTGTTAAAAGGTCTAACCAGCACACACACACATTCACGCACACATAGCGAAGAGAGGACTGCACTAGCACACACAGCCAAACAAGGACTCCACTCCAGTCTCCACTTTAAAGGGCTTGGCGGACTCTGCATCATTTGAACGCACTTTTTCTGCACATGGATGTGGAAGGAGGGACGATTAACAGCGTTTAGCAAAGACACTGTTAGAAAGCTGGGATGTGAAGGAGGGGGGGTGGGGTGGTGGAGGGGAGGGGGCACTGGCATTTGAACACAAAAGATAAGAGAGAGACAGAGAAAGCACAAGAGCAGAGGAGAAGGCAACAATGAGCAGAGAAAAAGGCTAGATTTTTCCAAAAAAGGTTTTTTTGTGTGTTTGTTTTCCTTTTACAAAAAAAGGACCCTCCCATAGCCCTTTGACTTCGACCGCAGACAGTTTTTTTTTTTCTTGGTTAAAACCTGATCGCTGTGCTGGCAGACGCAGACAGGAATCTTCACTTTGTGTCGCCTTGTTGTTGTTTTTTGTGTGGGTTTTTTTTTTTAAGAGACGTGAAGACAGAGAGCTGAGCCTTTTCTTTTTCCCCGTTTTGTGTTTTCCGTTGTCATGGCGGCGGCGGCGGTGGTGGCGCGCGGGGGGTTCGAGTTCAGTGTGGCTGTTGGCAGAATGCACCGTGCATGTCGAGATGAGCGGAGAGAGGATAGGAGGAGGAGAAGGGGGGGGGGGGGGGGGGGGTGAAGGAGGTGGGAGGAAGTGTCAGGTGCTCAGAGGTCGGGGACAGAGTTGAGAGGGGGGAGGGGGGGATCTGCTGCAACTGCTGCTGGGCGGACAGTTAAGATATGTTTCGCTTTTTTTTTTTTTTTTTAAATGGAGTTATGGGTTATTCTTGAATGAACTTGATATCCGAGCAGCTGGCCAGATCCCCCCCCACCCACAATTGTTAGTAATGACATGCTGGATCTTGCCAAGCAGCTCTCTCATCTTTGTGAGGGACTTACTCTGGTTTTGGGAAACATTGTTAAAGCCAGAGGAAGAAGAAGAAGGAAAACTTGTCCGCCCGGCAGCCCCGATCGCAGCACACACACACACACACCCCCCCCCCTCCCCGATCTCCACTCCTGCTAGGCTGAGGTGTACACAGATGTGAAGCAGTACAAGGTTATTCTCTTACTAAGTCTCACTGTGCCTGTGGTGAAAGCAGACAGAGATGTCGTAGGCTGGGTACGAGTATTTCTTGCGGTTTTTCAAAAAAGGAAGGACATAAGCTTATAATACTCTTTTTTTTTTTTCCTTTTCTTTTTTTTTTTCTCTTTTCGCTCCCAACTGTTTAAACAACTTTGGAGCCAAAGTTCAGTCAGTCAAGTCCATTCATGAAAAAGGACACCGAAAAAATAAAGAAAAAAAAAAACAACAAAACAAAAAAACAAACACATCATCAACATTTTCATCATCTCATAGCATCATTTCCCTCTTCTCTTTTACAACAAAAAAATAGTGCAACTTTTAGATAACTTTTTCTTTTTTGTGTTTTGAATGTTAGAACAAGTGTTTTTTTTTGTTTTTTTTCTCTCCTCTCCCCCCTTTTGTTTTGCTTCCTCATGAACCTTGGCACTAAGATTTGGGTTTTTGTGAGTCTGTTTTTTTTGTCGTGTTCTCTGTTTTTTAAGTCCTTGATTCTCAGTTCTCGCTTTGTGCACAGATCCCGGTCCAAAAAAGAAGAATAAACAAATAAAAAAATTAAAATAAAAAAAAAGAATAAGAAAAAAACATCATCCTCAGTTCGGTGGGGGACAGAGTCGTCACCCGAGGTGGGGGAGGGTGGACAAAAAAGTTTCAGTCTGTGCTAGCAGTACGTTTTTGTTTTTTTTCCTCAAATGAATGAAAAACAAAAAAAAACTCCACGCAGTGCATACATCCTGCCCCCAGCAGTGCTAGCTGTTTGAGTTCCTAACATCGGAAAGAAACAGGAAACGGAAATGAAATCGACGCTTGGTTCCTCTCTTTCCTTGTTTTGTTGTAGCTAAGGTTGATATTCATTTGTGCATGGGAGTGTGGAGAGAGGACATGAGAGACAGAGAGAGAGCGATAGAGAGACCACTGATTACAGGTGATCAGTGGACAGGAGGAGAAGAGACAAGAAGAGGAGAGGCAGTTCTCAGTCTTGGGGGGGAGGGGGTGGGCAGCCCCCACCTGCCCTTTTTCTTCACACCAGGTCCTCCGGTTGGCCGTCCTTGGCCTTGGCAGGTACTATTGTGCTTTCTGATTGGCTCTGCTGCTGGATCGTCCTGCTCCCCGGCCCCCCCACCCTCTGGTTATTGCTGTGCTGGTGTAGAAAGAATGCTGAGCCGGGGTAGTGGCCCATCACCTCGCTGTACGCCGGCGGGGGGCCCTCCATGCGCCCGTGGCTGCTGGAGTTGGCCGCGCTGATGCCCGAGTTACTGCTTGGCGGTCTCGGACCGCCTCCTCCCATGCCTACACCTCCTCCCCCCACCCCTCCCAGGCTACCGCCTCCCCCCATGTCGATCAAGTCACTGTCGTAGATGGTCCGGTTGGGCGGCGCCCTCACTGACTCGCGGTTGAGCTCCATCTGCTGCTCGGGGTCGCGAAGCTGCAGCGTGCAGGGCCCCTGGTACGGCGGGGGCTCCTCGCCGTCCGACAGCGAGATGGTGGGCGGCAGGTCGATCTGGTGCTGCAGGTAGGGGTAGGTGGGCTGGAAGCGGCTGAAGCGGTCTCGCTGCATGAAGGAGGGAGCAGTGAAGCGATCCCTGGCCTGGGGAGCGTATAATACCTGAGAGGAAGATACAGAAGAAGGTGGGAGGAGGAATTAAAGGAGATTGGGAGGAGAAAGGAGAAAGGGAGGAGAGAGGATGAAGGAGATGGAAAGAAAGAAGAAGGAGGAGAAAAGATACAAGAATGTCAGTTGGCATCAACAGGCAATCTGGCTAAAAACAAAATTACAACTGATAGCAAAATGTTTTACAATATTTCAAATACATAAAAAATGACAGAAAAGATGACATATTCACATGTATATGTCCTAACAACTACAGTCCACTGTACTACATCAGACACAAGTTGTGTTCATTTTTAATCACAATTTGTTTTGAGTGTGTCACTTTGTAAAATGAGAGCATGATGTGGTTATAATGTCAGACGGAATGAACACAATGTTGTCTAGCAAACATTTCTAAATCCTATTAAATATCTCATGACCCCCAAGATTAATCTTTGGGCGTCCCAACCAAGCCTCAAAGACCAGCGCTGGGCTCTGAGGTGATTTCAGCAGAGTGGCTACAGTCAGAACTGCAGGTCATGTGACGCTAGAAAACAACAAATATTTATATATTTTTCTGAGTGTTGAACAGTTGGTAATGACTCTTGGTACAATCACAACTTGCACTATTAGGTCCAATAAAAATCAAAATCAAATGTGCTTTCAATGGAAGTGATGGAGTACTAAATCCACAGTGTGTCCACACAGTCATTTAAAAGTAGATGATCAGCTTCTATTGAGCTTCAGCAGTGTGAGTTAGTCATATCAAGTGATATCTGACACATTTACAGTCTTCTTAGCATCAAATTCCCTCTTAATGTTTCCCTGTTGAGCTGTGGTGGAAGTATAGTAAGAAAAAGAGGAACTTTGGCACTAAAAACACTGTAATGTTGAAACATAGAAGACTTGATTTGAATCATTTGGACAGCTGAAGCTGCAGCTTTTTAATATATTTTTACACAGGAGAGAATTCATAACAGGAGGAATGACTATGGCAAGAAAAACCATTTCAACGTTTATTTGGTCTCCTAACTGACTTAAAAAAAACCCTCCTAACTAACTCCTCAAAATTGTGTACCCGTCCTTTAATACATCTAGGATTTTGACATTGATTGCGGTGGAGTACACTGCATATATTTCATCCTGCGGGTCGAACTGAATCCAGGGAAGCACTTGACTAGAGTGAATGATGTTGCCATGGCCCACGCGACTGTGCTACCAATTAGTTATTTAAGGCATTAGAGTGTAATTACAGTAAAAAAAAAAGGGAAGAAAAAGAATCTCCCGCAACAGTAACAACATTCGAAAAAGCACCGACTTCGTCCTCAGTCGGCTTTTTGTCTGAGGATCTTCACCTCAATTAGCTCATCAGACTGTGGCCCGTGTGATCCACTCCTTCATTTCTCACATTTCCCGTCCAATTCCACACATTTTTAGTGTGGCGACTCATTATCAGAGGGAACCCATTTCAATTAGTGACTGCGGCTCTAATAGTCCACCCCCACTGACTAGGCAGTCTGGATGAAGAGTACAGACCGGGGAGGGGAAAAAAAAGAAAAGAAAAAACCTGTGGGGTGGGAGGGGGGCATTGGTATAGAGGATCATGGCAATTGAAATGGAGAGAGACAGAAAGGATTAAAAAGAAAAGCTACTGAGATAAGAGAAGGAGAAAGGAGAGAGGAAGAAAGAGCTGTAGAGATAAACGGAGAGGAGACGGAGACAGAGGGAGAGAGAGAGATGAAATGGAGAGAACTATAGAGCCAGACAGATTGAGAGACAGACAGACAGACAGATAGAGAGACAGAGAGGGGAGGGGAGAGAAAAGGTGTATAGCTGATGGAGGGAGCAGAGCGCGGCAGAGCAGGGCAGCTCTCAGACGGCTGTCTAGACAGTGTCAGGGGAGGTGTTGCTGATTAATGACGCACCAAAAACCATCCACCCCCCCCTGCCACACACACACACACACACACACACGCACAGCCTCCTTTCCCTGCATCTATCAGCCACCCACACTCTCAGGCTGCGTCTCCCTCTGTGTTGGTCTCCGTGGCCTTTTCCACTTTTCTGCAGGTCTCTCAGGTCTTGCTTTGACGTTGACACTGTGTTTTTACCTCCTGCTCCTCATCCTCTGACTCCATTCACTTGCCATCTAGTCTCTCCACCCGCCCCTCGCCCCTCTTCCTCTTCCTCCCTCTCTTTTATTATTTGTTGTTTACATGTAAAGCTTTTAGCTGCCGGTGCACTCTGAACCAAACCGGCAGCGGTGAGTCGGCGTAGGTGTGAGGTCACCAAGTGAGTCCAGTAACTTATCAATACTATCAAAATTACCCGATTGTGAAAGTTCCTCCTGGCGCAGTCAGCATTAAACAAACACATCAGCAGTCTCAGTGAGTATATAACTGGCATTTGTCGTTCTGTATTCGCGAGCCAAATTTAATTTTCTTTAGAGAATCGGTGCCAGGCGTTCCCCCGGCACGACTTACGAGCTTTCAATTCCTGGATGATCAAATATTTACAAGCAACAAAACTGTAAATGTCAAGATCTCTGTGGCTTAATGGCACTGCTGTAACAACAGAACAATTATACATGGGCCAGTACTGAAAAAATGAGCAGACTAGGATTCAAATGAGAGCAGAGACGAGACAGATTTCTTTTCATAACACAGCGACTTACATTATTATACTATTATATTATCATTATATCAGTGGTATAAAATGATCTTATAATGACAATAATATTGTTTATCACGATTATTTCTGAGACAATACATCGTCCAATAAAAGTAATCATCGATCAGACTGCTGGGTCCAAATCTGATTTTATATGACTCATCTATCGGAGTCATAGTTTCTTACTCTCACTTTCAAACGTGCTTCTAAATAAGTGTGATTTTTTTCTGCACTGTGACCTCAGTCTGAACAGTCACTTTGTATGGACATTTGTCACAATGCTGCTCTTGCAGGGGTCACTCTGTCAAAATGGGTCTCTTTCTCCTCATCTTCATTATTATCTGCTCTTGTATTTGCTGGCTTCCACTGCACATCAACTTATAAACACAAATGTAACACTGACTACAGTGGCCACCTTGTTTACTTCCATATGATAGCGTGCAGCCGTGCTGATGTGCGTTATTATTCTTTTGCACGTGTGGGTCGGTTCAGGACAAACTGGAATCTGATATTGCCAAAAAATCTGGCTTGCATTGTGAATGTAGCTTAAGTAATTTGAGCTTTTTCACTACCAAACAGAAACCAAGCACCACAATCCCAAATCAGATTTGGCAGGAATTCTGCTGGATTGCTTTACGGCACCAAGAGTTAATTTGTTATATGGCACAAAACAAGAAGTAGCAGCAGCGTTCATCACTAATGGATCTCAGCTTTTCCTGCAGTAGCACATAGTTAGCTGAGCAAGAACCAATGGTAAAATAATTCCCTACAAGTTGAACATTTTCAGTAAAGCTACAGACACACAGGAAGAATGTTAATCACCCCAAGGCTACATGATTATTTGACAATACTGAAAAATATGGCGACACATCATCTTTGAAAAGAAGATTTCAGTATAGTAGTTAACATAAGAGCTGACAGACAACAGGTTCATTGGATATTGTCTATTTAGAACAAGTGTTCTCAGCAGATCTGGGTTACCATGAACAGTCACAGCTCTTTGGAAAGTGTTTCAATTCAGAAGGAGGTCAAAGCAAAGGCTTGAAAATAAACAGATTTAATAGACTTATCATCATTGTGAATCTCGTCCCAACTAAAAACGTACTCTCACTGAAACAGCTACAACAACTGGCCAAAAACACTACTTTTAAGAAACAAGCATACCTGTGACAGCAAATGTGATGCAGCGACTAATCAAAAGAATGATAATGATCACATTTATCATTATTCAGCTCCGGTATAAATGTCATTTTATTGTGACATAGATTTTAGATTGTTTTGAGCAGCTTTATAAGAAATCTTTAGAATCTGAAAATATTCATAGTAAGACCAAGGTTAGACCAAGAAAGCAGCAAATGATCATATCTGAAAGCCTAGAATCAGCAAATGTTTGTCATTTTTGCTTGATCGGCATTTGCTGAGTAGTTGCCGAATAATTATGTTTTGAATCGACTGGTGGTTGTAGCTCTACTTGTAACGTAGTGGACAGTTTGCTGTTAAACAACCTTGTAGACGCATCTTCTTTAACACACTCTTAATGTATTTTTCTAGCTGTAACCGTTGTGTTCGTCTCAGTCACTTCTCGAGAGTCATCAAGGTTGTAAATATTAAACGTAGCCTTGCTCTGTCTGCCTCCTCGCAGCGAATAAGACTCAGCTGTGGGTATAATAGGTTTCAGTGTGGTGGTGGAGGTGGTGGTGGTTGTCTTACCTCCGAGGCACCTTGTCGAGAGCCACTGTCTGAAGGCCACAGGCAGCCATCCTACACAACCAGACAAAACAAGAGGAGGAAAAAGTGAGATTCTAAAGTTCCCCGGTGGTTTGAAGATTGTTAAAGGCTGTAAAGCAGGTTTATATCTGAGCTACCATATTTCTTTAATGCTGGCAAAGTGATCAGTTATCTTGTTTCACATTACCATGTATTAGACAATGTGACAGATTCACAGCTGCTTTGAAATACAACAATCGCTGCCGCTTTTTACAGAGGGATTTTTTGATGTGCGATTTTAAAGAGAAGCCATTACGTCGCCATTACAACAATATATCAAAAAAAAATAGGAAGGAAGGAAAAGGAAAAACACCCCAAAAAATAACAACTTAACGAGGATACAAAAGATGAAACGCCTGATGGCTTCAGAACCCAAATCCTGGCCTTGTTTGAGGGGGGCGAGGACCACAAGAATAATAAGAAAGCGGCTTCCCGTATTAGAAACAGTCAGGATAAAACAACTGTCAAATAATTGCAGTTTCTCTTTTGTCTACATTTGACTTCAGGATGTTTTCTTAAGACGGCACAGTCAACAAAAGTTTAGTGGGAAAAAAAGCATGAAAAACAGGAAGAACGCGCATAAAAAGCCTGTTTATTCATGTTGTCTGTTAGGGGAGCGAAAGGCTGTTGGCTATTCTTCTAAATTGCGCTTTCTCTGCTGCCGGCCCTTTCTGATGTTACATTCACAGCACTTTTTTTTTTTTTTTGCTTTGTGTCTGCTTTTGTTTGCATAATGTTTGCTTTGATTGGACGGTACAGAGCAGTAAATGACAGGATATATATAAATAAATATATATATATATATTTAAAAAAGGGGAGATGAATTTAAATCATCTGTAATAGGACCAGCTGTGTGCATAAACATCTGCATGAATCATATTCAGTGGGCGCAACAGAGCGGCGTACATATATGCAAGTGTCTGTGCGTGTGTGTATGTGTTTGTCCCAGTGTGTCGACATGTCAGTATGGGGGCAGAGCCGCCGCTGTCTAGACAGCGCTGTAGTGAATTAAACATCAAGGCCTGACAGAGTCTGGCTCTGAAGAAACCAATTCAGCAAGTTCACCTAACAGACTGGAGTGAAGCTGTTACCTCAGTTGAAACTGGGACAGAGACTCCGACAGGGATAAAAGGATTCATTTAGCTCAGCGCAGCTTTACTGGGAACAAACTGGTGAGCTGCGTTTGTCCCCGCTTCAGAAATGAAAAATGAAGAAATGTACTGTCATAAAAGACGTAAGCGACAGGGACAGCAAGTGAGAACAGATGCAGAGACACACAGACACACAGACACAGACACACACACACACACACACACTTTTTCCACTCAGCCAGTTTAGATCGAAATGTAATCGGCAGAGATGCTGCAGAAGAGAACAGTAGAGTGAGAGCAGCCAAAAATGAGCAGACAGTATCTTTTTGTCTCTCACTCACACACACACACACACACACACACACACACACACACACACACACACACACACAGATGCAGAGTGATACTGACCTGCTGCAGGGCATGGTCGTGCCTGCGGGCCTGGCTCTGCCTTGTGATGAAGGACCAGGTGGAGAGCTTGTAGTGGTTGAGCAGGCAGATGATCACCACCACCATAACCGTCATCACCACGATGATGATGACGATCTGAACAAACTCCAGTTCAGCTGCACAAACACACAAAAAACAAGAGAGGAGGGGGATTAGTATGAAACATGACAATGAGACATAGGTCCATTTTAAACATTTCTTACACTATTTGCTGTGTGGTGTAAAGCCTGGTTAAAAAAGGAGAATGAAAGAAAAATAAGCATTCAGAAACATTACAGCTCACAGCCTGCACCTGTGTGATGATTGTAGTGAAGCAGAAGTATCTTATTTTGTTAAAGAAACATTTTTCTTACACTCCTAATAGTTGTCTTTAAGGCATTTTGATGTTTTTTAAAGCAGCTTTTAAGCCTCGATAACCAAATCTAACTCACAAACTCTTATCAAAGGTCACATCATTTCTATGAGCTGCAAGCACTTCAAAACATGAATATATTTTCAAATTGTTTCATTTAAAACAGTTTAAAGGCTTGAAGAGATAAAAAAAGTACCCAGTTTTAAGGAAATTTAAAAGGAAATGCACATAATACCTCAGATTTATCTTGAGGTAATGTTAGAGGAGCCTTGTTCCATGACAACTAGGCAAACTCTATC
The DNA here is from genome assembly GCF_027409825.1 of Scomber japonicus. Taxonomy (NCBI): domain Eukaryota; kingdom Metazoa; phylum Chordata; class Actinopteri; order Scombriformes; family Scombridae; genus Scomber; species Scomber japonicus. Next base: position 23,588,945 of record NC_070587.1, on the reverse strand, counting down.
TGGCGATGAAGATCATTTAATATGACCAAAAGCTCCAGCACATCTATTAAATGGACCTTGTGAAGAATCTGTTTTTTTTTTTTTGAGGATTTAAATGAAAATGTTTAAGATATTTAAAGAGGCATTGATTCCCTTATTGAGCACAAGTCTGTTTTAACATATGTTGACCAGCAGGGGGTAGCACAGGTCAGACTCAAAGTTACTGTCACATAGAGAATGTATGTATGCTTTAAATGAGTGTGTGTGTGTGTGTGTGTGTGTGTGTGTGTGTGTGTGTGTCTCGGGGAACTCTGCAGAAAAGCCTCAAATCACAGAAAAGATAAGTGTTGAGAGCGTGGTGTCTGTCTCGGTGTACAGTGCTTTCTTTGTGAGGATGCTGAATAACTGCGGTGTTTCTGTCTATAACAAACAACAACAGTCACACACACACGCACACACACACACACACACACACACACACATCTGAGCTGATCTGGATGACCTCCCAGATCAGGGCACCACTGGGAGACACAATGATCGCTGCTTTACAGTCACGTCTGCCTCTTGTTCATTGTTGCCCCCCCAACTCCCTCCTCCTCTCCTCTCTTTCTCCTCCCACTCTATCTCTTTGAACCCAGTAGTCCCTTCCTCTGTCTCTGCTCTCTCTCTCTCTCCATCTTTCCTCTCACCCGATCCCTCCATCCTCCTCTTTGTCTCTCTCACCCCGAAAAGTCCCCTTCTTGCATTCTCTTCCTTTCTTCCTTCTATCGCTCTCGCATTCCTCGCTCACCCGCATCATTCTTTCACTGTGTTTCTTCTATCATCTCCCGCTTTCAGTTTCTCTCTTCCTCTATCTATCCCTCCTTCCTCCTCTCTCTCTCTCTTATTCTCTGTGAGACTCTTTTGTTGCGTGTTGCCGGCTTGTTTTGAGCAAGAAGTCTTGACCTTGTCCTGTCTTGGCACCCCGTCTGACCTCTGACTCACACTCTTACTCACTGCTGGACACTCACTCACTTTATATGAGTGTGTGTAGTTTGTGTCTCAGTGTGTATGTGTGGGTGTGAGTGCGGCTTCTGGAAGAACAATGACACAATGTACACTCCAGCTATTCCAGCTACAATGCCTCGATTCTGGTGGACACTTTCTCCACAAAGCTCTGTGCAAAATGACAGTGTGTTACCCTCAATCCACTGGAGGGAGGGAGGGAGGGGGGGGTGGTGGCAACCTTTGCCACAACAGGAGTGAAGAACAAGAAGAAACTTAACAAAAATAACTAAATGTGGAAACCCAAGGAAAGACAAGGAAAGGACCAACCCCAGTCCATTAAAACCGAGCCTACCCTAGTTAAATCCACCCCTCTTTTTTTTTTAAAAATTTGTCTGCATTATGGTAGAGCTGAAACTTAAACCCACCCAAACCTCCCTCTGCTCCACCGCAGCAGCCACAGGGGATGGGTGGGGTAAGCCTGAGAGGAAAGAGCGCCAACTAACAAAATAACCACAAGGAGGTTAAAAAGAAAAAAAAAAAGAGCAGCATTAACTGGCCAAGAACGAGAAAATGACAAGACAAGCTGAGCAACTTTGTCTTTAACTTGATGACAAGTGAGGATGTGAAAAGTAAACATGTAATTAGGGTGATGGTGCAACGGCTACATAATACTACACTGAACTGCCCTTTAAAACAATGTAACTGACAAATAAACCAGTGCAAGCGTTATAATCCCAGATGGAAATGATGGCACAACCCAACCCTGTTTCTCACAATGGACATCTGATTTAGTTTTTTTAAGCTATTCGTCACAATATAAACCAGATAATGGTAGAACAAGGACTGAGAGAACAAAAAGAAGGGCTGGAGAGTGAAGATGTAGAAGCAAAAATTGAGCTGAATGACCCTCTGGTAACATCATCAGCCACATATAAGAGAAGGAAGGAAGAAGAAGGAGAGTGTTCTGGGGAAAAAAAAAGCCCCTTTTGAGACTTGTACAGCCAAATTCACCTAATAAGCCACAAGGGAGAGGGGCTGAGGGTGATGTTGGGTTTGGTCATGTCTGATGGACCCCCCCCCCCCCCCCCCCCCCCCCCTATTGCGATTATATCACAGGGATGACTATCGGTGCTTTCACCAAATATTTACACAATAAGATTTTAGATAAATGATCATCAGTAATGTGGATATAATGAGTGGGGTGAATGCAAATCTTAGAACAGCCTGGTATGTTCAGTAATGCAGTAGCCGTTTAAAAGCAGTTTAAAGTTATAACCTTCTAAGATTTCTGTTCTGGTTAATTTGAGGATTTGTGACCTGTGGTTACAGCGAGCGCCACAACAACACAAGAGGGCTATCTCACTTTTTTCTTCTATTACTCCCTGCAAGATTTGAGGCAGATCCACTGTTTAAAAGATTGCTTAAAAGCCCAAAATGATGAAAAAATAAAGCAGCTCTGAGTAGGAAATGTTAGGTTTGCATCAGTGGTATGTTACATTTCTAATCAATGTAAAGAAAGTGAACATTAAAACATGCTGAATCCCTCCTGTGTGTAGCTGTGTGTGGCTGAAAAAGATAGGTACAATATAGTCCAGCTACTTTTCGTTCATCATCATGTGACCACTTGGTTTTGTCATGTGACCTCTCGGGAGCCGCTGCCCTACCTGAAGAGAGTACAAATGTGCTGGAGAGAAGTTTTGGTTTGGCAGGGTGAAGAGGAAGCCTCAACCACTACCAGCCCGGGCCTGTGCGCTCACCACAGCACAGCCACAGGGAGGGGTCTGAGGGAAGGGTTATATACACTTGGAGAACGGCATTCTGGGAAACCAAGTCAACCGAGTCCTTCTGTTAAGCCTGCCGGATAAATATCACATACTCCAGACTCAAAGCTGTCTTCCGAGCTGCAGACATGGAGGGAGGGAGGGGAGGGGGGTGTTTTGAAGCAAAATAAAACTACGGACTGGCGGCTGCAGTTAATGGCCTCTCTTCTTCTGAGCGTAGGGGAGGAAGGAAGCCAGAGGAGGAGTCGAGAAGGGAGGAAGGAAGTGTGTCAGGGGGAGGTGTCAGGAGAG